>NC_088200.1:61229818-61578569 GCF_028769735.1 Zonotrichia leucophrys gambelii
GAGCCCAGAAAGTGGAGCTGAGATTCTGATGCACTGGAAGTCAGGATCTCTGTTTTGAAGTTTGTTTCTTGCATTTTCTTTCTTTCAGGGAGTGTGGTGAGCGTGGCAGATCCAGAAAAGAAATACACTGGATGGAAAATTATTGGCAGAGGGTGAGTTCAGCCACGCTTACTCCTCCAGAACCATGGGTCATGTACGTGGCTGCTGGAATATCAAGAGGGAAGTCAGGCAAGCTGCAAGCATCTTCAGACCCTGGCTTTAGATTGTCCCTGTCTCAGTACTGGTCACAAGGCATCATCAAAGAGAACTGCATGCTGGCAACCAATGTCTTGCCTGCCTCAAGGAGGCACTTGCCTGTCCCTCAAGTGTGTGGCACGAGATTCCTTCTTTTCCCAGCAGACATGGTTTTGCATGATTCCAAGTCATATGGCCCCACAAGTGAAGGAAGAAAAAACTGAGAGAGCAGCTTCCCCCCTGAGAGCCATCAGATAGCAGCTCTCAGCAGCATTTCTTTCCAATATTTTGCTGAACACCACTTTCAGTGCTCAGGACAATAAGACAGGCTGTGTGGTGCTGCCTGAGTTTGGCAGACAGAATCAAAAGAGAGCTCTGAGTCCAACAGGACTGTGTGTGTTTCATTGCTTGGAAAGGCGCACCACACGCACAAGCACAAAAAGGAAGAGGCAAAGCAAACCCTCACATCCATAGTCTGGTGTGTACATTTGAGATTTGTAGCAGCTCTTTTTTCTTCCTGTTGGACTCAGCTTTGCTCTTGGACAAGCTGCATGGCAGAGGGTTGCTGGGCTGCTGTGCTATTGTCTGAAGAGTAGACAAAGGCTGGTGTTTGAGGGACACTCCAGGCAGCAGAGAGCTCCTGCCTGGGCTGCCTTTTGCTTCTCAGCACTGAACAGCTTCTCTGTTCTTGCTGCTGTTCTCTTCCTAGGGGTTTTGGAACCGTTTGTAAGGCCTTGGACGCTGCCACAGGACAAGCGGTAAGTGCCAACAGCCCTTGCAGATTTTGCAGCTCTTGAGCGCTTTCCCTTGGGATGTGATCTGTGGCCAGAGCTTTGTGTTACCTGTCTTTACTGCAAAGGCTGCCTAGAGGCAGGCTGAAAAATGCATATTGGACAGACTTTGTCTCGCATTCTGAATCAATGTGAGGATGGCAGTGGTGTCTTTCCAAGAAGGCCATGCTATCTTGGACTGACTGGATAAGTGTGCCAAGATTAGCTGATGGCAGCAGCCGTCATTCTGGCCCAATTCCTCTTAAGCCCAGGTTCAGACACAGATAGGATTTGCCATTGTTACCCATCACGAGGTACACTTTGAAAAGACCTAAAGAAGGAGAGGCCTTGTCTGGAGCGCAGTTTTGCCTTTCGGTCCTAGGGAGCCAGGGTCACACACACACACAGACACTCGCACACGGATCAGTGAGAAGAAGCTGATGAAGAGCCTTAAGTAATACCGCCTTGTGTTGGTCCTTTGTTGCTGACATTCCATGACAGAGATGCTATTTGTACTGAACTGACATGCTGGTGTCTTGGAGAGTCCCATGCTCTTTGGGGCTAAACATTCAGAGTCCTGAATTCTCCTTTCTGGCTCTCAGCAAATACAACTCCATCTTCCTGGTAGCTCCTTATCCACCTGCAGTGCTGTGCTCAGCAACTGCACTTGGAGGGATGTCTACAAGGAGTCTGAAAGCCCTAAGCCCTGCTTATCACCTGCAGTGCATCCGTAGTGGTCCACAGAAAGGATTCTTCATTTTTTAATACACTCAATAATTACACATCTAAACCGTGTTGGGGAATGTTCTTCAGAGATGCAAACTCCAGAAGAAGTTAGCATGTGCTAGGATGTTAACTTTCCTTTGAGTTGCCTTGGAGTTGTTCTTTTTCAGACAGCATTTTCTCTGTAATGGATTGGTGTATTGACTTTGGAGCACAATCAAGAATGGCAGCAGTTTCTGAAACACTGATCAAATCCCCTAGAAATGCTAACCTATTTTCCACAAGTTGAGTTTCATTTCACAGAAGCAAAATTCCTTTGGCTTGCAAAACGCGTGTAAATGATAACAGCAGTGATAAAGGAGGTCTGGCGGAGGAGTCTGCAAGGGCTGAGAGTGCTGTTAGCACATTGTGGCTGATGCTTTAGAGTCCCTTTTCACCGAGGTGACAAGGCATCCTGGCCCGTGAGCGCACGGAGGAAGAGGCTCTGGTAATGTCTGTTCCTAACGGCTTTCAACGTCATTGTAGGTGGCCGTAAAGGAAATTGATCTCCGGCGCCAGCGCTGCAAGGATGTACTGAAAGAAATCCTGGTCATGAGGGAAATGAGGAACCCCAATATTGTCACCTACCTAGAAAGGTAAGTAGTTCTGTATTTTTATGGGAATGTCAGTTTCCATACTTGCCAGGCAAAGGTTTCAAGCACTTTTCTCGAGGGCAGAAAATTGATCTTGCTATGAACATCAGTCCACTCCTGTATGAGGCATGGGAGGAGATTGCATTCTTCTGGTTCCGGGCAGAAATAGCTTAAAGATTGTTCTCAGAAACCTGGCTCTCTTACTAAGCCAGCAGCCTCGATGTTCACTTGCTGAATGCTCCTTTGCTGTTTTGGGGCATGATTTTTTTTTTCTGAGTGTCGGAAGAGAAGTGCTGAGAAAGCAACACAGAAATTATTTCCCTTGTGCTGTTCCCACTATTTTCCACTGCCTTGCATGCCGAAAGGCTAGCCAAAGAGACACATTATTTGCCAGGTTTGAAGCAGTTTTTTCCTGTTTGTGACTGTCCTTTATGCAAGGCTTCCCAAAGGGTGTTGGCAGTGCTGCACCTCCACCTCCCCTGTGAAAAAGCTGTGAAAACTGTGTCTCCTTGCTGTTGGAGTTAATGGAGCAATTTGTGTATGAAGACAATGAAGCAGCTGCTGGGATGTGTCCGCTTCCACATCTGCCTCTGCTATCACAAAGTGCCGTTTTCCCCTGCTTGCCCCCTAAGCCGTCTCCTTTCCCACGGCTGTGCAATTAGATGGCACAGATTGCAAGCTCTGGATAGCCTGGGTGGAGCGTGTCTCCATTTTATTCCGTCTTCATTTCCCAGTGACCTGGAAGCAAAACTCAGCTGTAGTCTTCTCATCCGTATGGCAATTTAGCTGTGCCCATTAAGCTCTACGCTGTTGTTTTCATCTTACAGTTACCTTGTCAACGAGTTTGTCCTGCTGGTGTTGGAGTACATGGATGGAGGCTCTTTAGCAAAAGTGGTCAGCGAGAAAAGGATGGCTGTAGGACACATGGCAACTGTCTTTCAGGAGGTAAGGGATCCTGCTTGTGCTTGGGATGCCTTGGACAGCCTCATAGTTCAAAAGCGCTGCTAAGTGAGTGATTCCGTGTTCAGAGCTTTCTGCTGTGCCGCTCTTTTGCTTCAGAGAAGAAAGAGCATCTGCATGGAAGTGCCTGCCAGTGTCCCTGCCCTTACTATAGGCTGCTCTTTATCTGCTTTTGGCCTCTGTGCTCTGGGTCTCTTTTAATTCTTTTTTTTCTGTTCTGCGCTTTGCCCCTCCAAGCCTTTGCCCAGAACCTTTCTGCATTGCCTTCTTTGCCTGTAAGCGCAAAGATGCCAGTGTGTGAGTTTGAAACCAACAGCAAAGGCCAAGAGAGACTCATCTCTCACGGGTCTCAGCTTCAAAGGAGGGCATGGCACCCACCACGGTGCTTGCTTGCTGCTGAAAACTGACAAATGACTTGAAATGTCTTTCAAATCTGCTGACCAGGCAGCCTTACAGCCCTTTACCTCCAGTCTCCCACCTGACAGTGATGCCCTTGGTACCCAAAGCAGGGACTTTTCCTCTTTTGGCCAACCGTTGTTTTTCCTCTGAATGGGGAGAGCGCATCCGCTGCAGCAGCGGTCATTCTGACTGGCTTGGCAGGGGACAGTCTCGAGCAGCAGCTGCTGTTTCCCCCTCAAAGCCAACATGCCTTGCCTTAGAGAGATCCTGCTCTCCCAGGGTTGCAGCAGCAAGCTCTTCCTCTTGCCAGCACTCACGGCTCCTCTGAGATCCATGAATCTTCGGGAGCACTTTCCTTTTGCACGTGATGAAATCAGATCAGGCTAACTTTTGGCCTCCTGTTTCTTTTTTTCTCTCTCAGTGCCTGAAAGGCCTGGCTTTCCTTCATGCCAACCAGGTGATCCACAGAGACATCAAAAGTGACAACATCCTTCTGGGCCGGGATGGCTCTGTCAAGTTGGGTGGGTATTCTTGCTCAGGGCACAGCTGTAGGCTGCTGGGAGCCTGAAAGAGCAACAAGTATCAAGAGGAACTTTGGTTTGTGTGTGTCCCTTCCGGAGGGAGGGAGGCTACAGTGGAAACCTTCAGTGTAGATGAGGAAAAGCCACCACCCTGGGAATGGTGGTGGGTTTGTTAAATGGACAATTGCAAGTTTCCTTGGCTGCATCCCTGAGGAAAGAGAGCACAGCTGCTTTTCCAGCTAGATTCACTACCACATTCTGAGACTTAGAGTGAGGAAATCTTTTCCTTGGTTTCCTAGCTGAAGCAGTGTTTGTTTTTCTCCTCAGCTGATTTTGGCCTCTGTGCTCTGCTCACACCTGAGCAGAGTAAACGGAGGTCAATGGTGGGGACAACTTGCTGGATGGCACCCGAGGTGGTGAGAAAAGAGCCTTACGGTCCCAAAGTGGACACCTGGTCCCTTGGCATCGTGGGAATTGAAATGGCCAAAGGAGAGGCTCCTTATGTTTGGGAGACCAGTGACAGGGTAAGGTGCAAATATGCTTCGGAATCCGATATCCTTCTGGTCTGTCTCCATTAGACTAAATCCCATTCCCGCAGCTGGGATGAGTTCCAAGAAGGTCCACTTCTAAAAATGTCCCTGCGGCTCACATCAGCTGTCAAGGCAAGACCTGTTGCCCCTTGGAATAGCTGGAGTTGCACTGGGGCCTTTTTACTTTTGGGGAAGAAGGCTCATCTCTAACCATCTGCTAGGCAAGAAATTGCCACTGCAGACTGGGGCTTAAAAGACGGGCTCTAGGTGAGCACTGAAGGCTGTGCAAGAATCACGTAGAGTCTTGTGTTTCCTTTCACTTCAGGCTAACCACCTGATAGGCACGCAAGGCATACCAGATCTGCACAAGCTCAGCCTACCCCCTGCCTTGTGTGAATTTCTGGGCTGCTGCCTGCAGATGGATGTGGACAGGCGAGGCTCTGCCAAGGAACTTCTGCAGGTACAAGGCAAAGGGGCTGCAGGCCAAACAGCTGCTCCCTGTCTGGGTTTGCTCCTCGGCCCAACTCCAGGGCATCAGATGGGCCCCCACAGGGTAATCTCTGCTCTGGCTACTTTTTAAATGAGAACCAAGTAGGATCCAAGACTAGTTAAGGTTAGAAGGGAGTGGTGGAGGTCATCTAGTCCAAAGCCCCTGCCACTGGCAAGGACATCTTCAAATAGATCAGCTTGCTCAGAGCCCCAGCTCAGCTGACCTTGAATGCTGACAGCGATGGGGCACCTCCCAGCTCTCTGGGCAGCCTGAGCCAGTGTTTCAGCACTCTCCTCATAAAGAGTTTCTTCCTTAGAGCCTTTCTGAATTGACTCTCTTTTAGTTTAAAACCATTCTCCCTTGCTCTCTCAATTGGCCCTACTAATAGATATGTCCCCATCTTTCTTCTAAGACCCATTCAAATACTGAAAGGTGTCCTTGGAGACCTTGCCCTTCTGCAAGCTAAACAAGCCCAATTCTCACAGCCGTTCCTCAGAGGAGAGCTCCCACCTTCTGGTCATTGCTGAGGCCCCCTTTTGCTCTCGGCTGCTGTTTTCAGGTTTAGCTGGTAGCAAAGGAACTGAAGTACAGCAGTGCTGGGGAAGGAGGCCTGCAGTGGGGCTTGAAGAACACAACAAAAGCACTCCCTGCCAAGCGGTTCTAGATTGGTCTGTGGGAAGGTGGGGCCTTTGCGGGGGCTGACTGAGCATCCAAGGGCATCCAGTTTGTCCTTCCTGCCCCACTCTTAGAGGCTTCTGCCAGCCAAAGAGGGACAGCGGAGCAGGATTTGTGCCGGCCTCACGTGCTGCCTGGCCCGCTCAAGTAGACGAGAACCACTGCAGCTTTGCTGCCACCTTTTGTGACAGACAGGCAGCTGGCGACCGCGCCACTTCCTCGGTTCTCCCTGCTGTTAAGGAAGATGCCAGCCAGGCCAGGAGGAGGGGGGCATGCCAAGGCAGACACTGCTCTCCTTGCAAGCCAGAGCTGCGTCCATCTGCGCTCTGCCCCTTCTTTCTGTGTGTTTCTGGGTCCTAGAAGAACCCAGCTTGACCCTGTTAGAAGCTCAGTTTGGAAAATAATGGTTCCTTTTCCCTTGGTCTCTTTTAATTTGGTTGCTTTGTTTTCTTTTCCCCTTTGGGCAGCATCCATTTCTGAAGCTAGCGGAGCCTCTCTTCAGCCTCCTCTGAGAGCCTGATTGCTGTCACCCCTGCAGCAAAGTAATGCAGGAAGCAGAGGAGATGACAAGGACCACTTCAGCACGTAGAGAACGGAGCCTCTGAGAACAGGCAGGAATCCTGAGGAGAGAGGGCCCAGCAAACAGGCAGACTGAGACAGAGTGGGAAAAGAAGGTGCCACCTCCTTTTCTCCCATCTGCTCATCCTCCTAAATTTCTGCTTAGGACAGCAGAGCTGGAGGGCACAAAGTCACTAGTGATGAGCAGATTTGAGCAAGGCAGGAGTGGCATTGCAGGCGTGAAGGGAATGGGAAGGCCAGAGCTGTGTCTCAGGAGGAGGGAGCTCCCACAGGATGCCACCGGCAGAGCCGGGCTAGAGCTGTGGGAGACGGCTGGATGTTCCCAGCTGCGGAGGAGGTGCCTGAAGCGGCTGGGAACATCCTGTGCATTCTTTATCCAATTGAGTAGTGTACTGTATGTGTGCCTTAACATACAGCCAACCGAAAACAAGCAATCCAAGCCCTATCCCTAACAGTCCTCCTAGGATTCTACTTCACCGCCCTACAAGCCATAGAATACTACACATCGCCCTTTTCCATTGCTGATGGAGTCTGTGGGTCAACATTCTTTGTTGCTCCCAGATTCCAATGCCTACACATAATTATCGGCTCTATATTCCTAATCGTATGCGTCCTACGCCTGATTAAGTACCACTTCACATTAAAGCCTGGGCCTTGCTTTGGTGTCGGAGGGACATTCTGGACTCCCTGCAGAAGCCATTGTCGTACTTGGAGGCAGCCAGGGAGCATTTTGGGGCACTCCTTTTGCCTTTGAGGGCAGCTGGGTGTGGGTGGCCTTTGCCTGAGGTTCCATGTGCACGAAAGGCAAAAGCAGGGATTGTTTCCGGAGCAGCAAAAGGCTGCAACCTAGCCAACGACTGAGTCAGCTTATGTGTGCTGGTCTGGCCATATTGATCAGAATAGTTGGCTTCCTCTAATGCCTTTAGACTCCTGCCCTGTCAGCAGCCATTTGAGACAAAATACTTCAGAGAAATTGATTGGCTTTGGGGCTGGTGTCATACTGGTGTTGTATCATGACTGCTATTGCTTCTATTATTCCTTTGAAAGATCACATGGGCTCCCACCATGTAACTCTCCACTCGAGTTGCTTTTCAAATGATAAGGAAGGAAACATGTGGTGAATCAATCGGAGAAGTGGAGCGCATGACCAGGAGCACTTCAGGATTACTTTCTCCAATGCCTGCTCAGAAGCAGCATCAAAATAAAAATCCTAAACACCCTCAAGGCAGTTGGAGGACTCCCTTCTTTTTCACCCAGGGAATAGTGCCCTATGTTCACTTCTGAATTGCCCATTCTTTCTTAAAATGGATAGAAGAGCCTGGAAGAACAGTCTCCTGTGGCTGTTCTGGTGTGGCTTGGAATTGGGAATGGTGTCCTTCCTTTATCAGTTCCAACCTACACTGCTTTTGGAATGCCATCCACTGGCCAAGTTTTTTCCTGCCATGGACTTGTGGATGAGGAAGAAAGCACAATTGCATCTCCAGCCAAAAGCAATGAGGAGCAGGGCAGCCAAAATATCCTGTGGGGACACAGGTTTTCATCTGTGCACACAGAGGCCTTGGTTCCTGCCCAGTGCAGATGGCATGTCTCCCCCATGACTGCTGCCACTTCCCAGGTGGCTATGGCTAAGAGATACAAGGCTCTGCAAGTGCAACCAAAGAAGGTGGGCATGTCTGCTGCCAGTACAGGAGAGGGGAGAGCAAAGAGCCTGGGTGTTGCCTGGCCAAGGAGGGGCAGCACCTGCTGGACCAGCTCTTTGTCACCAGATAAGGACTGGTGGGTGGCACCACTCTTGGGGGCCCTGTGGGGCTCAGTAATCACGAAAAGCCTCTGTGCTTGATTGGTTTTGTCCCTCTTTCTGTGCCTTCTGTTGTCCCAGTGCCCAGCGGCTGCTTCCCAGGGCTCTGTATCTGGCACAGCTAATGTGCAGGAGAGCCTCATATGTCAACCTTTTCCATCTGGAAGGTCAGTCTGGAGAGTGAATTGTCCCCTCTGTTTGGTGGTAGAGGCCAGAGCCTGTCATCTGCAGTGCCAGGTGGCACTGAGGGCTGCCCGGTGCCTCAGGCTGGTGTGACCCTAGAGCAAACACGAGGAGACAGTGGCAGGTGCTTGTTTCCAAAGTCACATTCTGCAGGGCCAATGTGCCGTGTGTGTCCTTTGTCCAGCCCTGCCCCAGACCTGGGGATCAGATGCAGGCACTGCTGCTGCTGCAGGCAGCGAGGATTTGGTGGTTGGTTTCCATCCCAGCAGAACTGGTCAGAAGCCGGGTGCTGATGGTGCCCTGCAGATCTCTGGGCTGCACAACTGTGAGGGAACTGTCCCTAGTTCTCATTTTCCACTATGGAAAGCTGTGCCAGCCAAGTGTGCATCAACACAGCAAACAGGGAATACACAAGTCTACTCCATCTGTGTGAGCTGAGAGTGGTGACCTTTGAGATTAAGTGACACAAAGTCAAATTGCTTTAGGTCCCTCTCTTTATCTCTGTGTGAGGTAATTCTGCTAAATTGGCCTTCATTACAGCAGCCTCTCGGCTCAGCAGGTTTGATAAGTTGCCATTTATCCTGAGGAATTTCTTTTTATAAAGGACAGAAAAACTTTTTAAAAAGTGAGACAACAGGGAATGATGGTTCCAAATATTGGAATGGCTGTGGTTTCTGTTTCCCTAAGCCCTCCTTCCTGTAGCCTGTCTAACTAGTCTCTGCCTCACCTCTCCCATTTCTGATGGGGCTTGTCCATTTTTAATGGGTGGTTTCCAGGCACCACCATTTACTAAGTTTCACATTCTGTTTAAACTGTTTTGTCTTGCTTTCTTTCCATCCATTACAGCCTGTTCTCTACAGATATATCCAGGGAAGAAATGTAGAAAATTGTTACATGCTACAATATAAAAGAATATAAGAAGAATTTTTATAAGGAGACCTAATTGTCCTTCAGGACTATTTACAGTGAGATTTAAGCACTTAAAATGCAGGCAGTATTAAGAGCTATTGAATTGATGAATGACACTCTGATGCTTTAATTATGTGATATAATGTTCCAGGTAAAAATTTGCCACAGATGGAGATGTTCACATCAAGTAACAAAATAGTGATTTGTGTCTGCTTGTTAGAAATGTGAGAGTATGAGACGAGAACCTCTTTGTACCTCTGAAAACTTCTGTACAGAAATTGAAGCATTTCCAGCAGATGGTTTTAGCCACATTTGCCTGGAAGTCTAGAAAACACCTTTGGAGATACATTCTAGGTACATTCTTAGTCACCTCACTGATTGGGAAGAATGTACTTCAAATTGCAATGCCCATGCTTCAAAAACCTCTGGCTAAGTAGTCTCTTTTGAAAAATGTGGTGGAATTTGTTTCTTTTTTTTTTTTTTTTTTTGGAGCTGTGCTTTGGTCCAGTAAATCTGTTTTTCTCTGTGTAAACTTGAAAGAAGAAATCAGACCCTAGATTCTAAGGCAGAGTTGGTTTATTTCAGTTTGAGCTGGGTGCCACCAGAGAGGGACCCTGACCAAAGAAATGCCTGGGCCTTTATACCCTTACAGTCTGTGCGCCCGACCTTCATGCCCACTTGTCACGTGCCCTGCATGAGCCTCTTAGTCCTATGGTGATTTATGGTCTGGGGTCTTCTGACACCTCATTGGATTCTCCATGAGGTTTGTGTGCCATTAACTGCTCTTATATTCCGGCTTGGGGCAGTCTTGGGACCCTCCATGGTCTCAGCCCTTACCTGAAGATAACCAGTCTTTCTCTGTTTTCTCCCCTGCTTAGCCATTATGATGAGTTCATTTAAAGTTCGCCTATGTTAAGTTTTGAGCAGGGCCCTCTCGTTCTAAGGTGAAAGCAAGTTACAATTAAACTTAAACCTACACAGATAGTCTTTAATATTCTATAAGTAAACTTATTTTAATCCCCAATAATAAACTCCTAGTTTACATCTAGCACCTGGTTTACAGTGCAAGTTCTGCCTATCTCAAGGCCACTCAAGTCATCTCAGCACCCTTGTTTGTTGGCTTATTCCCTTTTAATAGGGAATATTCTATTTGAGTCAGTCTGGTGTGTCATTATTGTTTCTCTATACTCTGCTGTGATACCCCCACCTTGTAACCAATCACATACCCATCCACAAAGAATCACAAGGAGAAATCTTGCACTCTCTCAAGCATCTTTCTCCAAGTCTGAGGGGATGACCTATTACACCCAACTGGGTCATCGTTGTGGTCTGATGGACAGTTGTGAGCTGGTAATCAAGGGCAAGAGGGGGACATATGTGCAAAACATGAAGTTGGCTACTATGTCAAATTTGGATAGGGTAAATCCACCAAAACCCTTGTTCTTGGCATGACACCAGAAGTTCAAACCAATCCTGCCATTATTTTTCTTACCTAAGGATTGGGACCTTTCTGGCAGGACAAATACCACTGTTTTGAAGCATTTGAGTATGATATTTTGTAAGAGGCCATACCACACTACAGACAGAATGAAAGGGTAATATAAACAAAAGTAAGTAAGCCCTGCTTGTATATAACAGGTAGTAATTTATAATTATGCATTGAAATTATTAAACGAAATACAAATTGAGTAAGTCTCATGTATATCCAGGCAAGTTGTAAAAATGTGTTTTACGATATGTAGTATGCTCCTCAACACTATGCTTCATTAATATTGCTGTATGGCTGCCTCTGATAACATTAAACACTTCAAAATATATGTATACTTTGCATATGGGCAAAAACTGATAGTCATGCTAGGCAATGAAAGAACAATAGCATGCCTTTTATCTTACGAGTGTCAACAGAGCTTTTGACTAGATTACTTCTACTAGCTGACTTTTACATTTAAACAGGAGTCTGTCTTAATTATCCTTGTTGAGCACACTGGATTACAACTTCCACTGTTGCACTGCAACTGCCCAGTATTTTTGTTTCAAACACAATGAAATGTATATAGAATACTGCAATAAATTACCACTTTGCTATGAGTAGCTCTTGGAAAATATAAAAAACCCTCTAAGATGTCAATACCTAATGCATTACAATATGCATGTAGACATTATATCTACATATATCTACGAAAAAAGAAAACCCTGTGAATGAAACAACAGATTTCATTACTTTAGTCTATACCTGTTTTGGACAATATATACACTTCTACAGCCTATGAAGGCAGAGGTGTATATCACTGTGTGATATACACACGCATAACTGTGGTAAAACAGTATTGCTGTATTATATATAGTTAGAGCTATACACAGTTCTACACAGCACATCACATTTTGGACTCCAGCAGATTGAATTTTAGTTTTCTGTAATGCATCAATGATGAGCGAAGATTTTTTTTCTATCTTAGGCAGCTTCTTCAGCGGAGCAATCAATGCCTGCATAAGTAAATTTCTCATATAGCGTAGTATTCACATAGGTCTGGAAAGGAAATAAGCAGAGAAGATGTGATGCGAGGTGCATTACCTCAAGAACCCTAAATAATATTGAAATTATGCATAGCCTAATTATTTATATCATTTAAAGTATATATATTTACATAAAATAGAGTTTTATTCTTACCTTCCTGTCTTCTAACATCCTGTTCAGTGACACCAGTATCTGAGCAAATGATGGTCTTTCATATGGTTTTTCTTTCCAGCACTGCCTCATTAGGTCATACCTTTAAAAACCCAAGACCAGCATTTGATGGTTTAGCTACATAGGTTAAAGTTACAAATACTTGATAATTTAAAGATTGTGCATATTCCACTTTTCAGAAGGAAATGGATTTCTACATAGCTGAAGTTACATTTTCCATAGTTGGTTGCTGTCACAAAAGAACTTTCTTTTACTCTGGAGTAATCAAAAAGCTCTCTTTGAGCTAAAACCCTGGTGTTTTGTGTAAAGAACAGGATAACTGGCTGGAACAGAGACCCTGAGAAAGTATTCATGGCAAATTAATATTGTATGTTGTATACAGAAGGACTTATGCACTTGTAAATTTTTTAATGTAGTTTTTATGTTTTGGGCACTTTTTAAATTTTTAATGTAGTTTCTAAATTTTCCAGTAAAAAAAATTGTTTGCCAGTTTCTTGTAGAAATCTTCTATCTTCTATATCTAAGGTTGCTGTTATTCTATTTCTTTTTTGGGTTTTTTTGTGAGGCAATACTCACACTTCATCATCACAGTTGAGAGGTTTTTCCAGTCGGTACCCTTGAGGGAGTTTTTCGTATAATTCTGCACATGTCATTCCACAATATGGTGTTCCACCTAAAGTTTAACCATTGTCATAAATGGAAGCAGTTTTTAATTTAAAAAAAAGTTTAATTTCATAGTAGAAATTGAAATGACTAACATAGTAAGTCTAAATTAATTCAAAATTAGGAGGTATTATGCATCTACATTTTTATTGTAATGCTTCCTTACTGCTTGATGCACAATATAGAGGAGAAAAAAAAATTAGTGTCAATTTTCTCCTCTGTGTGGCTGGACTAATTTTCTCTGCAAGTCTGAGGGCCAGGATATGATAGTATTCAAAATATTTTTTCAATGGCATTGATGTCACTGGGCAAGTCGTTCCTTCATTAGTATCATAATAAGATCTGGTATGGACTCATGGAGCTCTTACTGCCAGCTGGTTTTGCCCATTTCTGTAGGTATTTGGTTGCTTAGGCTTGATTTTCCATACTGCATCCATATCTAGTGCAAACCCACTTAGTAAGGAAAGCCAGGAACAAATCAGAAATTCAAAGTCCAGTTGGCAATGTGCACCTCAGTCAGTAGCCTCTCGTGGCCAGCAGACCATGGGCACATCTCCAGGGCAAATCACCAGACAGGTGTAACACAATGATTTGAGTGGTGCAAGGCTGTATCACAGTCATGATGGGTAGAGGTATCTGCAGAAATTAACTCTAAATTTTATTTGAAGGTTAATGTTCAAAATTTTTCTTCATGAATATTTAATAGCAGGTGATTACTTCCCCACCCTGCAATATCATTAAAATATAAGTCTTGATTTGAAATGCAGGAAAGCTGAGGAAAAGTCACCCACCAAACTCAAAACATGTTGTACTAAGGCTATATATCATATGATATCCTGGGATTTATATTTAGGTATGGCCTGGATTTTACAGTGTAATGAAAACATGGTCATTATGATTCTTTCTTATTTAAAATGGTACCTGGACTGAAAATTTGACAATTGCATTTCCAAGCATACTGAACTTAAATAAAATGTAGGAGAATAAAACAGAAATAAAATAGAAATCTATTGTGAAGCAATATTTTTTAAAAGACTGAGTGAATAGAGCTGCCTTGGTGCAGATTGTTTATTTGTGCAGTACAAAATTCAGACACTTACCTAAACTAACAATTTCCCATAAGAGGACACCATATGACCATCTGCAACAGAGGGATATTATGAAGTGCAACAAGAATTAATATTTTTAAATGGTAGGTAGTTTTGCTAGTGTTCAGGGAACACAGGGAAGTGTGATGTTTTTCTGTATTTTTTATAAAGTTTTGTATAATGATGGGGCTTGTAGAATCAGAAAACAGGAAAATTGGCAAAATTAATTCACTCTGAGTCAACCAAAGACATTTATCAGATTGTGAACTTTCAGCAAATACTGAAATTACAGAATTTCTTTTCCAAATACAATTTCTAGTTTCCTAAATAAAACACAAATTTCTTCTGGATTTTCCAAATATTCATCAGGTCTCAAATTTTGAATAAGAAGTACAGCTGAAGTAGCAGGGCACATCCAAGTAGTTTGTGAACACAGAACTTGATCACACTCTGAGGAAGAAATAAAATAACTTTTTTGTTATGGGTTTTATTTTTTGTTTCCATTGCTTACTTATGGTGACATTACTACTGACTATTTTGAGTTAAGAGTGGATGTCTCATGCTAGTTACCAACCTTTCCTTCATAAGGAAAAATATTTTTTTTAATGCCACTTGAACACATACTTACACATCACTATTTGTGGTGTAAACACTGTAATTCAAAGATTCAATTGCCATCCATCGCACTGGAAGCCGTCCCTAGAAATTATTTAATGAAAGTTTATTTTTCACTTGCTGGTATAGCAATATTGCAGTTTATATGCCAACAATCATTCTCTGTTGCCTTAGTGAAAACTGACTTTATGCAAGTAAACTTTATCAAGTAAATAAACTTACTAAACTTGAGCTGTTTTACAGAAGAAATTCTGTATTGTGAGAGTGGTGAGACACTGAAACAGGTTTCCCAGAGAAGCTGTGGATGTGGGAGTGTTCAAGGCCAAGTTGAATGGGGCTCGGAGTAACCTAGTGTAGTGAAAGCTGGGGTTGGAACTAGAGGGTGTTGAAGGTACCTTTCCAAACAAATCATTCCATGATCCTATGATTATATGATTTGCTTCCCAAAGGAACAGTTCACATGAAAGTTAATAAAAGAATTATCCAATCAGCATCAAGGTGAAACGTAAATAATACCTCAGATGATGCCTCTGACCATCGTGTTGCCTTGACAACACAGTGCTATTTCTGGTCTTTAGCTACATCATGCTTATTACTTATCTTCTTTTAGATCTTCCAAGCACTAGTTCTGGACACATCCTGATGTACGTCTGGTTACCTTCTTGCTAATTTTTGCCTTGTTCAATAGAATTAGACCAGCTTGACTCATCTATTTTACTGTCATTCATATTCATATAAATAATTTTAAATTACATTTTGTATTATAGACATGGTATAGGATTTATTTACAAGTAGATGTATTTATGTGTATATTAATAAGCATTCATATTTTACATGGCAATTAAAAAATTTTAAAAATTAGTTCTGTAATACCCATAAATTTGCATTTTTCTTCATATGGAAACACAGATTAAGAAATAAGAAAGCAAAATTAAGAAAACAGATTGTATCAATTTATGTTGATCCTTACCATGGTCTTCTTAACATAAACTTCCTGACCTCTTGATAAGCCAAAGTCAGCTATTTTTGCAACATAATTTTCTCCAACCAAGATGTTTCTTGCTGCCAAATCTCGATGAATAAACTAAAATAATGATGATGATAATGATAACACTAATAGTAATTGTAATAATAATAATAATAATGTAATAATGTAATAAAATAAGGGAATCAGTATAATTGAGTTTTACATGTATTAATTTACTGCTATATTGAAAATTTCAACCTTTTGGAATAAGAACATAGAACAAAGAAATTGGCTTAGTATGTCACTACCAAGAACATTTAAACTTTATCTGAAAATGAAAGCTGTTAACTACCATGTTGTTTTAAGTTTTAATGCCTCTTCCATGATTCCCCATGATGTATTTGATAAGTTTAAATAGAGACAACAAAATAAATCTTATTCAGTGTGTTCTATAGAAGCTAAAATTAAAAATTAATGTAATTAAAGGGCGTATTCCCTGGAAAATTATTTTCCATGCTTTCAGTGGGTAGAGAGTTGATGACTGACCTGTTTCTGGCTCAAGTAGTCCATCCCTCTGGCAACATCTGCTGCAAAATGCAGAAGTTGCTGAGAAGAAAGTGTAGATGCAGTACTGTTGGCAATAGCAAATGCTGGGTCTGTCTCTAGTACTCTGCTTTTCCGAAGGAAGTCCAGTAAATTTCCATGGGGAGCATATTCAATAGCAAGGTAAAGATATCCTAACAAAACATCAGATAATGAGCATATCACAAAGTAAGAGATGATCAGTAATAGTCTTGGGCAATTTACACTACCTTGAGTGGAAAAAGAAAACAAACACTGGAGTGAAATGTCAAACAGGCTAATTTCTAGGAGTAAAGGAGAATTTTGAGCCAGTGTTGAACATAATTTCTGGAGTATTAATGTGGGCTTATAGATCTAAACACAAGTTTATCTGACTTTTTAACAAAAGTTGCAAGAGGCCTGCTAGTGTTTCTCTGGACTGTGTGGGCTATATTGTGAGAGGGTTTTTTTAAACTAATTTTTAAAGTACATGCATTCAATAGCATCTTACCCCTATGCTCACATGCTCCCAAAAGATTTATGATGTTGGGATGATGACCAAGTTTACAAAGAACTTCAAGTTCTCCAGCAAAATCTCTGTGATCATCTTTTGAGGCATACTCTGAAAATCAAAAAAGCACACATTTACTTTTTAGTTGCAACTGAGTTTATAACAATGCATTTTTTTAATTATGAGGACTCCACGTTGCTTGGGTTATTACTTTTTCAACTCCAGTAGAAAGAGAAAAACTGTAAGGTACATTAGTATTTACAGAAAAAAAATTAGGATTTTTCAATCAGAAGAAAAAATTGTGAGGAACAAGTGTCCGTAGAAGCTATCTGCAGAGAAAGGAAGTATCTTAACACACCCTATCACTATCCTTCTTACTTGAGAGTGTAAAATGTTGTAGCAGATCATATTAAAAGGAGCTGCTTAAAAATCCTTCCATATGTGTGCCATTGATTATTTCTGCCAGTATGCAGACATTGGCTATTTTTAAATTAATCATCACACTTAAAAGTGTTTTTCAATTTACCTAGATAATGACCCGGAGAATTACAATAAAACATGTACATTCTTGCAGTATTGTACACATTGTAGCTCTGTCTGGAATGTAGCTGTCACGCCCAGTGAAGAAAAAGAAACGTAATGATGCCCATGGTATGTGCATATATAGATGCTTAGATGCAGTTGTCTCTGAACAGCTATAGTGAGCAACATGAACTAATGCTGTGCCCCAAGACATGCTTTCTGCTCCTGTCTATCCAATGCACCTTGCCTTGCAGATGAACTCACGTGAAGCTCATACTGGTCCATGAATTGAAAAATACACGATGGTTAATCATATCAACCACTGAGGAGAAATGGAAACCAACTTTACCCGTCAGAAATACAGCTGTTGACAAATCTTGGCCTAGTGACACCTGATACAATTTAATTAGCAACTTTGAATATTTATTTTAGCTTTAAAAGAGGGCTGCTAAGCATTTTGTATGACAGAGAAACACTTGAAATACACAATCAAGAAATCTCTTTAGTCACAGAATCCCTGGTTTTTACTACCTTTCATCCTTTTTATTGCAGCATCCATGCGTAAGCCATCTTTCTTAATGCGTGCTTTCAGGACTTGCCCAAAGTTACCTTCCCCGATCACATCTTGAAATTTTATGTCATTCCATTCAAGAACTGGATAAATAGTAGGATCTGGACTGTTTTTGGCTTTCCTACTCAGAGTGAGAGTACCTGAGTTAAACTGCAGAGCTGGCTCTTCCCTCTGCAACAGAATTAAGAAAATGACATTAACTGTGATTCCTACCTCACAGAGCAATGCCCTGATTGCATTCCAAAATGCCTGTGCTCACTCATCTCCACGCACACACACACACACACACACCTCAATCCATCTCAATCCATCTCTTACACATACAGCAGACCGAGTACATTAGACAGTTACATCTACTTTACCTGCAACAAGCAGTTCTGCCCAGATCCACAAAATTAATCAGGCTTCTAAACTGATCCTTGTAGAGCTGGGCCTCCTGAACAGTTTATAATAATTTTGAAGATGAAGGACATGGGCAAAAATAATGTGATAAAACTGATCTCAAAACCAGTTATAAGTTTCAGCTTTAAGCTTAATCTCCTATTAGGTTTTAATTAAATCTTGTGCTGGTCAGGCTGAGCAGGAAAGATGATGCAAGAAGAAGCAAGAAAATAAAAAGAGAGAGGAAATTATCTTCCTCTATGCTTAAGGAGACAACTCGTCTTCAGTTACACATTCTCATGAAATACTGCTGTGGGAAAAGTTTTAGGACTAGGAGACAAAGCTATTCTGTGTGGCCTGCAGTCTGATCATAGAATTGGGTGAGGCCCTCACCCATGTTTCTGAAAAAATCGAATTAGATATGAAGGAGCTCTTTAGGCCAGCTTCATTCTGCTCCACAGGTTCCCCTCTGGAGGCAGAGAAAAGCAGCAGATTTAGAGACTGCAGCAGGACACAAAGAAATATGTGTCTATAGAGAGATATCTCCTTGTGATGTTAAAATCTTCAGCAATTTCCTCACAGCCAAAACTGTGATGTTGCCATTGATAGATCCCTGGTGTACTGTCCCTAGGTTGAAAATGGATGAGCATGTATCAGCAGCTGCTGATGCTCAAAAGCAGCATTAAATATTCGGTAGTTTTCAAAATCAGGCATGATTTCATAGAGGCAGAACAGGCTCCTCTATTCTTTCTGGCTTGGTACTTGTCATACACAAGTGTGACAAGGCAAAAGAGGGAGCACAGCAAATGGTCTGCAAACATTTTTTCAAGTCAAGTTTTCTACCTCCTAGCCTGCAACTGTGCCCTATTAGCTTTAGCTTTGAGGTCACTAGTAGAGAAGCTTTACAACAAAGAGAAGAGAGTGTTTGGGAAATCCAGGAAAAAGAAATTGGAAGAAAACACAGGAAAAGATGAGCTAAAGTTAATAACCAAACTGACACAGGAAAGCTGGAAACCCACCACTACATTTTGGAAAGCCTGAGCCATTCGACGCTGGAAGTTGGCTCGCTTTAGCTGCAGCATGATGAGAAAGGCCAGGAGAATTGTTACACAGGTCATCCCTGCAGATCCAAGGATAGCAATAAGCAGCATTTTGCCTCCTTTTGATTCATATGGAGCTGTTGAGGAAGGACAAAAAATTCATCATCATTTTCAGCTTATTCTGGATTTAGCAATACATTAGCCATGTGTAATTGAATACTCCTCTCTTGTAAACTGTTTAAAAAGCTAAGGATACATCATGTTGTTTTCCAAAAATGTCAGAAACATTGAATGCTCTGAATTTCAGGTGTACGAGCAGCTAAATATTCTATTTCATTCAGTCAAAGCAGAGATGAGGCCACATTCAGTGATCTAATGATCTTGCTGTATGCAGCTCTTCATTTTTTTAGTCACTGGGCTCTTTTTAAGGCATATAGAGAAACGGTGCATGTTGTCACTTCATCAATACCATGCAGTGAAATAAGAATTAAATTTTGGTGGTTGTGTGTTGTGTGTCAGAATTAATAGCAAAAGAAAACTCAGATTAAAACATTAGTATTATGATAATGTCTTAGCTAACTAGTTTATACAACCAGTCCTGGCTTGTGCAAATCCAGTGTGGTGGATTAACTAACCTTTTGTTTCTGGAAGGGTCCTCAGTTCAAATGATGTGTTCGGGTTGCTCAAGCCAATGTTGTTCTGAGCATTAATCTGAACCTGGTACACAGTGTCTGGCTCGAGACCCTTGAGCTGATATTGAGTAATGCTGGTGTTCTTTATGATAATATCAACGTGGTTGTACTCAGCCTTGCCATAAATTTTGTAGCTGATGATGATGGAGGAGATGGAATGACCCTCAGCAGCTGTCCAAGAGATGACTGAGGACGTGTCTGTGGTGTTAGAAAACCTGATGTTGTTCGGTGCAGGAGGTATTCCTGAGAACAAACAAAACACATAAGGCATTGGCGTGTACATCCACCTCGTTCTCCTTTCCACAGAGAACAAAACATTTTCCTCGGTGCTTTTGCTGTTCAAAGCACAATTTGTTGATTAGCTATGGTAACTGAATGCAATAATTTTATGATCTTGATGTGCTGTCATCCTTGTAGCAGTATTTCATACTTCCAGCAGAGGTTGGAGCGGCATTCAGCGTACTCTCTTGGATGAAGATACACATCCTCTGAGCTGTATGCAAGCACACCATATTTCCTTTCAGATTAATGCAAGAAGGATTAATATCCTTCTATACTGTATCATCATTCCCTTGTAATTCCCATGTCCTGTACTTTCTCTGCTTCAGAGAGCAATTACCTGTCAGGCTGTTAGAAAGAAAGGAAATTGATACCAACACTTCCAAAAATCTAATCAGAAAACTACCAGCAGGGGTGAGTGCTACACTTGCAGATGCAACCATGAATATTAAGCTAAGTACCTTCGCCTGGAAAACAGTACCCTTATGTGGTTCTCAGTGCAGTTTGGTGTCAGAGCTCAGGGAAATGGAGAGTCCCATGACAGCCATTTATACTTCCACTAACACATGTAGGATTTCAGTGAGGGCCTCCTTACATGACCTTTAAGGAGGAAGAAGCCCACCTTTCCAGTGTGTGGTAAGGGCAGTGTCACCTCTCAGCCATTCAGATGGACAGCTGTTCAGATGGTACTTCATTCAGATAGGGCGTTTGTTGTGGTGTTGTGAAAGCACAGTGCTCACACTCAGGGAGTTCAAGGGCGGTCTTCAGTGTAGCACACTTAACTACTCTTTGCTCACAGGGGTTTTACCTTGCATTGTATCTTCTCTTCTTTAAGTGCTGACTATTTCTGTATGGTCATGGCCGAATTGAGTAACAAAAGAGCTTGGAGTAGTGAACTCTGATGGCTCATCATTCTGAGGAGGAAAAAATGCTACTTGTGTCAGAAGCATTAGTCGCACTGAAATGAAGATGTGAATTCTCAAGCTTGTTTTTCTCCATTTAAAAGAAACCCACATTAGTAGTTCCTGACAATTTCCAGCAGAAGAATTCTTGTGAATGCTGAGCTTTCCAAATTATAGCAATAACAACTGTAAGTGATCATGAGGAACTAAGAGTTACCAAAATAAAGGATTACATTTAATGTAGTCATCAAGTGACAATTAGTCTGATCACTGGGGGTAACATGAAGAATTAAACAGAAGGATGTGAATCTGCACTTACTGTCACTGAAAGTCCATGCATACAGATAGTTGCTCCATTCTCCTTGGGACCTGGTGTTCACCCGTACCCTGCACATGTATTGCTGTCTAGGCTCAAGATCTTTAATGATCAAGGTGGACATATTTCCTGGCACTTGAGTAATAACACTGCTCTCGTCACCGTTGTCATTCATGCTCTTCCTTTCCACTTCAACACGAATATCATCCTCTGTCCTCAGTGTTAAGGGATGCCATGATAAATTCAGTGATGTCATACTTTTTGGAAAGAGAGTGATACCTTCTGGTGGAGGAAGACCTTGGAAAAGCCACAGTGAAACAGGGAACAACATTTCATGTCTGGTATCTAAACTAAAGTAGGGGTACAGTTATTCCCAGCCCCTTGCCCCAGTTTGGGGTGACATAGGGTAATTCTCTCAGCCATCCCACATAATTTGGCTGAAGTTACGTCTAAGAGGTGTTGATAGTCCCACAGTATCTTAGCAACAGATGATGTGCCAATAAAATGGCATCTTCAATGAGCTGGTGTTGCAGATGCACTTTTTAGATGTTAGAAGCCAACAGTTGTTGTCTTGCTAGATAGGTCCTGGTGCAATCCTCATTTATTCTGTATGTCTGTATTCAGTTTGTTTAGTTTGGGATCTGTCCTAAATTAACTAAAAACTGTCCAGCTTGTTAAACATCTTCAGTTTTAAAGTAAATTGATCTAACACTAGGAGGAAGGACTGCAAAAAAGTGATTTGTATATCCAACTCTGTTGCATAGCCAGCCAAAATATATAATTTTTCCTTTCCTAGATGCCTCATCTCTAAATCAGGGAAAATAATAGCTCTGCTTTTTTCTGGTTTTCTTCACCTCTGTTTTTTGATTTGTTTTTTTCTTTTCCTTCCTTTTTTTTTTTTTATTTTAATAATATCCCTTTGCCTGAGATTCTTTTGAAAGAGTCTACAAGTTTTCAAGTGCAACTTTCTTTGCTCAAGTGAAAGTGTTATGACAGAGATGAGGGAACAGACAGCAGAGAAAAAGAGCTGAAATACCCCATTTGTGAGAAACCACAGTGATCCCTTACCAAGTGCAGCTGTTGTGAAGCTGGCCTGCGGTCCAGGATGGCCTTCTCCACCTTCCCCTTGCCGACTTAGCTGAACACAGAACTGATACTCTGTTTTGGGTTCCAAATTGTCCAGTCTTTTAGTTGTGCCTTTTACTGACAATAAAAGTTAAAAGTAAGTAAAGCCATGGCCTGTGTTGAAATATGTTATGGAAAGAAAATGTTTGGAAAATACAAGATAAGATACACTTAGACTCCTCTTTTTGTTGTTGTTCTTGATTCAGTAAGGTAAACTAATTAGAAGTATAATGTAACTATTTTTAATTTGAGCTCTAATCCCATCCAAAGGTTGCTTCACCTGCCATTCTTTCTGGACAAAACAATACTGATTGCTTAGTCAACGTCCTTTCTGTACACAGATTTTGAGTTATACTGATGTAGTGACAACTGTTCTTAAAGGTCCTGGAATGTTTCCTGTAATATTTTAGGCTGTGCATAAAATTTGAAAGCATAGCTGGAGGAGGTCATCCAACTCATAAGCAGGTTTCATTTTGCCTATACCATTACTGATAAATATTTTGGTAAGTTATTAGTCTCTCTAGGGATACAATGAACACAATGCAAGATGGTAGATGCCCCAGCATGTCTCCATATTGCCCACTGCTTTTGAAAATCTTCCATTTACATGGACGTTTAAAACAGCTGGGCCCAATACTGAGTGCACTTAATCCTAAGGAAGGAGGGGAAAACCTTTTGTTCCTGAAATGAATATACGCTTTCAACAACCATTGGTGTAACATATCCACATGAATATTATGTGTAGTGATAAACAGTCACACATCCAGTCACAAAATTTCTATGCATTGTAGAGTCTTTTGAGGGTAATCAAGAACAGAAATACATGAAGTTTCAGTTGGTAGGTGGAGTTTGTCTTTAAGGGAATTAAATAATGTCCTCTTACCTTCCACAGACATCCAGGACTGATAACGTTTTGCTGGCTTGTACAGAAGTTTTGTTGACACAACAGGTCCATCTCCGTTGTGTAACTCAGCATTGATATCAATTATGAGAAAATTATGTCCTCTGTCTGTCAGCCTCGGAGCATACTGTGGCACAGGAGGAACTGAACAAGAATGCATGTATTAAACTAACCTTTTAGCTCCCTATATCAGTAAGACTCTCATTATTCCTAGATCTGTAGGAAAATGAAAGATGCTCTTCAAAACTCGCATAAAATAGATGGGGCTTTATGCACTAAAGCTGATAGTTAAGATATTTAAAAAAAACCTTGGGTGTTCTTCTAAATCTTGTCATCACACTTATTCTTTCAATATACATAATTAGTATGTTACTTATAATGGATTTCTGTTCATATTCTAACTGTAAATATTTATTCAGGCATTTTCCAGCAGTGCAGAGAAAGCTCACACATACCAAAGTATAAAGCTGTGCTTAAAATTAGAGAGACAAGGACACTTGAAGAAAGCTTTTACCTTTGACTGTAACTTGAAATGGTTTCTCTGCCATTCCTGCTACTGTCTGCACACTGCAAACCCAAGTTCCTGTATCACCTGGCAGGACTCGGTTAATTCTAAACATGGCTTCAGAACGATTACTGGTGGAAATTTCATCAGGCTGAAATGACAAAAAGATGTACAGGACCTGAAAAATTTGAGCATTTTGGAGTATTCCAATGATGCTTTGAGTTTAGTGATATCTATAAAAAGTATCTAAAATGGTCAACTTCATATTTTCATATGTGCTGAGAAGTTCATGGGGTACTCCAGAATACCAAAATTTCATATTATGCTTGAAAACCATAGTATGCATTAACTACAAAGAAAGTCAATATAAACATTAGAAATAGCAGGAAGCAATTGATCAGGAGCCTACCCTCAGAACAGTTCCATCTTGCTTCAAGAGTTTGAATTCTTCAGATTTAGGAAGTGGCATCCCTGTTGCTATACAAAACGGTTTGAACTCGACGCCAGAATTGAGTTCCACAGGATCTAGTAAATTCACTATCTGAGGCGAAAGATCTGCTGAACCTACACAAGATATATAGTATAATGTCACCCTTCTAACAGACATTTTAAAAGACAGGTTTAGGTGTGCAGGCAGTGTAGGTGTCTGGTTCTGCCTTCCCTCATGTGGGCATATGCAAGAATCACGTTTCTCAAAGACAACATTTTTACATCGTTTTATATATAACGTGAGAAGGAACAAACCCTGTGTTCACTTGTCTTTCTTTTTCTGATCCCTCTCCTCTCTTTGTTGTTCACATTTTAAGCACAAACAGTCTAGCCATGGCAAAATCAAGCACATATTTTGTTCTGAATATACAGTACCTCCTTGCTCTCTATTTTGACTGCTTGTAAGACGAGACAGATTGTAACAGTATAATTTGGCTGGTTGGATCAGAGCCTTATTTCTCTGTTTGGTTTTGTTCTTGAAAAGTTTCACAAATCAGCAGTGAATTTATCACTTTATTTATCTAGCTAAAATAATAAATGCTGAGTGCATCTTATAGAATACCTTGTCTGATTCCAGTGAGACAAGGTGTGTTCAGCTTTGTAAATTTAACTTTCTCCCAGAGAGACAGAGAAGTTTTAAACTTTGGTGTGGTCTTAGTGTCTCAGTCACCACTTTCAGATCATGAAGCTCATGGTATAGGCATGTATGCAGCCAACCAAGAGGTAGGTTATGATAAATTACCATGAGTTTATACAAAAAGCTGGATGTGCAGGTTCTGTCAAGGATTAATGTTAAGATCAATCAAGTCCTATGGAGTAAAGCTTGAAAATCTAATGATGTCATCCTGATAAATGCAACATATAGGTCAGAGGCTTAAAAATACTGTATTACAATGAGGCTGTGCAGAAGTGTCTGTGCTCCTGGAAAGTAGTAGATGGAGCAAGAATACCAGCCTGGAATGGTAATGCTGTACCAGCATTAAGATCTGTTTTAGTTACACTGGGAACAACCATTTAATACCTTACTTTACCTTTTTTTTCACATTGTGGACCATGCCATCCGAAGGAGCAGATGCAGCCCTTAAATCTGTCGCATGTTCCTCGATTGTGGCAATTACATTTGAGTTTGCAATCTGACCCATAAAACCCAGGTTTGCATTCTGCAAATACATATGTTGCAGTTAGTGCAAAAGTGCTAGAAAATGGAAAATATCTTCCGATATTTTTCAGTCTCATTACAGAAAAAAACTTTTAACATGACTGTAAAATATATAATCTATTACTCTTCTCTGTTGGTTCCCTTCTGTATTTCCTGTGTGCAGAACATTAAGGATCCTCCCATTCTTTTTTTTTTTCACTATACCTTTATCACATTCCAGTCCCATCCATCCTGTGGCACAAGAACAACCATATGGATCTGGTAGACAGAACATAAAGTTTCTGCAGCCATAATTTTCTTTACAGGTCTCTTCACATGTTTTGCCAAAAGTGTTGGCTCCACAAGCTGTTGAAGGGAGAGAAGGGAATAATAACCCAATGGCATTGTCCATGAAAGAGCTAGTGCTTCTTATGATACTGCACTAGACAAGAGAAAACATGAATTCAAATTAAAAATAGCACTTTGATCATTCAAATATATTAACAACCACAGCAACTTAAGCAACAGCTGTTCTAATAGTCGAGTACAGGCAGCAGAAACAATTTTCTCACTGTGAGGATCTGTCAGCCAAATACCCTTGTTTTAGATCTATGGGGACACAGATTCAGCAATAAAGTGTGTTTATGAGTCTCTCTAATGTAAAATGGACAAGCAGTGCCATGAAACACAAATCTTCTTAGTGGTGAATGCACACAAAACTGCTGATGTCAAGGTTTTGCTTCAAGGATAAGAGCAGCTCTATGCTGGAGTGCTTTAGTGCCAACTATTCCAACAGCTTAGCTCTAATATTTTCAGCACTGCAATTCAGTCAAATAAAAGCATACATATTTAGCAATGAACCCAAATGATGCTTGGAGAAGTCAAAACACTGTGATGCCCACTCTAACTTTTCCAGAATCCAAACTACTTGCCACACACACAGATTTGCACAAAAATATATACACTGTTGATGTCCCTACAGAGACAAAGCACCCTGTGAGCACATTAGCAGCTTCTTCAGAAGCAGCCAAGGAATCTCTAGCATATTTCCTAGTGCCCATGTATCCTTAAGGTGTCCTCTACCAATATGCATTTAAGTTAGTCAGCAGCACTGAGCACATGCATTTCAAGGGAGTCATAGCACAGCCCAGATTGGAAGTGACCTCTAAAGATCATCTGGTCCAGCCTTTTGTGAGAAAAGGAGCCTAGGAGATATTAGGTAGCATACTGTCCAAGTGCATATTGATCAAGAAGTGTTGGAAACATTCATCATCCCTAGAAAAATAGTCTCTACTAGGGGAAGAGAGAAAGAGAGAAATTAAATCACAGCTGCAATAACAACCAGAACAGAATTCAGGATTCATCTCACCCAACACTGTCCTATCTCTAGCACCAGCTGCAAATGCTGCAGCTTTCAAGAATAAAACCAGGTACTCCGTATGATGCTTCCCTCAATAATATGCCAGTTTCTTTTACTGAGATCAAATTAATAAGCAAACCCTGAAAATATTATCAACTTACCTTTCTCACATGTTTTTCCCATAAAACCTGGAGGACAGATGCATTCCCCAGTATCTTCATGACAAATGCCATTGTTTGTGCAGGAAGGGCAGTGGAAGCTACAGGAAGGGCCCCATTTCTCAGCTTCACATCCTTTTATGGAAAAATATAATGACATATTCGTTGTCTTGTTATTCAGTAACCCTTCAAATTGTAATATTCTTTTCAGAGCAAGCAGTAAAATACATAAAAGTACAAGCTATATGGAACCCTACATGCCAGCCAACTGGACCATTGTTGTTAGTAAGGTAGCAGTAGCTTCAAAATCCAAACTTGGGGCATTATATTTATTTATTCACAACTCCTGGAACTATTGTGTGGATATTCATGAATAAATGTGTATTACCGTCACAAATATTTTCTATACAATGTAAGATATTTGAACAGCTATCTATTTTTTCACATCAAATTTATATTTAAGTCCAAGTTAACAGAATATAATTTTCTTTATATCTGATGGACACAGCAGCTGAGTAGCAAAGTATGTAAAATGTTTGTTGGAAAATATCCCAACTCATTATTTCATCCAGTAGGAAGTGAACCTTAAGAGCTAATTAAAACTAAGGTAGTTTGTTAAGTTATAATAATGTATACTAAAGATGATGAACCCTAGAATAAGTGAGTTATGGATATAACCCACCATGGAGAACATAGAGACTCAGTGAAGAATTACCTCTTTTATTAATTTGTGGTGTTTGAAAAGCTGAGATGCTGAAAAAAGAGCTAACTGTCCTGGCAGTAGCTAAGATGAGCTCAACTTAAATCTGATGGGGTGTGTGTTTTTTCTCTCAGCTGTTGGCATCAATATCAGCTTATACCAAAGGCCCTTGGTACAAAACTTTATTCTGACATAATCTGATAGCAGCAAATGTCAAGAAATATTTTGGTCCTTATTTGGGCAATATGAATGAAACAAAGTGAAACAATATGTTGCATTTCAGATTAATTTTGACTATTAATCATCACCACATATTAATAGAACTTACGTCTTACAATAAGCCTCGTGTAAGCAGAAGTAAAAAGGTTTCCTCCTATATATCTGGCAGAATAAACCCCCGCATCCTGTGGTTGAACTTGAGGATAGGAGACTTCCAGCTCTCCCGGCACTTCATGCCTGGGCACAGAGTGGATGAAGGAGCCTGAGGAAGGAGCGCACAGATACCACAGACAGATGTCATTCACCCTCTAAATAAATACATAAGCTTACACTGGTAACCAAGGGACAGTTGGGGGAAGCAGCAGAATCTTTTTTAAAATTCATTATGAATTTTCTGCCAACTCTAGCTACACTGGTTTTCCTAATTGGAGAAGTGCAAGTAAAAAGGAAGAGACATCTTGACAGGATTTAGTAGATAAACAGGACAAACAACTTCACACTCAGCTTTGAGCTTAGTGGTTAAGAGTGTTCGTTTTGTTTCTTGGTCTTTTCTGAAATAAAGGATAACAATCCACACGGATTCTAGGGTGGCTGGAATTGAAAAGCAAATGCCAGCCAGGTGTAATTCAGTCTGACTAGCACAAAGATTTACTTGGGAGACAAAAGCAGGAAGAACTCAGCATGTTTTTATATTTTCCTCCCAGATTTAACACATTTCTGTTTCTTCCAGGTTTTTTCACCAAAGACCATTTTTATTTTATTCTAAGACTGCTGTGCTTGGTCCTACATGTTTGTTAAATAAGGCAATAGTATTTGGTCTTCTTCCATCGCTCTTGATCAACAAGTAACAACATTTGAGCGCTGGTTGCTGTCAAAGAGGAGCTGCATCCATTGAACTTCAGGACCCCCAGGAGTCTTTCCACTCCAGTCTGTGAGAGCAAGGCTGCTGCAGTAGTTTGATGCCAGGTCCAACTAGATCTCATTAAAATATTTGTGCACATGCTAATCCACACTGTGCCAGCAAAGTCATCCACCAATATACCCACACAGCACAACTGTGATTTTATGACTACTGCATGTCCATATGACACTCACAAAAATAGCTTAGGTTGGAAGAAACCTGAAAGATCATCCAGTTTCGAACCCCCTGCCATGGGCAGGGACACCTTGCACTAGCTCAGGTTGCTCAGGGCCCCATCCAACCTGGCCTTGAACACTTCCAGTGGATGGAGACACTAACATTTCTGTGGACAGCCTGTTCCAGCAATTTACTATGCTCACATACAAAATTTTTTTTCTTGTACCTGATCAAAACACACCCTTTATTTAGATTAAAGCCATTCCCCATTGTCATTGTCAAAAGTCCCTCTCTAGGTTTCCTTCAGCTCCCATTAGCACTGAAAGGCTGCTGTAGAGGTCTCCCTCTGGACTTCTCCTGGCTGCAAATCCCAGCTTGCTCACATTAACAACCCAGTCTGATCTTAACAACCCAGACAGTCTGATCCTGTTCAGATTCACAAGCTCAAATGGCTGAATGACCATTACCAATGGTGCTCTCATGAATCAAATTGTCCTCATCTTCTACATTCCCTTACAGTCACACTGAAAATGCAACAACTTTTTTCTCTTTTTTCCCTTTTTTCACTTTTCTTAAATTATTTAGAAGGTAAACAGCATCAGGCAGGACCTCTGCTGTCTGTGACTATACATACTGTCAATTTGACTGTTGTCAAATTTCAGGCAGCCTAGACACATAAAACTTTGCTGAGGATCATAACCAAAGCAGCCGAAAGACTGTAGGTCACTTTAGTCCATGACAGTCCATTCTCCATGAAAACAGGGCTAAATCAAAAGAACAAATAATTAAAGGAATTTGTTTTGAAACTGTGGGGCATTTTCTAGTGTCTTTTGAGTTAAAAGCCGCATAACAAACTTGACAACAAAGCATTAAGAAAGGCTTATGCTTACAGTCTGCTAAGCAAGGCTCGATTCTTATGACTTGTTTTCCAAGGTGTTATGCCAATGTCTTAAAGCAACCCTGTTTAGCAGAACCATTTCTTTGTCTAGACAGCCATTGTGAGATTCTATAAGGGGGGTGAAATACTTGAAACAACTGAAGTGAAAGACTACAACAGCTAAATATAGTAGAAGCCTTTTCTCTTCTTTTCCAGCTTCTGTATCAGGACTTCTCAGAAATGCTGTTTCAACATCAACCTCAGCTGAAAAACTTGACCTACTGTCTGGAGGCATTCTGAGATTTTCTGCTGAATTTCCAGATGGAATCGCAGCTAAGTGAGTACCATGATGTTAGCAGTCCTGCTCCAATATCTCATCTGGTTCTTTTCTGAGAAACTGGTGACAGGAGATCACAAAATTTTCCTAGGGACCCTGTAATGACCAGTGATGGCAAACTTGTCTGCTGTGCCCTGACAAAGTTGAGTCTCTGAAGTCCAAAGAAACAGGTATTTGTGAAAGTCTACTTTACCTATTGCCTCTTTAAAAGACACCTTTTGTCTATTTAACTCTTCCAGCCTGTTGAAATGCTCCAGGTAATCAGTGACTGGGGTTGAGGGTGACTCACTACATGAGTTCTTTGGCAGTGTGTTGTCCCATCCTTACCTCATCCTGCTCTGTTTACTCCCTGTTTCCTCATGGCTCACTGTAAGCCAGACTGTCAAAGATGGAGCAGAGCATTACATGTGCTCTCCACAATCATAATTTGTTGTGGTTTAACAATTTGATTATGAAGGCACTATGAGTTATAGTGACCTCTATTTTTGTATTTTTCTACAGAAGGTAGAGCACAACCTGCAGAAATTTCTGAGCATCAAGCAGGAGCAACACACAGCTGAACAGAGATTACCTGTGGTTTAGGTGCCATGCTAGATAGAAGAGTTGGTGTTACAAAATTACAAAATTTACAACCAGACTAACTCTTGTAGTTAAATGAAACAAGGACTAGATTTTGTTTACAATTTTTTCTTTCTAATAGCAGAGTACTGGTGATTAACTTCTTAGCTTGAAGGGCATCGTAGAAGGTAAATGGCCTCAAAAAACCTTCTGAAGAACGCAAAGTATCACTTGAAGAACTGTAGAAATGCAACAAAAGATTCTGTAACTGGGCTTTCACAGTGGCCCAGAAAGAAAAACAAACAACCAAAAAACAACCAGGCAAATATATGAAGGGATGTAGAAGGAAATCAAAAATTAAAACAAAAACCAAAGCTGAGATATAAAGAGAGGATCGGGCATTTTGGTGGAAGAGAAAAAGACAAAACATATTGGATTAGATCAACATATTGGATATGGAAATTCACCCCTTTAGGAGACATTAAATGTATGAGGAATGATGCCTGCTGCATCTGCACAGCATGGGAATCAGCAGCCATAACTGTCAAAGGCTTACTTGGCCCTCAACTAAAACAATTATAGCAGAAAGAGAAAACACGAGATTCCATACCATTCTTGTAGATCACTGCATCTTCCTCTTTTGATGCCATTCTGATGAAGGAGATGTTCACATGCTCTCCCTTATTTGCTGTAACAGTTAATGCCACTGGGTGGAATGAAGCTGAAAACAGAAGTATGTGATGAATAGCAGTTATTCTCTCTCTCTGGTCTCTAGCCTGATAGCTGAGAATGGTTTGCAGCATGAGCCTCACTCAGATTTTGACACCTCAATTTCTCTAGAGCATAAAGTGATTCTTTACCATCAGCAGCCTCAGCCTATGCTTTGGCAAAGACAGAGGACTTGCCTGTACCCCGAAACAGCAGACTGCCCCTAGAACCTGAGGCATGAAAAAAATAATTGGCTTCTGGCGAACTGGAAACAGTTTCTAACTAGGAGCTCCAACTGGCTGTAAAACACTTTCCAAAGTTTCTTCATCTCTTAAGACATTTTTTAAGCAGACTGGGAAAAGTACTGGAAATTGTATTGTAGGGAACAAGCTGTCACTGGCAAATAAATACCTAAGGTGATTTAAGTTCTCTTCTACTTAAGCTTTATAATGCAGAACTGTGAGATAGTTCAGGAGACCACAGTCATGCAGGGCTGGGAGAAGGTGAGGTAGATGTAGTAGGTCTGTGTTTGTGTTAGTTCACCAAATTCTGGAAATACAGAGCATGTTGGATTGCACTAAGAAACAAAGGAAAAAAATCATATTCACAGGCTGCGTGACTTTTACCAAAATACCAAAATTACGCCTTAATGAAAATAAAAATTCCATGTGAGAGACTGGTGTAGTTTAGCCAGTTTTCCAGCAGGGAAATTGAAATTCATTTTCCTGCTTAAACAGAAAGGAACTTTTCTACATTTTTTTGCAGATCTTGATTTAAATGAAAAGAAAGCAGTAGATAAAAGGATTTTCCCAACATTTCTGTCTATTTCTTATCAGTACATCAGAAGATAACTGGAGAAGGAACAGAAAAGACTCAAGAAATAATAGCTCTTTCTTGAAATGGCAGTTTTAATGAAACTAGTGAAATGATAATTTTAATTACCACATTACATTGAAACAAGTTAGAAGTTAAGGATGCTTCCTTTCATTTACTTGGAAAATCCAAAGGAAAAGCTATGAAGTGTTTTGAGGACAAATTCAGGTTTTCAGGCCATTTTTAGCTCTGATGCTTTATGCCATATTGTCATTTATATCCTCTTCTAGAATTAGCCAAATTGACTTCTTAACTATCAAGCTCCTTACCTGACAGAGATATTTGATACCTCTGTACTCTCCCTTTTAGAGCATTCAGGGGAATGATGTATTGATTTAAACCAATCCCTTTGCTCTTTCTAAACTTGGAATTTTTTAGCCTTATGGGTTCCTCCTATGCAAATTCCTCCATGTAACTCCATCTATCTTTGTTTATCCTTCTGCTGCCACCTGCCTCCCCAGCCAGGTGAGTGGGACTATTCTGACAAAAGTCAAAAACCTGAGTTTCAGCTGCAGGGAATCCTTGAATACCCATTCATGCTCCTAGACAGCTCAGAGGTTCCATTTCACAGCAAATATTTTCACAGCAAATATTTATTTCTCAGCAAATATTTTTTTAAGGAGCATATAAGGAACAGTTAATATAAACTGTTAGACAACTTATGAATAAAAAATTTGTCCTTTATCGAGAATCATGCCTCCTTTCTTGGTTTGTTTTTACAAAACTGTCAATAAAATATCCTTTGGTTCATATCAACAGTTGGAGAAAAAAAATTTGGAGCTTATAGCTGGCTAAAATTTGGTGGGAAAGAAATACAGAGAGATAGGATCAGAAAGCAGAGAAAAAATTATAAAGTAACTTTCTGTCATATTTTATATGTAACAGAGCTGTAAAAAATGATCAGAGAGATCCTATATCAAAGTTTGTATGAGGCAGATATTGACAGTACCTCCACAACATTATTTTTCAAAATCTGAGAGAATAAAAAGGATGATATTCTTGCAATAAAAGAAAGAACACTTTGATATTTACATTACAAAATAGAATTTTAAGTTAAAATAAAAATGTTTGTATCACATGATGTAAAATTAAAGAAAGAAAATCTGAGCAAGAATGAAGAATTTTTTATCGATCCAAGTTAACGTCTCTCCTAGGACATTAATTCCTTGACAATTTTGACATTTTAATGTTTTATTCATCATTGGAAACAAGACAACTATTGAAAATACACAATTCTTTGCAGAATGGAGTTTCTATCCCCTGCACAGTTCTAGTGGGTTTGCTCTGAGACTCTGCCACACATTTCCATTCCTTTGTAAGCTACATACAATTGATTTCAGCAGGAGTCTTCCTGCTTCACATTAAGTATATGCTTTTGTTATTTTACCTAAACATTGGTATCTACATTTACATCTTAGAGAAACAGAAAATTCTAATATAGAATAATGAACTAAGTTTTCATTAGAAACAGGCAACAAAAACTTAAAGCAATTCCAGCTTACTGTCAGCTCCCCAGTTAGAAGTTATTTATTAGTAACAAATGCATAGTGAAAAATTATTATCTATTTAAGAAAATAATAATTCTACAGCTTTTGCAAAAATTAAATTGTTAACTACAAATGATCCTAAGGGGTTTCATTGCAGTCCTTTTTGGACCAAATTTAGTGAGACAATGCTAATTGTCTTAACAAGATATTGAACTTTTTTATTCCATCTACTTTTCTTTGCATGTTAGGCTAAACCACAAGACTTTTCTACAGGGTATTGTTGCAATGGAAAGGAATGCACACTCCCTGTTGGGCTCAGCTCCAGCTTATTTTTAGATTGTGACTTGTATTACATAATTTCACATCTCAAGTGTGCCAATTCCTTATAGAGACATAACGAACTGAGCTGCAGGACAAATGCCATAATACTCTACTACTAGCATTTCCATTATTGTCCCTTTGACAGCTCTGTGGTCGAGTTTCTGTGGGGAAAATTCAATCAGATATATTAAAATAAACATTTATTGTGTAGAGAAATTGAATAAATTGTATTTGACTAGAAGGAGAATACTCTGTGCTGTTTTATTCTGGAGATGTGTACTTATACAGAATGAGGACCACTCTCCATAAGAAGATAAAGCATAAAGTGTTCCCTCTCATTGCATGTATGAATATTACATTTGCAACTATAATGTTTCAGTATAAAAAATTCAGGAGAATGGAATTGTTACTTTCAGAATAGCAGATGGTAAAACAAATCAAGAAAATGGACCTGTTTCCATATTACACAGCAAAATTCTTCACTATATGTTCATATTTGATAATAGGTATACAATCAGGGATATGGCAGTTCCCACTGAGTCAGTAGGGCTACCAAAATGATTAATGCTTAGTGAGTGTTTCACCAGCTTCTTGCCAGAAGGATGCAAAACAGTGGCTGGGTTTCCAGAAGCGCTGCTTCTTCCTTTGACTTTGGTGTCTCCAATGGGAAACTGCACATTTTGAACTCAATTTTTGCTGTTGAGAAACATGTTCTGCCTTTAAAAATTATGAAGTTAACAACAGTTAAGTGGAAAAAGGTCTGTTTTCCAGACACATATGTTTTGCCAAACCCCACAATCTTTCCTCAACCTCTTTCTCCACTTTCTGTGTACTTTAATAGCTATGAGAATTTCTGATGTACCTCTCTCTCACCCATCTAATCTGATTAAATTATATACTTTCACTGAAGATTTGCTAGTTTGAAATTTGTCAGCGAAAACTTTTGCAGAGAAAATCTGAGAAAGGTACTCAAACTTAGAAATTAACCCAAGAAACCTACCAGCTACTGGTGTGAATGCTACTTCTGTTTAGAGCAACATCTGTCACAGAAGAAGACTTCATAATTTGATTACTTAAAGTTCTGTGCTCCTAGGCCCACAGATGCCGAATGGAAAGAGCTGATGGATTCAGAAGACATTCTTCCTCCCATGCAATTTGCTCTACAACAGCTAGAAATGTGCTCAGCTTGCTGGCAGACTGCCACAGGCAGGGTCACAGTGACATTCCATGGACTGTTATCTTATCTGCTCCTCACTGCACCCTCCTTTGAAACAATGGAGTTGTCAGTCTGCATCTGCAGATCTTTCTTGGTCACCAATCCAGCCCTTCAAAGACCAAGTTTGGTCAGAGAAAACATAAACCAAAGGAAAATGTATATATCCTACTTAGCTTGCTTCCAAGCTACCCGTGTTCAAAGAAATAATAATGGGCACTAGCTGCAGCTCTTACAAATGAAAAAATCTCCTTTTATAAATTTGTTATGTAATTTCAGGAGATACCACAGCAAAAATTGCTCTTACTAAAATCTTATGAATAAAGATCAAAATTGTCAAACAACCTTACAGACCAGTTGCCAAGGCACAAAACATTACAGTACATTAAAATCTATTTTAAATTATCTTAAGTTTTGAAAACGTGATTTGCTGCAGAAAATTACTCAAAATTTCTTGTGCCTTTCTGTAGTTGATGGTGACCTCTGCTTTGGAAATTGTCCCAGAAGTCTAATGATGCCCAGAAACAAGAGAAATTTTGAACATATGTAAATACAATGTAATGGACCTTAGAAATCTCACCTTCTTGTCCCACCATATCCCTGCACATTTGCTTTTACTATTGTGCATAGCCTAAAACCAAAATCAAATGAACAGTGAAATCTGTACTGGATTTTTGTGAATAACCTTCTCAGACTGTGGAGAACTTCTCTGGGCTTCCTTTCCAGTGCTGAGAAGGGTGCCTCTTTTTTTTTTCCCCCGCACGGACACAGACAATGAAGATCCAGTGTTGCTGATCTGTATTTTTACTAAACCTTAGGCAAGGCAATTACTTTCTGGGGTCAGGTTGCCCATTTACTTAAAACAGATAGAAAAGTGATGCTTAGCTATCTACATCTCAGACCTGTCAAACTTTAAAAATAGAAGCCTGTTTGAAATCAAATGTCTGGCATGCAAGAAACCCAGTGGAGGAGTTGCCACACATGTATTATTCCATGGGGTCAGTGAGGCCACTTTAAGTGCTGACTTCGTGCTCCTGGCAGTAGCCAGATGCAGGCAGAACACTTAGAGATGTCTGACTAACTTCCACAAGGAAATGACTAGCGCCTAGTACCAACCAGTTTCTCTGCACTGCAGAAAAAAAAAAAGGCCCTGAACCAAGTCCATTTTTATTGACTCAGGACTGCCTTGCCTGGTCTGGGACCCTGTTTGTGCTCACTTGTGTCAGCCAGGGGCAGCTGCCAGTCTGCAAGCAGTGCCATGGCAAGTTCAGATCTGACCACTATACTGTACCTCCCAGTGGCATCTTCATGGTGTGTATCCTTGTCACCTCATCCTTGAGTTTCCCTTCACAGTAGTATGCTCCAATAGTTTCACTGGCCTGTTCCCTCTTCCACACCACTGTTTTGGCTGCTGCTCTCTTGGAATCTTCATTAACTTCCAGTGGCTCCCGGTGCTGGTTTGCTACATCCTCCTGGTCCCGGCCTATTGTGATAGACTCACGGGAGCGCCATTTGGAAGTGACACATGTAAGTGATGTCTCAGTGTTGCCCACCAGAGGGAAGGAATTGATCAGTATGAGGTCCAGTGCCGCTCCTACTTTACCTAAAAAAAAACCAAAACACATCAAATGGAAAAAAATTTTACTGCAGAATTTGATGTGGCCAATCAAATCACCAGGTAAGCTGTGTCACCCAGTGCTCAGGGTTTCTCTGGATGTTGCCGTGCACAACATTCGTGCAAAATTGGATGAACACAGATTAAGTATTCTGTTACAATGACTTGAGGATTAATTTTTTATGACTCAAACAGATGGAATTTGCTCTTCTTAGAAAAGGCAGTGTATCTTGCAAACACGTTGAATTTCTTTCAAGAGGTGTTGTAGAAGCCCAAGGAAAACCATAGATTGCCAAACCAGATTGATCCGTGTATAGTTAGACATGCACATAAATGCCTCAATTATGCTGCTTTTCTGGCAACAGAATTGGTGGATGATAAGATTGTCAGTTTAACAGTGTTTCCTCAATCTCCCTTACATGGATTTAGTACACATGAACTGATGTAAAGCAGGTATGACGTCAGTTATAGGAGATGGTAGTACTTTGAACAATTGCGGTACTTTTTTGCAGCTGTTTTATGAATTTGGACTAATGATTTCACAGACAATCACATTAAATATTTGAAGCCCTAACAGACACTGACAATGCCCATGGCACAAAGCAACTTATGCAAAAACAAAGAGCAAGTTGGCACAGCTAGTTAAATGAGGTCAGGTTTAAATCACTCAAAATTGCTTCTTTTGATCAATAGGACTGCCAGAAATACACAGAGGTGAAAGTTTCTTTGAAAATGAGAGATGCAAGCCTAATTAAATATCTTCTAGCAGAGTGTCGCAGTTTTAGCTGTTCAAATGTGCATAGTTGGAGGGAAATTCAGCTCTCCTATAATGAACAATTGGCAAATAATAGGCGTTTCCCTTTATTTTTTAAGTTCAGGGTAAGGAGAAGGGAAACACCAACATTTTTTCCAGCTGAAACAGGAAGAATAATTGATTTCTTTTATTCATCACATCTATTTTCCTGATTTTGATACAAGTATATTTTGTATTTACATAGAGAGACCTAATATTTAGTGCCGGTCAGCTTGCAAATGTTCTCTGATGGGAAGGAAGGGGTATAGTCTTAGATAAGGAAGGTCAGAAGGTCGCAGTGCTGACTGCAGTCTTTGCGTGTGTCTGTGCAGCGCTCTGGGCCAAGGGAGGAGGTCCTGCTCTGCTTTCAATGCAAGCAACCACTCTGGGGACTGAAGTATCTTGACAGCCCATTGACACTCACCACACCCAACCAGTCTTCCACAGCCTCCACCCTTTCATGTGCCAGCCCAGATAATTTGCAGTTACATAATGGAGAAACGAAGCCTTCTGGAAACGTTGCAACGAACATTAAAGCAAATATTGCATAAACCTGCAGTTCAGTAAAGTCAGTTCATCCTGCTGCAGGTTGCCAACGTGAATCCTTTGAACAAAGTTAAATAGGTATGTGATAGAAATGAGGCCAATTCACACATTCATCTTATGGGACATTTGTCTCAAGGCTCTTAGTTTTGTATGAGGAACATTTGTGCTTTTACTGTGGATCTGATGCATCAGCCAAAGGCCAATATAGCTCAACAATCACCAGCACTGAGAGAAGCTTCAGTTTAGATCAAGCAAGGCTCACACGCCAGGTAGAGATATTCTTAAAATCACAAACTGCAAGATCCTGGTTTCTGCAAACATTTGCAAAACTCAGAATCAAATCTGGATTCAAATTCTGTGACTTGACATGACTTTCTGCACTGAAGTCAGGCCCAGTGTTAGAAAGCAGAAGTGAAATATTTTTCTGCCTGGCATCCACAGGGCACAGAGCTACAGCTGCCTTTCCAATACAAATGTGTGAGCCCAAGGGCTGGTGTCCTGCAGAGGACAGCTGGTCATACAGGGCTCCAGTTCCATTTTCCCTAGTATTTCTGCATTCCTCTGACTTCCACCAAAGATTGAAAGGTGAAAATAACACCTCTTTCCTCCCCTGAATCTCAGCCTTTTGATACTCTGAGAAAAAGCAGTACGAGAAGCCTGAATTTTGAGGACCAGCTTTCAGGCTGCCTTTGACCCATATGCGAAGCAACATTCTACCAAAACTGGGGTATTTGCTGCATAGTATTTTCCTTGTAGTAAATTCATGCAATAAAGGCGTAGAACAAGTAGACATATTGTTTTTTTAAACTTGAGAATATTCTAGGTGAATCAAAATCTATCCACCAGTGAATGGATAGTGTTCTGATTCACTGTCTAAAGACAGGTGGCTGTTTGTCATATTAAACACTGCAGGGTAGCCCATACACCTCAATGAGGCAGATGTAACACAGATGGAGTTTCTTCCCAGAAAAACATAAGAATTTTTTGCCTCTAAAAGGATTTTTTATATATGTGTAAGTATAGAATTATATGTCAAACATGACTTTGAAGCTAAGGCTTCATAGCTGTAATATATTGCAAGTAGAAATATAAATAGTGAAAGTTTTGCACTAAGAAAAACTATGGTTGAGATATAATTTGAAAAAGAAAAAAAAAAAGGCATTTTAGCAATATAAGGCCTTGGAGGTGATAGCAATGTTTTCTTTGACTCCACTGGGTGGGGATTCATGCAGCATCTCTTTATGATAATGCAATTTCAAATAAAAAAACTGCTCTTGCTAGAAAGGAACTTTTCTAGTCTGGCAAAATTTAGGTCAATCATGTCCTAGATGCTAATGAAGGTTTTGAGTATGTAACAACCAAATAAGGCAACAGAATTTAGCTTTGAGAAAAGCATAAAAAATAGAGAGAGGAAGCAGCCAATCTCAGCAGCAGGGACAATCCTTGTGCTGCCTTGAAAAAGTCCTTTCACTCCTGCACTGGTTCTTAAAGAGCAGACCTTATCAGGAGGGCAATTCGCTGTGTGTGCAAATGGATTTTGAGAAGAGAAAGAGCTTGCAGAAGGCCAATGCTGTAAATGGGAAACACCATGCAAAGAAGACCCATTGCCAAGTATTTATGACACATCACTCACTGTGCTGCAGTGCTTTGAGTCTTTCCAGCACAGTGAAAATGGCATCCTCTATAGAAGTTTAAATAACAAGCTCACTGACTGTAGCCCAGACAGCAAAATAAACGGAGGGAAACACTTACAGTTCCTCTTGGCCCACTCCAAATTACAGGATTGGCCTCTCTCTTGCTGGGTGATAGCTGTGTCTTTGACAGCTTTTCTGGTACAGATTTCTGCTGCCCAGAGAGCTAATTCTATCCTGTGCTGCATCCAAAGCAGCGCAGCCAGCAGGGCAAGGGAGGGGATTCTGCCCCTCTGGTCTGGGCAGAGGGGAACTCCATCCAGCTCTGGGGTCCCGACACAGGAAGGACATCGACCTGCAGAACTGGGTCCATGAGAGGCTGCCTGGATGATTGGAGAGATGCTGGAGCACCTCTCCAATGAGGAAAGACTGTGAGAGTTGGGATTGTTCAGCATGGGCAAGAGATGACTCCAGGGAGACCTTACAGCACCTTTCAGTTCCTAAAGGGGCTACAAGAAAGTTGGAGAGGGACTTTTGTCAAGGGCATCTAGTGACAGAATAAGGGATAATGGCTTGAAACAACAGGAGGGTCAATTTAGATTAGATATAAGGAAGGAATTTTTCACAATGAGGGAGGTGAACCTCTAGAACAGGTTACCCAGAGAAGCTGTTGATGCCTCATCCCTGGAAGTGTTCAAAGCCAGGCTGGATGGAGCAGCCTGGTCTAAATGAAGGTGTCTCTGTCCATAGGGGTGAGATTAGATGACCCTAAAAACGTCCCTTCAGCTCAAATTGTTTTTTGATTCTATGATATTGATCTGGGGAAATTGTGCTAAACAGAGAATAAATTTGTCATGCTGTGTCTGTAGGCCCTGTGTGTTCTTATTCCCTACCAAAATGCCATTCATACAGGCACAGTCATCATATTTTCTGTGCTGCATTGCACCAGCAAAACTCAGCTAGGATCAGCTAAAAAAAATAGTTCTCAGAAATTCCCTAGAACACATCCCAGACATAGTTCTACTCAAAGAGCAAGCAAGTCCCTGATAAAGATTAAAATATCACTGCTCTAGATCATTATTGGTGCTAAATACTAGGGTTCATGTGTAAATGTGGCAATCTTGAGCTGAGATAGTTTGATGCCATAGAGGAGTACATACAGCAACTCTTAGTTCAACAAAGTCAACAAACCAACAAAAGTCTTGATTTGTCCTTTCCTCTGACAGTCCCTGCCCATATACTTCCACTGTTAACTCTTGTCTCGTCTCTAGGAAAACATGGGGAAATTCTAGGCCCCTCCTATCTAGTGTGAGGCCTTTGCAAAGTTGTCTGTTATTTGGAAAAAATGTTCAACACAGTGGCTTATGCTCCTCTTCCACAGCAAGCAGCCAGAGTTGTGAGCTCCGTCACAGGGTAACCACACCTCACTGTCCTTCAAAGTTCATGTAATATGGAAAGAAGTTGTATTTGCAAAGGGTATTGAGAATTCAAAGATCTGAGGAAGGCTTTAGTTTTTAATAATGATTGGTAGCAGAAGCAAAGAAATTGTTTAGACATTACACAGCTAAAGATATATTTATTTCCTTATATTTGTAGAACTTTATAACTTTATAACTGATTGCTCGAAATTACTATAAGGAGGAAGTCTTCCTCCTGGTATTTGGAGTGTAACAGATCGAGGTGAAGACCTGTTGTAGAGGTAAGCAGAAAGATTAATACTTTTAAAATACTAGTTATTTAAGAGAAGATGAAAGGGCAGCAAATTCCAATTCCAGTAAATTCTTCTCCATTTTTCACTAGGTGAAGCAGAGAATAGATGTAATATGGAATGATTATGTAGTTTTTTGTTGTTTTTTTTTTTCACTGTTATTACTTGGAACACTAATGATTCCTGCTATTAGGCATCTGGGAACAGGAATATAAAACATATAGCTACTATATTGGCAGGGAAAAACTAGAATCTGAGCTTAGTTTTGGTGTTATGCTGAAAGTGAAACAGTCAGTTGCATATGACACTCACTGCAGGATTTAAAAATAATTTCGAGACTGGTGAAAACTTTTAAGTCATCAATCCTTCCTCCTGAAAGTTTCTTAAAATATAACAATGAACACTCCGTCTGCTTGAAATAATAAGGTTTTTATTTAGAACAAACCCAACTTGCTAAATAGCCTAAACCTCAGTATTTCTTATTGTGTTCTGCTTTGTAGTTATAACTTCAGCTGTACCCTCTCCAGTCTTATTTATTTGGTATAAAACAATGTATCAGATTAAAAAAATTAAATTAATCTATTTAGAAATACGAATGGCGACCATACAAGCAATTTTACTGAGGAAGTATAGCATTTGATTAATTCTTGGGGAAGTACTGAATAAACAATGATTTTTAAAAAATTAATTAACTAGACAATGTGGAAGACAATCAGGCTGGAAATAATGAAAATTAAATATGAAGAAATAAATAAAATAGAGACTATCAACATGTCTCCTCCTCCAAAAGGAAAAAAATAAGTACTCCATAAATATTAAAGCTGATCAGAAACTAATCCAAAACATTAACTGTTTGGGCATATTTTTCACCACACCAGAATCTGACAATTATGGATGTTTTTTCCTGGGCTCTCAACACTTGTAATATTTTTGGTTCGTTCTCAAAAAAGAAAATAATCTGGTGGGCTTTGAAGCCATGTATTCATTTTATGGGCTCAGTGATCTTTAAGCGTCCTGCTATCTGGAATGCAAAGATAGCAGCGGCTCAGGTAATTTCTCCCAGTGAGTCAGATTCTCTTCTGACAGCTCATTCCTCCACAGGAAAACAAGGTTGAAGTTATTATTGTCCAAAGAGAGTAAGATTCTCTACCATAGAACTGGAACAATAGGGGTAAAAAAATGACAGAAATGCTCTTGGAAAACATCTGATAAATGAGCTAACAACCAGGTGTCCCAAAAAAACCTTTTTTGTTGTTTATGTAAAGAACCTTCTTGTTGTATTTTACATTATGCTACTGTACAGCTGTGGGATGCTTTGCCATTTCAATACCAAGACCACTTGCCCTTAGAAACAGGGCACTATTTGTGGGGAGAAGGTATTGTGAAACTAATAAGAGAGGGGAAATTACTGACAGGCTGTCACTGTGTGACAGTAGGAATACCAGAGCACATGTGTGAAAAACAAAATAGTTTCAAAGCTGTGAGGGCTGCCTATCTCGGTATCTGCTCATCTGCCTTTGGTACCTCTGGTGTAGCTTAAGGAAATACCACTGCCCTCTTGTTTTCTTTGCATGTCTGCTGTTTCACAACCTGTCAAAACAATATTTTAAGATGAAAAAGCCGGAAGAGAAACAGTGCTGCAGCTTTGTTGGGGTTTCCAGGGGAGAATCTGGGCCGAAATGTGTGTGTGTGTGTGTGTGTGTGTGTGTGTGTGTGTGTGTGTGTAACCAAAACACAAGAAGGAAACCAAAACATGGTTTATCATGATTTTTGCTGAATTTTCATTTAAGGGAAAACTGAAGCTGTAATATTTTGCACATTGACCACAAGTGAGTAAAATGGGAAACAGCATAGCAGCACCAATGGTTATTTGAATAACTAGCTGACAGTATGCCAGGTAATGCTGGAAATGTTGAAAGAGGCTGAAGAATGTGGGAAAGCTCCAGTAGGACAGGCTTGTAGCTCAGGTGCATATGGTTGGATTTGCAGCCAGCAAAATATGGGTATCATATCATCAAGACTGCATGTGCACATCAAAATAAATACGTCCCTAACAAGGCTGGCCCTTGTCAGTTGCATTATGAAGCTCATATTGTACTGCAAATGTTCCAAGCCCAAGTAGGTAAAATAACTCAGGTAAACAATTAATCAGTGAATACAATAAGCATAAGGTTGGCTGACTGTGAGCACTGACTGCTGGGAGAATGCATTCTAAGGCGCTCTTGCCTGTACAGAAGGGCACCCTCGCTTTGCCACTTACTGATGTTTCAGACTGAAGTAGCTGGGAGGTGTTTCTGGTGCTAAGCACATTCGGTGACTAAGGAGGCCAAGGCCCCTGACCAGTGGCTTGTCTGCGATGAACAGCCAGGAAATAACACAAGGGAAAATCATCAGCACAATCAGAAGTGCAGTTGGAATTGCATTGTCAAGGAAGGCTTGTTATACTCCAAAGGAGAAATTAACTAAACCACTTCATTAGTCATGCTGACAGCACAAAAACATAAATAGCAGGCAACAAAAAAAATACCAGCCTTGAAGTAAAAAGTTTGCATTTCTGAAAAGAGAAATGTCATTTGTTAATGTATCTTTCAAAAATCCTTTCAGAACATAGCTAATGCCTAATATCTTTACATTGTAAAGGGGTTAAGGTTCCAAGTGATGAATTACAAAATGGATTTTTACAGCTTTTTAACTTCTTTAAGATATGACCCTTGTTTAACAGTTGGAGAACCGTTATCAAATCTGTAATATAAACATTCACCATTTTGAACTTTTATAGGAAATTCTGTATTTTAGACATGGGTTATTCTTTGCTGCGTAGCTCCACTGAAACTACAGCGGAACAGTTCATAAACACAACCTACCCAGTACAGGATAGAGACTGTCTTTGGAGGGCAGTTCTTTACTGCAGATTCCCTAGGATTTTCATCCCTTCACTCCCAGATAGATCTTACAGACGGACCTGGTCAGGAAACTAAATCAGTTTCACACAAGTGTGGGTGCATCCAGTTTTGGTTCATGGCTGCTGTGCCTAAGCAACACCCTCCATACCTCTATGACTTCTTGGTCTTCCAAAAGAGCTGAACAGAGTTTTTTGTTTGTTTAAGAGATGTATCTAGGTCAAGCATGCTCGTGTATGTGACTGATACAGAATCAGTTTCCAGCCCAGGTAATTCTCACTGAGCACATGAAGGACCAACTGCATCTCCCTGCCCTAGAGACAGCTGTTCAGTGACAGTCAGTATCTGTGACTTCTATTCTCCCTCTTGTACAGTAAAACCTTCCAGATAAAAATCTTATGGGTATCAGACAATGTGTGCAAAGTATTACAGCTTCAGTTTTCCCTTAAATGAAAATTCAGCAAAAAAGGAATCTACCCATCTTAATTATGACTAAATATAAAAACAATACAGTAGATGTGTGTTCATGTATCTATATATGAAAATTGTGTCTAAAACAATAAGCATATGTTAACATTTACAAATGTAGTGTGGCTTCATTTCACCCTTTCAGTGCTGATTCCTTTGGTCCTGATGCAATGCCTTTTCACTCCTGACCACTCCCAGCTGCTGAAATGACTTTTGGGAACACAAGCTTCCTGAGAGCTACTCTGCATCTCTGTAGGTGTGAACCAGGCGCAGTATGGCAGGCAGATGCAATTTCTGTGTCTCACAATCAAACACACTTCAGGAACAAAAGATAAATTTGTTTAAAATTCCTCCAATTCACATTACTAGTTGGATAATTTAGGTGTCAGAAAGGTTGTGCATCAGTGTAATGTCTGGTCATGTGGCAAATATCTGATATTAAAACCTCACAGTTACAGTTATGGAATACCTGAGATTAAAAGGTCAGAAGTGGTTTTCCTCCATTTCTTTGAGGAAGGTCCAAACTCCAGCACTCAGCCACACGACACTCTGAAGTTCAGCTGCCACTTTGATCTGATAAAAGCCTATTTGAAGATGCTCACAGAGGCCTAGTCCCTTTAATTGTGGGAAGAATGATATTCTTGTTCACTCTCACAGACATGGATTAGCCACTGGTTAATACAAGTTTTCTTTTGGTTAAATTAAACTTGAAAAGAGAAATAAAAGTCTTGAAGCAAAATTGTTAGAACTTTCCAGTCCAACTAAAAATTTTGACATGTCATTTTGAAAGGCCTATAGCATTATATAGGTGCTTGTGTATCTGATAATGTGTGTTAAAAGCTGTTTAATTTTCCAAATATGAAAATAAGTCACATAATACAGATAATTTTGATTTTTTCATAACACCTACTGATCCCAAAGAAAATGCATAGAAGCCATCAGCATAGATGATAGAGAGCAATTGAATGCTTCTGCACTGGTTTGCTCCACTGTTACCTTTTTCTAAAAAGTCTGTTATAATCTTTTGAGTCTTTTACCATATATGGGTCCAACAGCTAAATCAGAAAAAAAAATCCTGTATTTTTAGAGAGCCACTGGATCTAAGATTATTGGCAGACAAAAATTGCAGCACAGAAAATTCTGTCTTGGAGAATGGAAGCATTTGACAATATATTTTCTTCCTGATAGAAATAGTCAAAGAAATGTTCTTGAAGCTAAGTACAATTGTGGCTGATTTTCACCAATAAATACTGATAAAGGATAAATAAAATAAAGTTCACACTTGAACATTTCTGAGAGTTAGCTCACTGTGAGAAACTGCAAGTGTATTTCTAGACAATCTGAGGATACCTGAGGATGCCAGAGGCATATCTGAGGCAAATGCAAGTTGTGACATTCATTCCTTTCCTTCAGAGGAGTAAATAAATCTGCAGCTCTTCTTTGGTCAGAACTCAACAGACTGAACCTAGCCACAAGATTGGCATTTGAAACCATACTTCAGGATAGATGTCAGCATAATTTTGCTAGTCTAAAATTTCAGGGACATAAACAACCAAAAGAAAAAACATGTGGTGATATTCAAGCTAGTTTGAAGAATCCTAGCAGGATTAAATTCAACTCCTTATCAGTTTAATTGAACATTTGCTGTGGAATGTAGAGAGTGCAAAAGTGAGCATTGGTCTATACTTTGAATCCCACCTTCCAAACCGGGTCATTAGCTCTAGCTGCTAATGAAGTACTGCTATTAAAAATAAAAGGACATTAAATCAAAGGCCATTTCTCCTAATGGGAACCAAGTCAGTGGTTTTCACCTTGGAAAAGGGTGGAGTGGAATTTGTGCCTACCCAGCAACACACCCAGAGAAGCCCAAAATCATCAGGGACAAGGTTAAGGCAGTTCAGTGTCCGTGCTCAGTGTAGACCCTCCCCTGTTCAGGGAATGTCATTCCTGCTTTCCTGAACTCCGCCTGCAGTATCTAGAGGAAAGCAGGCTCGCATTGTCTTCCACTGCTAGCCCCAGGAAACATGATATCATTCTCAAACAAAAGCGGGAAAGCTGACAGATCTATTGAGATGGGTGTGACTACAGCACACACCTCGCTGGTCAGCCCCTGTGGAAAATTCAGTGACTGGCAGCTCATCGGCAATGGGCTGTCTGTGCTCGCCACATTTTAATCTCTGCAAATGACTTGTTTCTCCTGCACCTGTGACTTAATGAGCGTCATTGCTGTCTGTGTCAGATACGTATATGACACCATGCAGAGAAACAGGAGGGACAAGGAAAAAGGTTGGAATAACTGGACTTTCTTTTCTTCTCCATCCATAATGCTCACAGCACCAGATATTTTCAAAAAGTACAAAGCTGGAAGTGATCTGAGGACTAAATAGGTCGAATCCATGTGCAGCTAAACAACCAAGAAACTGAAGCCACGGAAGAGGAGTTGGCAATAACAATATGCAGCCTATTACAGCAATTGCTAGATAAGAATATTTCCAAACATGATTTCAGCAGATTAAAAACTTTTTTTTTTTTTTTGGTCTGTATTAACCTCTAGCCTTTTATCGATGCCAAAAGTAACATCTCAAACTCGCAATTTTATTGTTAACAGCTGTTAGCATGCTGCTAATCAGGAAGATCTGTGCAAAGCAATCATGAAGAAAGTTGCATGGAAATGAGGACTTCTGCCTTTTCTTCCTAATTTCTGGTTTTCATTGCAGGACAATTTGCAGTTCTACAGCACATTACATTTTCACTGTGAGATGGACTGGATCTATATATATCTCAATACAATGGTCAGGGGTGAGTTAAGAGTCTAAGGTTATCATATGACTTGTATTTTTCTTTTACATATTTTTACAGAAGAAACTGACTAGAGAATCAAATGGAGGATTGTTAAAGTGATACTCAAATGTGGAGCAACTCTGAATCTGATGGCAGGAGGACAGTCGTCCTCAGGGCTCTGCCTGTGATAGATTCAGCAAGGTATCTCAAACATAATTGCTGAAATTACTGTTAGCTAAAGTTGAATCAGTATATTTCTGTATACCTTTCTACAGATATCTCTTATGGCAACTTCTGACTTGCTGAACTAATGACATTTCCTGATAATACTATATAACCATATTTGAAGTGGTTTTAATTATCTTGTATTTTTCCCCTTTTTGCTCACTGACTTTCATCTAAATTCCACTTGTGGAATATTGTCTAAAATCAGATAGTGGAATAGCTACACACATCAAGTGTACAGCTAGTTCATAAAATCAGTCACAGAAGAAATTGACATTTAATCTGTATTTAGAACAGATTTCTTAGGGAATAACACCAATGGTTTTAAAGTTATCAGCTGTATGAAAAAAATTGCGCCATTAGACAGAAAAAAACCCCTGCTGCAACATGTGTGAACAAATTCAATAGTCGAAAGCGGCAGCAGTGGATGCTACATGTAGTTAAATCACCCCCAGTTGCTTGGCCCCAGTCCTGCCCTCACTGGCTGTAAGAGCTCTGCACAGAGAAGTGGAATCACTGAAACAAACACGAGTACTTAAATCAGTAAAGGTAAATGTTGGAGTGAAAGGTAGACAGTCAAAGGGTAGGTGCATACTGTGTGAAAAACAAAGGCATGACAGGTCCAGTACAGCAATTAAAGACAAAGTTTACCTGAAATCAACAAGCTGAATCCACAGAGAACTAGGTGTGCTAGAGGGTCCATGCTTTCCAAAGTGTATCCATCCAGTTCTTACAGCTGCTCATGGAGTATCCTTTCCCCGGGGTAGCCTTTAGCAGTTACTCTTGTCCTGCATGATACGCTGTTTACAAGTCACAGGCAAGAAATCAGAGCACTGGCGCAGGCTGGAACAGTCTCATTGCTGTCTGAGTACAGGGAGTTTAAGTTCCTTTTTCCTGTTTCCTTTGTAGATTAGGATGGGAAAGGCAGGATCTTAAAGGCATTTTTGTATCAGCAGGACTGCAGGGCAGTGCAAATCCCGTCCATCCAGCAATACATCAAAACAATTATCTGGAGCTGTGGGAGAAGCAGGGGACTGCTGTTGTTCATAGTCAGCAGAATAGGAACAATGATGGCATCCTCCAGTAGGCGGGAGAGGGCAAGTAAAACATCCTCCACCTAGGTACAGTAGGTGGAAATTGTTAGTGTCTCCTTCTTGGAGACCAGGTCTGCTAACTTCTCAGGGTGCTATTGTGTTTTCCCTTATTTATTTAATCCACATGTAAGCTGCTGGCTGCAATGCATTTATGCACACAATAATGAAAATATGAAGTAAACAGTAACAAAGCAGCCAGCTGAATCCAGTATATACCAAACCCATCCACAATCCAGTGAACTACTCCCTTAGTTCATGTGTTTTATTGGAAACAATTTTTCTTTACATTTGACAATTGGAACCAGACTGAAAACTTGTTGCAATAATAAAGCTCACACAGAGTTATTATGACTTCAGTAGGATTAAAATGCCCATATCACTCAGGGAGGTCTTGGAAGCTATAACAAAACCCAAAGAAAAAATACAAAGAAAAGCAGAAAAAAAATTTTAAATAAATGGAAAGGCAGCACTCAAATATATAAACTGAATTGAAAATAAAGAGCAATCTTATTTACCACTTTACTAAACATGATCCATTGCAATATAATATTTGGAAGTTCTGTAGTCCTGCCTAGATGCCAACAGCCAGAATTACTTTTATGGAAGTGCAGAAAAAGGAATGTTCAGCTTAATTTTGGAAAGGGGGCATGGGTTTATCCTACTTTAATTTCCTTTTAGCTTTGGCTTGTAGTGTAGATTTCACAGAGGAAGTCCTTCATACCCAAGATCTATTGCCATGTGGAGAGAAGTGTTACATCCACAGAAAATGGGAAGGCAGCAGCCCAGAGTTCCTCACCTGTGTGTCTCCTGGCCCTCCATATAACTGAAAGCCAAATCAAGTAGAAATTTATACTGAAAATACTCTTTGGGGGCAAAAACACAGTATGAGGTACAAATATCAGTAAAATTCCTTTTTGATGCTTAAAGGAGGCAGAATATTAAATATTCATGTGGTTTTGTTTCAGACTAAAAAACCCTATATATATATTTTGTCCATTTTAGATTTTGGAGAACATTTACTCTTTTTCGACTCCTAGATGTAAAGCAGCAGTGATTACCCCTTTCCAATTGAACTTTATCTTTTATAAGTCTGCAAGCAGCGATTCCCTCCAATATCAGAATACTTACTGTATTGGCAGATACTAAGTATTATCATACTTCCTATCTTGTGGAAAACTGTTTTGTCATTCATTTAACCTCTTTATAAGTTGGCCAATCCTCAATTATTTTTTAATATCTTTTAATTTGTTGAGGGATGGGGAGCAGGGAGGAAGGAGAGGGGAGTTAAGCAACTGCAGTCAAGGCTGTGGTTCTTCAGATTGCTATTCTAAATTTAGAGGGGTTTTTTAAGTTTTCACTTAAATCTCACTTTCCTTCTGAAGAGAAATGTGTCATGTCTCCATTTGAAATACACCTAGATACAAAGCAATGCTCCTGATACTGATTTTGCAGTATGAAAAATGAGCCAGGTGAGCTGTTCATTCTTTCTGACATACAGAAAGAATATACAACCAGCTTGTATTACTGATCATTTCATCTGCCCTACAAGGGCGTTATTTATCTCCAGGACAGAATGGACAGGCTGAATATGCTGCACCATTCCACAAATTCAAGAAGGTTGTGAAGGCCTGCTGAAGTCAGAAGAGAGGAGATACATACTTACCCAAGTCAGAATTTGTTTAGGGTACCAGCATCAGCAGGACTGTGTATTTGATTTCTGTTTAATTACAAAATTTCATTTTCAAAAAAATAAAGAATAGCATCTATAATTCAGCCAACAATAATGTACTCCACTTAGGTCTGTTTCTATTTGGAAAGCTTTTCAATGCCACAGTTTAAATACTCCTCCCACTGACGTCATAATGAATCACATGATAAACTTTGTCTACTGCAGAATTCAAAGGATTTCAGTATTCTGACTTACTCTCACTCAACATTAAGTGTCTGCTAGGTCTACCTTTATTATTTTCATCCTTATATTTCATGAGACTAGAACATAAGTATTTTTTAAGGTAGGTGATAACAATTTTTTGTCCCATGAATTAAAAACTGTATGATCTGATCACCCTCTGATTGGTGATTGTCTGTCACCACCACCAAAGAGACAGTCCTTAGCTAACAGGGATACTGAGTCTCAGCTGGCACTCACCATTAATGACCTGAAGGATTCTAAATAGCCTTTGGCAAAACCAGATGGCCAGAAAAACAAACGGGGCTAAAAGTAAGGATGGCACAAGGAATAAGATATGGTACTGAGTTACTCTAACTTTTATTCCATGTCAGGCTGTTGACTACCAGGCTGTCCAATGAGCATTTTTGCTACATCCTCAGTCAGGTATGTAGCTGTATTTTGGCTCCTTAGGCCACACTCTCATATTTTCTAAAGGTACTTGGAAAGACTCCAAAAGTTTCAAAAGTGTTTCCCTCTAAAGCATCAGGTTTTTTTTTGTTAGCTGTTGATTCAAACATATTCACATCTTAACCCCCGACACAATGGCATGCGTGAATTCAAATTAGTTGCAGCAGGGAAACAAATTTTCTTCCAACATGTAAATAGAACCCTAGCATTAAACATGGCTTTTCATAACTCTCTTTGCTGAAGGCTAATTTTATATGTCAAGTGCCCTGAACTCCTGACACCAGGCTTTCCTCCTTAGATAAGCAGCATAGTTGTCTCAAGGACAACCCATTCATACAGGCTGTACCACATGGAAATATGTGAAGAGGAAAAAGAAACAATGCCACTATACTTCTTTAGTCAGGTAGATGTGTTAGCAGAAATCACATATCCTCTTGCAGTGTCTGGTTGTATTCTATTTTTTGGAACCAGGCCATTACTTTGGCCTTGATGTGATGTTAATGTGTTAGTAGGAGGCAGTAAAGGAACTTCAGGAATTATTACTCATCACAGTCAGCTAATGTGAAACAAAGGTTCACAAATGATAGGGTTTAAGCTTAATTTCCCAAACAGATCATGTTCTCCTCTGCAGCATGTCCTGTGCCACTGAGGCCATCTATAGCCCCTAAGCCATCTATCTGGGACCACCTGGAAGTGAGAGGTAGCGGCCAGGAGGCCAGGCAGAGGACACGTGCAGCTGCTGGTGCAAGCACTCAGGATGAGCACTGCCCTACCACTTCAGTGGCAGAGGTAAATGCAGGGAGGTAAAGGTTTCTGGGGTACATGTCATGCAAACATGGACAGGACAGTATGGAGCAACGGTGCTGTTGAAAAGGGTAGTTTTGAGAAACTTTAGATGAAGTAGAGAAGGTAACAGTGTTTTTTGCCGCACCTCATTCTGAGGAGGTGCAGTTTCTTTATGCTTTTTCTACTGCTTCTCCTGCATATCCATACTTAGAAGGCAATTCAGGGTTGTAAACATAGCTATGATCCATTTGTTTTGCTCCGTATTTTTGTTTTCTTTTCTAAGAAATGAGTCTGTGTATCTGTGTTTAATGGCAACAGTTGTATATCCAAATATCTTTAAGATATCGATATTAAATCTCCCCAAATGATGTACAGAAATACTACTACTACTGCTTAAAGTAAAAGGGCATGAACAAGGCAAATTTAATAATTTTTCCATCTGAAGAAATAAAGATTAATTTCATAAGCCTCTTAAAACATGTAATTTTTGAAGACCGGACTATTATTTTCAAGGACCAGGAAATGGGTCATTGGGTCATGTCAACTGGATCTCAGGGGTAGTGTTCTCAGCCATTAGGGTTACAGAAATTCATTCTTAATATCCTGTTTGCAGGACCTACTATCTTCCCTGACTTATTATCACACTGTTAGTACGATTTGATGGTGCTTTTTAATGGTGATTTTAAACAAGTACAACTTAGTGATAAATTTGCTGTCTACCTGCCTCTTCTTCCAAATTTGGGATTAGAAATCTTGGAAATCTGAAGGCTTCATTTAGAATTTTGTCTCTCATGCATAACTGTTAAAGTCACTGATGCAACTGATAATTTCTACTATAGTCACAATTTTACTTTTCTTCTTAATTGTAAGAAGTGCTGACCCCCCCTTACATCACAAGTATTTGTGGGCAAACTTGAGTTGTATGTTGGAGACAGAGGTCTTGTACCTTACCCATCCTTTGCTGCGCAGCGGAAATCTTGGGGCTGATACAGAGATACCAGTGTTCAGTGAATCAAGTTCAGTCACTTTAAATGAACATAGCTTTCAAGGAATTGGCTCTATAAGAGGAAACAAGAGTGGATAATTTTACATTTCTGGCTCTTTTTTTCTCTCTCTCTTTTTTTTTTTTTTTTTTTTTTTTTTAATGTGGAGCATTTCCTCTTATTTCACACATTTGGCATATTGTCCAGTTAGTCCTCCTTCCTTAAAGGAGGACCTCTAAGTGTTGAGCACAAGTCAGGGTACAAATGTTTCTTCCTCTGCTCCAAGATTCTGTCAATCACAACAAATGATTGATCAAAGCTGGGATTTGAATTCAGATAATCTCTGTAGTAGTGATTGCTTAAGGGCTTCCTTCCTCTTTAATCAAAAAGACAAAGATGATAACTATTTTGTTTGGGAGGAATCCAGTTCCCTTCTGAATGCTTGACCTGCATTTCAGAGCCTTGCTCCGCACATACAAGACATGTATCATGTGGTGTTCAGCTGCTATTCACACCATGCAGGTGTTCAAGTGAGCTCCAATTTTAGGATGACTTTCAGAATCTGAAGGGTTTTCACTCCAATTGCTACACCCACCACACCCATTATCACCATGAGAGATACTTCCAACGAGCTCACTCAAAGCAGATACTTAAAGAACAGTTACAAAGGAAGTCTAATCTCCTTCTCCTCAAACTAAGACATTCTAAAGGCTTGCACATCTTCATTAGGCCTGCTTTATGTTTGTATTTTTGTTTTATGCTTGCAGCAGGGAAATAGAAGTGTACAGAAAGAATTTACAAACACTTCACCTTGGAAACATGTCCATACAATTGTGAAACAGCACATACTAGCACTTAGAGCCATTAACTAAAGTTGTCAGGCAGAAAGAATTCTCAGTGTTCTGCCTGTCTGGAATTGCTCACAGGAATATTGCATTGTTGTCTTCTAAGCTCACTAAGAGAAATTAAAAAATAAACATATTTTGAAAGAAAAACAAGGTTTTGAAAATCATCATGAAAAGTAATGAAGGCAAGATGAAACAGGAAGACCAACAAGAGGATTAGCTTTGCTTGCAGGAAAAATAGTTTGCTTGGAGATATGATGATATCCCTGTATATATGGGAACAAGGCTGGAGTACTGTCATGCCATCATGAGCTGGGAACAACAGCAGTAATTCCTGTGCTCGTTCTCAAGCAAAAATAACATGGCAGCAACAGATGCTTTGATTGAAGGCTTTGAAATTGAAATGCTTCTTTTCATACAGTGTGCCATTGAAGTGAGATGTGGAAGTGACAGTAATTGTCAAACCTGGTATCCTAATGCCTCAGTGGCACCCTACTGAAGGGGGACTAGGTAAAGGAAACTTTTAACAAACTGCATACATGTATATGGAGCTTGTTGAGATGCACCCACATGTGTAGAGAGATAGCTGACTTAAGTCATTGCAAGGTCATTCCTGAGTACCTTTTTTATTTTATGGTGGTAAGGGAGAGGCTTCTGAATACTGAAAGCTAGAATGTGTCCCTTCAGGAGAGCAAGAAGAGTGATCAGTCCAATGACAGACTGGTCAGCCTCACCTCAATCCCTGAGAAAGCTGTGAAGCAGCTAAGGGGGGTGGGGTACAATCTCCAGACACATGAAGGATGTAAAGTTGATCATGAGCAAGAAGCACCGACTTATGAAGCAGAAATTATGCTTAACCAACATGATAGCCATCCACAATGAGGCAACTAATAACATACAAGGAGAGAAGTGTGGATGTTGTTTACCTCAGCATAAGCAAGGTGTTTGCCAGAGTTTTCCATTAAATCCTCACAGATAAGCTGACATGGTTACATAAGCAGGCTTGGGGCTCCCTGTGTGGTCAGTGGCCTGAAATCCAATTGGAGGCTAGCCAGTAGTGGAATACAACAACCATGGATATGAGGGCAATATAGTTTAACCTTTTCACCAATGACCTGGATGATGGGTCAGAGATCACCCTCAGAAAGCTTGCAGATGACACAAAGCTGGGAGGAGTGGCTGATATGGGTGTAGTGCTGGTCAGAGGGATCTAAACAGGTGAAGTGGGCAGCCGAGAATGTCATGAAGTTCCACACACTGGAATTTCACACAGATGCATGCACAGTCCTGTCCCTGCGGAAGAACAATCCAGGCACCCATGCACACTGAGGGCTGAGTGTCTGGAAACCAGCTTTACTGAGAAGCACCTTGGGGCCCTTCCTGGTGTACACCAAGCTGACCAATAGCCAACAATGCACAGCAAAACAGGCCAGCAGTATTCTGGGGCAAGTTAGGAAGAGCATTGCCAGGCAGACTGAGGGAGGTGATACTCAGCCCTGCTGAGAAAGGTGAGCAGAAGGGATTTTAAGTATCTCCACTCTGCAGATGTTGACAGTTAATTCATGTCCTCTCAGTCTGAAGTCATAGCATAAAATGAATAAAAGATTGTCTGGGTAGAGAGATGTGCGTTACTGAATTCATGTCCTGACGTACACAACGTACACACAGGAGCTTCAGTGAAAAAACACTGTCTGGTAATTAAACTGTATAAAAAAAATATATATGTGTGTGTGTGTGTGTGTACATACATACATACATATATATACATATATATATATATATATATATATATATATATATATATATATATATATATATAAAGAGTTAAAGGAAAAGTTATTTTCACTTGAAAAACTATGTAAGGGTACAATTTACACAGCTCACTACTAGGAGTGAGTTAATAATGTTCCAGAGGGAGATGAAATGCTTTCCACACAGCTTACCACTCTGGATCTATACAGTTCTTTTCAGCCATGGGTACTATGACTGCTATCAAGGAGCATTCGGGTGAATTGTTAAGAGAAGGAGTGAGTGATGAGATTCTTACACAGAAACAGGTTATCTGAAGATCCTTCAGTAGAACAAGGAAGAGAACTGCATGCTGGAGAAAGGGATTTCATGACAGGTATCTCCTGGGAATGCAGCAAAAACCTGTAAGCTTTACCATGCTACTTTACAGAATCCCTACCAAGGAATAAAACCTTCCCCTGCCCTGAGAGAAAGCAAAGTCAAAGCAATCTGTTTATTCAGTCTGCAGCTTTTTTCCATTGTACATTGCAATATGTTACTCTAGCACAAGTGGAATTCAGGAGATGATCTATCTGGCTGATGGTTTGACTGGTGAGAATATTAGACTTCAACTTAATCTCTGCAAATAATGGCCTTTCTCTGGAATAGCTGAAACTCTGACAGGAAGGAAGAGACTTTAGTGGGAATTTCCCCTAGATAACAGCCCTTAGTTTATAGTAATCCCGTTCCATTATCTCTAAATATTCTAAACATATAGAGCAACACTATTCAGTATGCTGAATTAGCAAACACAGTGCTTTCTGCACAAATCTTCAATATTTTTAGCTTACAGATCTTTTTATATTCAAAAAGATAATCATAGATTTGAAGAAATTTAGTGACAAAAATACAGAACTATTTTAATGGACTCAGAACATTTCCTAATAATTTCTCTACTCCAGTTTCATGAAGTGAGGCACAAAGTCCACCTCTTTTCTGGAAAACTTTTCTAAGAGAGCAGAACAGCTATAAATCCAGATCCCACTACTTTTTTGTAGTATCTTTCTATAAGACTACTAGCTTACTGTTCAGCTAAGATTTCTATCTGTAGTCAACTGTGCTATTTATATTTGATCAGGACTAGCTTACAATATACGAGGTGAAAGAAATGATCAATAAGCAGTTTATAAAATATATTACATGTAGAATGTGAGACAAATATATAAATGGATTTTTTTTTTAATCTAAATGTTTTCTGAAATTTTGGTATCATGAAGCACATTGTTAGTTTCTATTTAAACCCTGTTTTTATTCTAAGTTGAAACTTTTCCTTGTGGATTTTTGTCAGAGCTTTCATATGACACTGCTGCTTGAAACTGGAGGGAAAAACACATTGCAGAAAATACAAATAAGTTTCTCTGCTATTTCCTTTACTGGTGAATACTACAGCAGTAAAATGCGTCCCATAAAATCAATGTTAGCTATGTTTCACTACCTTTTATCAGAGTTTGCTCTTTATAATTACATTTTAAAAAATAAGAAAGTTAAGTCTCCATTAGGAAATGAAAATTTGCTGGCACTTGTTTTATTGTAAGATTTTACACTATGAAGCAATTTTGACTTTAAAAGATGCTTGTCATCATTACATGCTTTCCTTGCTTGGTATAAATTGCTATATATTGGTATGGTATGTTGATGTTACCATTTATCTTATTATGCACTTAATTTAAGATAATGCATATGACAGCGCGTCAAGCAGTCCTGTACTGTTTGACAGGGGCAAGACTACAAGGCAATTAGAAATTCAGGGTGTAAAGCAGACTAAAATTTCACATTTGAGATGCAATTCAGCAATGAGCCTTAGTAACTCATTGGGCAGTATTTCCTTTTTGTTTCTAAAATTCAGATGTTTATTTCTAAAAATTTTAAACAGTGCAAAAGGAGAGATAGTATTAAAACCTGTAACTTCTAAAAACCTGGAAAAATAATTTTAAGAATATCTTCCACCCTAGTGGTGAATAAATTATCTCAGTAGTCCAGCTTTCCAGACGGCCTTTGCACATCTCTCATTGTTGGTCCATTCAGGCAGGAAGGAAATGCCTGGGTTCAGTTCTTGGTGTTCTGTAAAGCTTCTATGAGAGCTTTGTTGTATTCTTTGACCAGCTTTCTTGAATTCTTCATTATTGGCTGGTAGTCACTCTCCTGACTTTTTGCCGCTATGACTGATTAAAAGAATTAAGGAAACAAACTGCCAGTATAAATATGAGCATAATCACAGATCACAAGGGAACTACAAGACCATACATTTCCTTCTGTGAAAACTGTCAAGGGATGAAAATAGTGGAAAAAACTCATACCAGGGCTAATAATAATAATAATCTACACTTATTTACTAGCTGCCATCTCACGACAAGCACTTTAGGAAAAAGGAGCGAATACATACCTAAGGCACTTTTGTTCATATATATATGTAGGCAATAAGTTCCTCAGGCAGGACTGCTTATTGTTACATTGCAAACGAAATCACAGAAGTCCCAGTCCAAGAAAGCAGCCCCACTCCAGTAGCCCAAGATTTAAGTACTCTGTATAAGGGTCTGCAGTTGGATAGTCAATGTTTTATACTAAGTTAGGAGATACTTTAATATCCTGATCAACTTGTTTTCTTGGTTTTAAAGTCTTTTCTGTTGAGAAAAACTGTGTTTAAGAGTATTGCCTTAATAAAATATTCTTGTAGAGCCTCCTTCAAAGAAGAGGTGGCTCCAAACTATATTACACTAGCCAAGACTTTTTCAGATATTTTTCTAGGAATTAGAGCATGTAGCAGATTTGAGAAATGGGATATTTGGTATTTGCAGAAAACAACATTATATGTATACATGTACACATAGCTATATGTATGTGCATTTATTACTAAATAATTATCATCATCATCAGTATTATTTCTGTGATGGCTAGCCTAACACAGAATTGCCTGAAATACATCCCCATGCCATTTTCATTGCTCAACACACTACACTAGATGGTGGAGTCTAGTTTTGATGTTACCTTTACCAATTACATTTGTACTGCAATCATGTAACAGTGATTTTGTGCATCTTAGAGATTTCAGATTTTTTAAATAACAACTTGTTTCTTCAATAATTTTAAATAAGTAATTTTATTGCAGTGAATTCACTGTCCTTATAATATAAAATAGAAGCACAGCTTGGTCCTATTCAGATCTCTATAATAACTAAGCAGAAAAACAGAAAAATAGTACTGATGTGAAGAACCATCGTTTGTTTAATTAAAACAAATTTCGGTGCTTTTCCTAATTTCAAAAACTATCTTATGAAAGCCAGTTGCAAATCAGCAAGTAATGATTTTGCAGACATGATTACTGAAATTCAACTTGTTAATCTGAATTCCATAGAGAGCTACAAGACAGTTCCCCCACCTCAGCATGTTTTCAAACAATGTTACACTGGCAGACTAATATCAGTTAAGACTGAAGAGATGTGAAGATAAACTTTATATGTAACCTTGCAGAAAACCTGAGAAAGAAGGAAAAAGTCCAGACTGCAATGCAAAGCTTATGTTTTAGGACTCTGTAAAACTCTTTCAGACAACACATGCAAGTTTCACTATATATAATATCTATCAGCTAAGCAGATATTTGCAAAAGATTGCCTTTCCCCTTCTCCCCTGTCTTTTGCAGCCCATTCCGTCCTGTCTTGTTCTGCTGGAGGAAACAGACTACTTCCTCAATTAATACACTGTGTGAATTTGACTCTTACTTCTTAAAGAAAAGGATACACTCCTTCATCATAAAGTTATTTTGCTCATGGTGCTGCCACTTCCTCTCCAAATTTGTAAGCTGAAAACACAAAACCACAAAAAGCGCCAAAAATTAAAATGGTAATAATTACACATATATTTACATAAATAATTTTGTATCAGTACCTTGTACTCTATCAACTGATAAGATCAAAGTTATTTCACATAAAAACCACAGAAATGAGAAACAATGGCAAAATGCTTTTAAAGCTGCTGCTGATTAGCCTGCATATATAATTTAGTACTTCATAATTCATCTGCATATAAACACTGTATGCAACTGCAGCAACAGATGAAAAAATCAGATGAGAATTCAAGATTTGTCATATAAAAAAGTTAACAGGCAAGTCAGAAGTAAAAAGGTGAACAATTCAGGGAGATACTAATTCTAATTATGCTCCATATCATTTAGATGGATCTCTTCTTAGAATCAGTAAAATCTAAAATCACAGAGATACAATATTTCCTGACACTGTCTTGGACTTTGCACTACACAGAAGAAACTTCCTTACTTCCATAGTTAAGTTTCCTGTCTGATGCCAGAAGTTGTGATAAGAACAGAGCTGCAGCGAGAAGATTGTAGGAGTGTGGGTTCAGCGCTGGCACTTCTTCAATACTTTCAGCATCAACAGGAAACTAATGTGGACATTATATTGATGGCTGCTTCCTTACAATACAATTTTATATTTGTTTTTCTGATGCTACTGTTCAAGGTTCTGCATTTCAAGATATGAAGATGTTATTTTTAAAAGTAAAACTAAAAACCATTCTGAGACTAAACTTCAAGTGGAAACTGAAGTAATAAATAAAGAAAATATTGCAGTATTTTAGTTTAAAGCTTTCCTTTAGCTGGAAGAGATGAAAATAGAAATTCAAACTTTAACAGTAAGAATCAGTTTATTTAGTGTACTAGTTTGCAGGAAACAAGGCAATCATTTGTTTCCAAGATTAGGTATTTCTGGCTAATTAGAATTATTACTGTCCTTTTGGTAGATATTGCTGCACATAATACAGCCAGCAAAGGAGCCTGGAACTGCAATACATGTTATCTTGCACAGAGAAAAGGAAAGATTCAGTGTATTTTTACAGTAACTGCTTGAAGACCAGCTGACCTCTTGCAAAATTGCCCAAGTCCTCCACATTTATGAACACTATTTGTGCTTCAAAATGCTTGACAAATGTCAAATAACCAGCTATTATAAGACATACCTTAATTCACCCTCATTTTTTTACACTCAGGGCATAAAAAGTAAAGAAAAAAATCCTTTTCACCCACATAAAAATAGAATTGCCACAGCTTAATGAACTGAAGAAATTACATACAACTACTATTTTGTATGAAATGCTTAGACTTATTATGCAAGTGACTTAACACTGTTTGAGTATGCATTTCTAATTGACCTAAACCCTAGAATTTGATCTTGGCAAAAAAAGATTCACAGTGTCTGAAGTCTTTCACATGTTGGCATGTAGCTTTGAGGATTTGTATCATCAGCCTACAATGATTATCATAACCCTATGCTACAAATGAACACATATGTCTCAGTCAGAGCTATGTCTTCTCATCAGCTCCGCAACATTAATTTCAAAAGAAAGTTAACTTAAACATGTGCAATATGACCTTCAGCTTTTAACTGTATTAGCAAAAAATAACAGTTCTAAAGGACAAATATCTCAAAAACATAAATCAATAAAAAACAGTGAAATGCATTTAAAAAATCAGTTTCCCTTTCCACCTTATTTTAAGGCTATCTGTTTTTCTTCTGTGCATTCAAACGTATTTACCAGTAAAGTTCTGCTGCCAAAATGACAGCAATTTATGTGTGTTTATAATGAAAGAATAGAAGCCGATCAAGAAGCTATAAACGTCTTTCCTGATTCACTTTTGAAATACAAATATACATATATACCAATGTTGTTTAAATGTGAACAGACTCTAAAACTTCAGTGGCCTGCAAGGAGCAGAACTGGAAAAAGGAAAATGGAATTAATAGTACAGATTTAAAGGAAAAAAAAACTCACCACGACTTTAAAAGCAAAAGAGATCTTAGCTAATTAGCAGTGACCTTTTTCTTCCCTGCAGTTTCTTTCTAAGTTCGTCCTCAAACTACTTAAGCAAAGGAAGGGCAGAAGGTAGAGAATTCTGAGCAAGATTAACACAAACACTTAAACAAAGGACTCACATAATTTTTAGCTCAGAAAGATTTCTGCTAATAATCCAAAGTTTACAAGCCATTTGTTGGCACAATATTACCTTTTGTTTGAAAACAGCAAATACAGTTACACACTTACCACACATGACTTAGAAAACTCACTGAGAAGGAACAAACAGATTCGGCCTGTACAAAGCTTCATGTGTATGAGAAAGCCAAACCCAAGAAACAAACAACTGAAGGAATAATATGTAACTTGACCTATACCTGAGCATGGGTCTCATTTTCTTGCAGCTCCTTCTTTAGTGTCTCATACTCTGTATTCAAATGCTCCATTATTTTCTTAAAAGCACGACTTCGTTTTGTTAATTTTTCTTTGTCATCCTCGAGTTTCTAGTTAGGGAAAAACCCAAGACAAACTGATTAATGGATGAGTTCATTTGATGTGGGCTTCAAGCACATTACTTCAATTTATCTTTTAAGATGCTACTTTTTTTCCTTTTAGAACAAGATCACATGCATATGTGTAAAGGACTCATATGCTTTTCTCTAGCACTGCATGCTCTATCCCAAAAACAATAATCAAAGATTATGACCAAGCTGTATGCTTAGAAAACACTGTATGAACACTAGTGGGAATGCTGTTATTAAGAATTTGTAGGAAATTCTCTTTTGCTTGTGTTCTGTGTTAGATTGCTAAATTCAAAGCTATGGGCAGTCATAAATTGCATAAGAGTTTAGCTGAATCACTAAAATAGAATGGGGAGATTTTGTGGAAGGCAGTTATCAAAAGATATCCAGCTGAATACCTCTACATGTACCCAGTTAACAAGCCACACATATAAGCAAAATAGTATTTGGATTAATTTGCACTGATGTGCAATCCTGTTTTTCAGCTGTCAGAAGGACTGCCAGTCACAAAACTGGATTGCCCTCCAGTTAGGGTTGCCTAACTGTTCAAAAGCACACACTTTGTTTCATCCCTTTCATTACCTTTTTCTTTTCTTCTCCTGATGCTTTCAGAGCTGGCAAATTATTGTAGATCTCCAACTCTGCTTTTGTCTGTTCAATTTTGTCCTTAAGAGAAGCTAGTTCACCAACCATCTTGCCCTCCAACAGTTCCATCTTCTGTAGGTCCAGCTGCAGTTTTTGACTCTCTAGATCACCAGAAACACAATCTCTAATTAACAGTACTTTTTGTTTCAAAATACACAGCCCATTACATAAACATTTATGCTATATTTAACCAATATAAACACTTCTGATTTTTTGTATTTTTGGGAGTTATTAATGTGAAGGAAACAAAAAATTTGATCTTCACCACCATGCCACAAGTCAGACTCACACACTACAATTACTGTATTATAATCCATAAGTGAGGAGTAATGAAAATATAATGATATGTATCACAGTGTTTCTACTTGTAATGTTTATAGCACCATGCAATTAATTGTAGCACCACAATCTTAAAACAGTGGTGATAACTTACAAAAAGTTTATTGCAATGCAATAGAAGTGCAGACAGAACACAGACAAACCAAAGAAGTATTTTTATGAATTTTTTAGCATCATCTTCTTTTTATTTGTGCTGCTTGAATACGGATAAGACTTGGTTTTAGGACAACAAATACTGAAACTTGCAGTAAACATTTGCTTTGTAGAGGAAAACGTTTTCATATATCCTTCCTATATTCTTCAAAAAAGAAGCATCACAGCTTACAACATCAACATAGGCTACAATATATAGCATTTACTTCTGAGATGCCATTAAAAACATAGCAGACTTATGTAATTAAAAGAATTAGAATTGTGGGTGGATTATGACCCACATAAGAGGTCATAAAGAGGACTGTAAAGACTGAAACTGTCCAGACATGTGGAAGGGAAGAAACTATATATATACACAAAGTAATAAAAGTACTTTAACTCAGTCTTGGGTGAAGTTACTTACCCAGAGTCAGGAAGCACTAGATGTTGGCTAGACTTAATTTGGATGGTTTTGTGATCTGACCTGTCATTGTATTTCATTCACGTTCCTGAACTCTGAACACATAGCTATATCATCTTATGTTTCAGATCTGTGTCTAACTCAGAAGAACAACAGAGATAATGCAGTTTTCTTCCTACATTCCAAAGTATCAGGCAACATGGGCTATTGAGAGGGAAGAGACTGCACAAAAAACCTTTTCTTGGCATATGTTTGCATCTTGAGATTTGGCTGATCTGCTGAAAAAAGGAGAGAAAATTTCCTCCCAACTTAATCATGGCAGTATAAATCTTTAAGGCAGAAGAAAATAGGTGTGTCCATGGGATAGAAGGAGGGCTCACCTTTCCAAAAACTATGGGTATAGTTCTGTCAGTGGACTTACATAGGAAAATCTCACCTGATCAAAACATTCAGAGCAAGATTTTGCAACTCATCTCTCTGCTTTGTATTTATGCCATTTACTTATATTTTATAGTGAAACACTCACTTTTATGAACATTTCTGGCATTTTACAGAGCACTTTCATGATTTCTTTAGGAACCTCAAAATAAAAAAAAAGGACAGACCAAGATTTCTGTACCATTTGCAATTATCCTGAGGAAGGCTTATCCATAAGGTAAGATTGAAAGTGTCCTCTATGTGCAAGGAGCATTTATATAAATATGAACATTTCCCATGCAAATTAAAAGAAGTATTTTAAATTATAATATTTTTGATTGCTTCACATGTATGTAATTCACAGTCTGCTTTCCACTGCAAAGGACTTAAGAAAACACATTCAGTGTGTCTACAATATTTTATAACTGCTCAGTCTTTCACAATGAAGATTCTGGCATTGGTCAGTGACAGATTTAAACCATAACTGAACAGATCACCTCTTTCCTTTCTTCTTCCTAGAGCACTGTGGTTTAAAGACAAATCAATAAATGAGGGTTTTAGATCAGAAACAGTAAAAAATAAAATTAAAAAATAGACTCAGATTGGAGAGAAATAACAGAAAACAACTAGAGATATTCATGAGTATTTACCTAGGTCTGATCACAGCATTTTCACTTTTTATACAGCTGTTCTAATATCTGTATTTTGTTATTTTAAAATTATACATAGTTGACCAGTTGGAATTTATTTCACATGTAAAGACTAGTGCCAACCCAAATGCCAAAAAGGCAAAAAAATTTATTGGACTGTTCTGTCGAATACAAGTATGATTAGACTGCAATGGATATTCCTATCCATTCACACTTTCTGGAGAAAAAGGACAAAACTGGAAGGGGAAAATTTTATCCTTATCCAGCAGCAGACTCAATGAAAAAATCTCAAAACTGAAAAAACCTCAAAGTTCCTCTAGGGGAAGAGACAGGAAGAGGATGCAGACCAGTTCCTTCTGATAGGCCATGAAGTTGCAGCATCTAGCATGCAGTGTGTACACAGTGGCAAATTCTCAGAACAAATTACAGTGACCCAGGGAAATGTTTTTGGGAAACTATGCCATCAGCACTTTTGTTTACCCTTCACAATTTCCTTTTCTTTTTTATTTTTTTAAAGATTCTGCTGGTGGACTTTTTATATCTTTGTTACGACAAGTGTGAAAATCCAGATTTTAATAATAACAAAAGAATTCTGAAGATGGCTATGCTATAATTCAAAGATTAGAAGGAATTTCAACTGTGCAAATTGAGCATTCACTGTATTTCTGAAGGAATCTTGTTTGTTAAACTATCTGTGAATCCCAGCTGTCAGAGATTTACTTAGGAATAACTTAAATTGTCTGCTGAAAATTATGTACTGTAACTTCCTCCTCTTCCCTTACAGAGAAAAAAATTTTTCTTTCTAGAATGCCTCTATATGCATACTACATGCTTCGAAAACATCCTTATATTGGAAAATAGTCATAAATAATGCTTATATGGAAGAACAAAAAGTCATATTTGAACTTTTATAAATATAAGGCCCAAAAATTCAAACTACATTACAACTGCAAAATGAGTATTTGCAGATGAGCAAACACTAGTGTTAAATCACACAACAGAAAATCAATTTCTCTAAAATTTTGTGCCAAATAACATATTTGTTCGTAACTACTTTGAAGTCACAACACTGGCTCCTATTTTGAAAATTACTGTGAAGTACAACATGATACAGCCTTCTAAGAAAATGATTTATCATTCTTAATTCCTGCCCCTTCCTTTCAGCCAAACAGACAAGGAAAGGTTTGCTGAACCAATAATGATATTGGCAAAGACACAGAATTAAACAGTGCAAATAATGAACTAAAGAGATACTTCTTACAGGAATGAAATTAAACTACTGTCTGCTTTTTGAAATTACAGAGAACATCCTCAAGACACTAATAAGTATTTGAGTGTTTAGAAAATAAAGTCAAAATGAATATTCACTCTGCAGAACTGAGCCTTGGGATTTGAGAGCTATTCACTGTTGTCAGTTAATTGCCTGTGATACATATCCATTTGGAAAAGCATAAACCATAGGTAAGTGATACTAAGAACTACATTTACAAATAATTCAGGGTTAGACAAATGTGCAAGACGCTGTTTCCATTTATTAAACACTCTATCAAGATCATGGAAGATCTTGTTTTGAGGCAAGTATTAGTAAAATAAAATTCTAGCTCAATTCAACCCCTGTATTGAAATACATGGGGGGGTTATGGAAATACATGAAATGCATATATCTGTGCAAGGAAGATGATAATTTAGTGATAATAGTAAGGTAAATATAAATAAGTATACATACCTATTATAAATACATAGCATACAATATATAATAGATATAAATAAATAAATAAAACAAATAGAAATAAATTGATGAAAATAAATAACTTGTTACCAGAAGTATTTCAATTTGTGAACTTATCACTGTATTTTAATATTTGGAGATGACTTGATATCTAATATTCAGAAATCTTCTACATTATATCAGTGAAACAATGCAGGTAGTCTTTATTATTTTAAGGAATTAATTAGAAAATTCGCTGATCTCACCTGTAATCAGATTCTTAGCAGTGCTCTGTGATTTCTGCATTTCATTTGATTTGAAAGTGAGGTCTTCCTGCATAATCTTCAGCTCTTGATTGGTAACAGATGAAATTTGTTTCATATGATTCAGATTCTGTGTGTTACCAACAACAATGATATGAACATGCTGTATTTTTGAAACAACAACTGGTAAATGGATAAGTAAGAAACTCTCCTGTCCTATGACACTGTCTGTTATTTGGGTGATTTAAATGCGAATGACTTGCATTCTGCCAACTTCTGATAAAAGATGTATTGACAAGCCAGTACAGATGAAATAAATATGCAGCAAATATAAACTGTGCTGTCATATAGGTATGTTGTAAAGTAAGCGACAGCATCTGAAATATACCTTATGGTATACTATATTGAAAGAGGTACGAGACAATTAAAATAATCATAGAATCAAAATATTACTCAGTTGAAAATTTTCTATAACATAAAAAATCCATGGGAGCCAAAAACATTAAAAAGAATACAAGTCTTGAAAGTGAGAATAATGGCAGACTGGAAATGGGACCAGTTTCTGAACTGCTACATTATTAATTTATAATATTTACATTAAATATTATGCATCAGGGTAGTTCAGACATACTTTTAGTAGAGGGACAACTGAAATATTTTTAGTTCAGTAAAACTAGTGACAGAATACCCATGAATTGAGTTTTGCAAACTGTGGATAAACAAAATATTGCAGTAGTTTTATTTGCAGTATTTGGAAATGTTTATCATTATTAATGTTAGTTACAGCAGAGATGCAGTTATAGAAATTAGGAAAATATTCCTGTGTTCTGGTTACAATATCACACACTGTGCAAAACCCTTCCCCTAGAAAAAGAGAGAAATTAAACAAATCCATTTTTAACTACAGCTGTTTAATGTTTAATCAGCTGTAGCTTAACATGTTTAATGTTAATTTTAAGAGATAATTATGTAGATAAATATAAATATATAAAATCCACCATCCTTCTTTATCCAGCCACTCTCCTGTTTTGTGCATCTGAAGACCTAGCTTGCCAAAAGAGGATGAAAATGCTACATGCTTACCCTGCTCGAGTGCTCCAGGAGTGCAACAATGTTGGCTTCTATTTGGGCCTTTCTTTCCAATTCCTGATTCTTCACATCTTCAAAAGTTGCTAGAAAATCTAGGGATTAACAAACATAAAAAAAGAAGGCTCTTACTTTTATGGCTGCAATGTTGTTTCCAGTCAAAGCTTTGTATTATATTGGAAGCAGTACAGTTTGTGATAGGTTACTGTAATTGTTTATTTAAAAGCCAGGTGGTAGAGACCTTGAAAGTTGTCAGCTTACTGACCTTGTTTCATTTGAATGCTGTGTATTTCACAGATTCATAAAAACTCTTGAATGCAAGAAAGTGCAGGAGCTCATCAAACTAATTCACTTGCTCCAAGACAAAGCCAGATCTATGTCTGTAATTCAGATGTTTGTCTATATTCTTCACAAACAGAGCTCCTAATACATACTCTACAGTTCTCCTGAATAATCTATTTCAATGTTTGGTAAGTTTGATTGGTAGGAAGTTTTTACTAATATCCAAACTGAAATCTTTCTGCACCTAGTGGTATGTTACTCCTTTTCTATCCTCCATGTATATGTAGAAATAAATTATTCCATTATTATTTGAAACAGCCTTTTTACACATTTGACAACTGTCATAAATTTTCTAAAATAAAAGACAAATTCTTTTTATATCTCCTTGCAGGTCATGCTTTCTGCATACTCCCATCAGCTTTCTTGAGGACTGACAGCCCCCTTCTTTATGAGCAGAACTCCTATCTGAAGAATTTGATGCACAGGGAAAAAAGTACTTCAGATGTCAAAAAAAATGACACTCCAATGTACACCTACTGTTGTGGTATTTTCCTTGCTAGTTTGATACTGCTCAGCCACGTTCACTTTGTCTTTCACTCTCTGAGCCGCAGAGCTGTACCTAATGAATTGCTCCCTGCTCTGCATTTTTGCTGTTGATTACTCCATCCAAGTGTAGAAACTTACACTAAGTCGTTTCCAAACTTTTGTAATTGATTTCTAACATAACAGATGTATACTAAATTCTAACTACGTCGTCCAACATGATTTCAGCTTTTCTAATGGACCATTTTTTGTAACTCTTCTGTCAGATACTCTCTCCCAATATCCAACTGATTAAGAAAATACTGACTAACCTGAACACACTGACAATCCAACACACTGCAAAACACCACGCAGTATATCCTTTAATTTTGGCACCGAATCTTTCAAAACTAACGATTTTTTTAACTTAATGCACAATATAGATTAATAATGGACAATATTTGCCTAGCTTGAATCTAAAAAGACCACAAGGCAGCAGAAGTTATACTGAAGTTAAAGCACATATAATCTGCTACACCTTCCTTTTTCTGCAGTATTTTTCTGACACAAAAAAAGGAAAAAATATTGTTTGTACTTGACAAATCAATACTAGTGTTATTCATATTCCCATTCCTGTAACATTTACATATTGTTAGCTTGCACAGTTTTCCCAAATTATTTCTGGGAATTGATACTAATCTGACTGCCCTGTATTTCCCTGTCCCCTCTTCTTCTACATAGGCACCATATTTCCTCTTTCCCCATCCTTAAGACTCCTGGCATGTTCCCCCAAAGCTCTCAGGTCTCAGGTCCCCCAAATCACTAACTGGTCTAGAACTTTAGCAATAACCTTTAATGAAGGGTAGAAGCAGAACCAAAACCCAAAAAGTCAAGCCCTGCAGACTCCATCTGCATTAATATGGAAAATCCTGATCAAGTGAGCTTTTGTCTCTGCTTCTCCGGAAACCTGGCAATTTGAAAACACAGAAACTTGCTGTGTTTTTTTATTAATCTTCTTTTATTATCAGCTGAGACCTTTTTCTCAGTATCATGATAGCCATAAGTTATATAGAACATTTTTGGAGAACACTTTAAAACAGGTATTATATCCCTTGAACCTCCATGGCATGTTTACTGACCGTTATCCCTTTTGCTGAGTAACAGACCAACTTTTTTGGTAAGCTGTCTCCTACAGTATGAAAGGAATGATATATACTTAAAGTCAGTTGTTTTCATCCTCTGTTAGTTGCTACTGAAGTCCCTACAACATTAAAACTTTATGACATGTAACAAAGCTTTAGAAACATTCATCTTGAGTAAATACATATGAGAAGTTCTAATTTTATAGAATTACATTTTATCTACAGTCTTCCATGCTGAAGTTCTGCTTTAATCACTCAATCCATTAATTACAACTTTGCTTTCATAAAATAAAGTTGTGTTTCTAAGACATTTAATGGTTGATAAAGTCTTGAAAGATGCTCTGAATATTTGTGACTGTCATGTAAGGTATCAACTATCTTGTCTGCATAACAAGACTGCAGAACTTCATGCAAAGATCAGCACACCAGTTCTTTGCAAATATCAATTAACTTTTTTAACAGTAAAACAAAAGCTCTAATTTAGTGAAATTAGGCTTAATTATATATATATATATATCTACACATACACAATATTAGGTAAATAATATTAGACAACTTACTGTCCATGCTCTCTTCCCTCTTCTTCAACTCCTTGTATTTCCAATTTTCTTCCCCTACAAGACATGTACCATTGATTTAACTTCATATTGTCTAAGGCCTGGATTCCTTCATGAAGGTAAAATGTCTGTCACAAAAATAAAATTTCTACATGCCTAGGAACTACAGGATTCATCCTATTTCATTTAATGTAGTCAGTTCAACTAACTATATTATATATATCTTTATATTAAAAAAGAAGATACCATAATGAATCAGCCTCAATGCAATTTTGACAACCTTTCAAGGTTACAACTTCTGATAGATAGGAGAGAGATAAATACTTGGTTTGGGCAAAGGAAATTCAAAGGGGTTTCTGAAGTTAAGTGAATTTCAATCATGGAGAACAAATGCTTCTTTGTATTTGGGCACCAAGATTAGTTAACAGTTTCTGCAGCCCTGTTTAATGCATGAGCCACTTCAATTGCACTTTCACCTTTCATAAGGATATGCAGCTTGCAAGTGATAATCTCATGGAAATAAACAGGAGAACTGTACAAGCAATGGTCTAGGAAAACAAAATGCACAGAAAGCTTTCTACAATTAAGTTGGAAACATTTCCATATACCTTCAATATACTGGTATTAGAAGTAAGGAATAACATTCATAGACACCCTGTTTTTAAATTCAACTACTCATTATAATTAACTCATAATATGTAAGTATTAGTAAAGTGGGACACCTGATACATCTGTCACAAGAAGATGAGACAATTCATTTCCTAGAAATAATTTTAAGTTTCAAACGTCTACATTTTTAATTGAGTTAATGACTGAGCCTGCTCTACTCTTCAGAATTCCAGTAATGGTGAGCCATGAAACAGTTACATAATCTGTCAAGTGTTAATAGAAAAAATATTTGAAGTCCACAATTTTGAGATGTCATTTCAGTAAGTTTTCTTTCAAATACACCACTAATACACAACTCTCTTAACTTCATCTTCAATGTATGAAGGGTTAAGTCTGTTGCATTATGAGTTAATGCTGATGACTATTCATTAAAAGTTTACTGCTAGTATATAGGCCAAATAATATGTGGGTGAATTATTTACTTATATAGATTTTTTCCAGTAAAACCTAAAAATAGTTATTCCAGCATCGCACGTTTAGTCTTTTTCCGGCTCAGAAATATTTCTAACACTGAAATACTTATCCTAAAATATTAAATAATCCTTTGTTAAAATGTCTGTGTTTTTTTTTTTTTACTGGCTATTTCACCTGATATTTACATAAAAAACTTTGGAGCTGAATTTTGGGAATGCTATGTAATAATGTTTAAATACTGATCCAGAAGTAAAGTCACTGGGGAGGAAGAGAGCACAGGAATTTCAAGGACACACCAAGACACTGATTTAGAGCAGAAGTATGAATGGCCCTCTGTGATCTTCTCTCCATTCACTAGGGAAGGCAGCACTGGCAGTATACATTTCTGTGTCTTAAAGCCACTCTTTATGAGTATCTTTAGTCCCTCTGTGTTACACAAAGAGGTATAATTACCTCTGTATTATACCTCTAAGTAACTTGATTCTGAATATTCTGACTGGTTCTGATATGCTGACAAAGAACATGCGCTTTTTCCTACATATGCTTCAAACTCTTCTTCAACAAATTAATTTTTCTAAAACAAGAGACAGTCAAGCAACGAATGACTGTGTGTGTGCACTAAACTATAAAATGTGAAAAGCAACTCACTTCTTACCTTCTGTATTTCTCCAAAGTTAAAATAAAAAAATAGTTGCAAGCCAAATAAAAAGGAAAAACTGAAGAACAATAAAGTTTGCAATGATATTATCTGGAAACACAAAGCTAATAAAGCAGTCTTAATTAATTATTTCCAAAAATATGAAGTATCTATAGAAATATGAAATATTTTGCCATGCAAAAGATGATAAATAGATGTCTGAAACATTTGCTTAGAGGCAGATTTTTAGTTATTTATTCAACTGGAATAAACTTACAGCTAGATTTTACGTTGATTGCACAAGAAAAGGCATAAAGTAAGAAGAACATAATTCCTCAATCCTACAGAAGTTAAAATTTGTAAAGACTTTCAGAATGCAGGCATATATTTATCTAATTCCTATCTGACCAAGATATCTTACAATCAAAAGAAGGTTTTCCTTTGCATGGATCTTCCTTTTATCTATAACCTTTTACAGCTTTCTTAGGGCCCATGCTCAAACTGAAGTTACTTCCTCCAGAAGAGAAAGTAACCACAGAACCACAACTTCCAGTGCTAGGACAAATTCCAAACTAACCTAACCTAAGCATCAGCAGCATGTGTTTGCTGGAGGTCAGTGTAAGCTAAGGCCATTACCAGGCAGCTTACAAACTCTTCTTGCCAAGATCAACCCAAGAAGTTTAAAAGACAGATACAAATAATACTGAACTCAGTCTACTTTACACATTGCTATTAAATATCCTCAATTCCACATTTGCTGACAGTCTAACAGATAATGTAAAAGGTAAAATTAATTAAAGCATTTCTAAATATGAGATTGTTCTGCAGTGCTTCCAGTAAGTTAAACTTCTATTCCCCAAAAAATATTAAAAACAAAATAAAACAGAAAACCAGACAGCTGTCCTAATATTTTATACATGAACTTGTTGAATGTACCACTAAAGGTGGGTACTCCCCATTTGTTATGCCTGAAAAGAAAAGGCTGTACCTGTAGGCACAGAACTTCTCATGTTGATGAGTTTTCACTTACTGCATAAGCCTCAAAATTTTAAGCAACTCCTAGGTAAAACAGTTTGCTATAGAACAATCAGATGCAGCTCTGCATAGTCTGCTACACTCTAATCATATTACCTCGATGGTTCTCCAGATCTGTATCAAGTCGTTGAATGACCTTTTTAAAATAATCTATTTTTTCTTTTACTTCTGCCAACCTAACAAATAGATAATGAAAGTCAAGGTTAAAACTGTGTTGTAAAAGACTTACTTTATTTTAGACAAAACTGAAAAGTCAAGAATAAAAATAGAAACTATAGATTTAATCAAACCCAAAAGAATAACAGGATTTTTGTTATTATAAAAGGTATATGTAAATCATCTGTCACTTAGTCCTCTGTTTATTAAATAGAAGTTCTGTAGCTCCTCTTTATTAAAAAAACAATTTTTGTTGAGTCATCAGTAATTCTTAACTTACTCAACTAGTCCCTCTGCTGGTTGCTATTCTTAGAAGTACAACATAACTGTTGTACCTCCAAAGAAGTACAATATAACTGTTAAACAGCAATAACTGTATTTAGAAAAATCCACTAAGAAATTTCGAAATAAATCACTCTGCTATGCAATCAATCAAAGTGTGAAATGAAACTACCTTTACATATTTCTACATAAAATCTCAAATATAATTCTTTGTTATTATTATTTATTAAAAAAATCTGTTAAACAACTCATTATCCAATTAAAATGCATTAAAAATTAACAAATAATTATAGTTGGAAATATTGCTTAAAAGAATTTAATATTGTTTCTAAGAGATTTTATTAATTATCTCAGTTTTTCTTTCAAGAAAGAGAAACCAAAAGGCTCAAAACCAGAAAATATTGTACTTTTTTATCTCCCCCTCAACACATTACTATTTATTATAAAATTTACTTGACTTTCTGGCCAGTCTTTGGAAAGACCCAGTACCTAAGAATCAAGAAGCAATGCCCTACTATGCTTTAGAATGGAACTTCTGTAACTCTTAGGCTTTAAGAACACATAAACAAACTTAAAAATGTGACTGCAGTGTAATAATGGTTAAATTTCATAGCTGTCTCAGAGGAGCATCTCTTACAAATCAATGTCTTCTTCAGCCTTAAACAAGTTTAAATTAGTGCTATTACAAATCTATATTCTCAAGGCGTGTTCCTAAGGGATGGAAGTAAATGTCTTATCACTACAAATTTGTTTACCTGAAACAGAAGAACATATTCTATTCTCTGTGGAAGGTTAGACTAGTACAGGTTTGAAGATGTGGTGATGTTCTAAAAAGTCTATAGAAATAGACTTTGTGAAGGAACACTACCATATGTCTTTAGGGTGTACATGTAATTTATAGCAACAGTATAATGGAGTTACTCACTGTCTTTCCATGCTTGCAATTTTTTGACTATCATCTTTAACCTACAAAAAAGTTCAACAACTTTATTATATGAAATTAAATCTACAAATGAAAAAAGGAAAATCATAAAAAAAATCTGAATTCAAAATACAGAGAACAGAAAATTAGCACTTGAAACCACAAATTTGTGACACAGTCCAATAAAAAGTGAAGATTTAGGCATTATGTCTTCCAAGTGGTTAAAAATCATACTTTAAAAAATGAAATACACTTACCATTGGTCATTCAGACCAATAATCTATAAAGTATCAATGGTCAGTTACAATATAGGCCATTGTAAACTGATCCAATTACTCCTGGACTAGTCTACCTGTTCAGTACCTCACAAGGTCTCTGGAGTTAGGTTACAAGAGCTGTTCAACTGGATAGTTTTCCCAACCAACATGAAAACCTCAAAATACCAAATTTGTTTTCTTAAAATAATAGAATGGTTTCCAACTCACACTTCCTTCTACTCCCCAGTCCTGCCATGGGCAGGGATGCCATACACTCGATCAGGTTGCTCAGGGTCCCCATCCAACCTGGCCTTGAATGCTTCAAGGGGTGGGGCATCCACATATTCCAGTACCTCACCATCCTCACAATAAAGAATTTTGTCATAACATCTAGTCTAAATCTTCTATCTTTTAGTTTAAAAGAGTTTCCCCCATCCTATAATTTTCTGCCTGCGTAAAAGTCACTCGTCCACTTTTTTATAAGCCTTCTTTAGGTACTGGACTTTGCTATCAGGTCTCTTCAGAGCTTTCTCTTCTCCAGATGAACAGCTTCAACTCTTTTATTTTGTCTTCATAGAAGATGTGCTCCAGACCTAAGATTATCTTCACAGCCTTCCTCTGAACCCACTACAATAGTTTTGGCTGGACCTGAAATATCCCAACTATTTTTAATGTCAGATTATTTGCACTGCCTAGAGGACAGATAAAGGCAAAGTTCAAACCTAAGTATTTTCAAGTATTATCACCCCAAATAATGCTGGCTTGGAGAATCTATGACGTAACAACATTTCCTATTCTTGCCTGCTTTAGTAATCTCTCTCTTTCCTCCTGGGGAGACTCCATGTTCTTATCCTCAGCAATCATTCGATCTCGATGTTCCTTGAGCTCATGGAGCTTTTCATACAACTGCACAGCTTCCTGCTTCACTGCAGAGTGTGCTATTTCCTGTTGGGAAAAGCAAACACCTACTAGCTGTTTTCAGATGGGAAGAGACCATTGTGGCAATCATGTTTTAGTTAAGCAACACTTACCTATACATTGCCAGCGAAGCTTATTTCTTACAAAAAGCACAGAGACAGTAAAAAGCACTTTATAAAGCACTTTATAAAAAGTAAAATTCATAATCCATATTGTCAATATTTCATTTTCTGGAATAGAATATCCCAATCAGTTACTTCTTGATTTGCAAGTTCCTCCTTGGGCCAATTTTCTGAGGAGATTTATTACTTCACAGTTGCAGGGGATTTCAAACTATGTACAACATTCAAAAGGACTGAATGTTGTACATATTTGAAAGTATTTGAAAATTATACTTTCTGACTATATGCTTCAGGTCATAGATCCTTTTATTCATGAAAGACCCAGTATGAAAAAAAAATTCCCTCAATAAGATATTTTTACCCAAAACTGATTAGAAATTATTAGTGGAAACCAGAAAGGCAGATTTGCCTTCCCATACTAGAGCATGATCCTACAGTATCTGAAAATTTAAGGAAAAGAAATTACGCATATTTTTTCGATTGTATTATTCTTTACACTAGCATTCAGCGAAGGTTAGTATAGAGATCACTTGCTATCATACATACAGCCCTTAGACTCTCTTCCTTCACATTTAGTGCATCCAATTCCTGCTGTTGAACAACCAATTCCTAAAGAGGAAGCAAAATGCAAAATTCAGATAAATATTACTACTTAACTAATTTTTTGATCTAAACTTTAGTATGTACCAAATACTGTAAACTGTCCCATTGCTGCTCTTAAAAATTTGAAACACAAGACACTGTCCAGCTCCTTCACATAACTCAGATGTAGTAAACACTTGCTTTCAGCATCCAACTTTTCCATTACTCTTATCATTGTTATTTGCAGTTGGGCTACTACCAAAAAATTGTTTGCACTTTTTCTACTTTTTTTTTTTTTTTTTTAAATCAGTACCACTGATAGAATTTACTATCTGTATTTCAGGAGTTTAGAGTCAAATTTTAAAATCTGAATCGCGACAGTTTCTTCATAGTCCAGAAAGAGACAGGTAAGCCCTGACTACTGATTCAGCTCATTCTAAGACAGACAGGAAACATGGAACTCATCTCTGTACAGACCATACAGAGGAACTTTTAAGACACTATGCTTGAACTAGATCATCCCAGGAAGCCTAGAAGTGTTACTCCTGTTGTTAACATACAGATTAGTGAAGTAACAAACATTTTATACAGCCCAGTTATTTTTTTTGGATACATTCAGACATGCACTACCAATAATAACAATAACAAAATAATAATAATAATAATATTAGAAAAAGCTAGTCAGATTCACTTTTTTACACAAGAAGAAAACATTCTACTCAAGTGAACTACAAAAACTGCTGGGGTTATTTTTCCTTTTCTCCTGCTTTTTACACATGATGAAACATCTAAGTATCCCAATGGCTTTTAAAAACTGCATGTCAAACCCTAAATTCAAACAGAAAATTGTGAACATTATTTCTTCCTAAAGCATGAAATACAAGAAGGCAAAGCACTTGGTCTCAGTCAATTGCCTAATTTCCAGGTACTTCTACAATTGATTAAGATACCAGCAAGCTTTTTTATTGTATTACTCTGTTGTCAATTTCTTCAGTATTTAAATTTTATGTAAACCCCAAAAAGCAAGTTTAAGAAATATTTTAGGTAAGCATAATGGAACAAGCCAACCTGGGAGAGCTTCTCATTAGCAGCTTTTATCTCCAGATATTTAGCCTGATTTTCCCGTGACATGTCTTTCATTATGTCATCTGCCACAATCTTTTCACGCTCGATATCTTCTTCTACAGCTTGAATTAACTTTTCTGTGCTGTAAAAATATAATGTTTTTGTAACTTTTACTGGTAAATACACATTGTAAACACTTATTTCAAACTCCAGTACTCCTTCAGCTTCACTGACATGTTCAGTGTAACAGAAAAAGCCTAGATGCTATAAAAGGGTGTTACCAACTTGTATCCAATCTTCTTGGAACTGAATTAGCAATACACACGTTCACAAAATGTAGAGAAGATAAAGAATTGTCTGCCTTTATAATACCCACATGGTATTTTCCAACACTCCCATACTGTCTATCTGCATTGGTCTCAACACTTGCAAAAGTATGGTACTACCTCTCAATCAGGGAATTTCTAGAGTAACAACAAGCAGTTTGAAGAAAGGAAGTAGATATGAAATTTGTGAAAGCACATAAAGAAAACATAATACAGACATCAGGATTTGACAGTATCAGATGATGATGATGAACAGATTACTTTTTGAAAAGAATTGTTAATTACTTTAAAATGGAGAGTGGTTTCAGAGGTCTGAGCAGTGTAGTTTTTTAACTATGTAATAATTAGGACATTTGATATTTTTTACATTCTTGAATCAGGACTTTATTCTTGTTAGAAAATGGATAGTTTGCAAATTCAAAAACTTTACCATTCCAGCTATAGTGAGCTACAAGCAACTGTCTTAGCAGATTTAAAGAACACATAAAAACTGTTCTCACTGTTTTATGATAAGTCTAGTAATTTCTGTGAAATTCCTGAAAACTAGAGAGTCAACTTGAAAACATACTTAAAGGAAATTAAAACTGAGACCCTGAAGAGTATACCTTAATTCCCTTCATTGTTCATGAAAGATTGCTAAAATGGTTTGCTTATTTCCAGAGCGATTTCTCCTGTTAAAAATTACAAAATCAGCAAAATACCTTCCTGCAGGACTTTTTTTCATCTGTTTTTCATTAACTTTTCCTGAGTTGCAAGATGACAAGTTATAAATTGTGTAAATGACACTATTGGATCAAAGAGTGCAGACAAAAATGACCTCAAGTTTAAGAGATGATGCAAAATAGTGGAACTGCACAATGATAATTTCAGGGTAAGGAAATAATGAAAATATTGTAGAAGCAGGGTAGAACTGACATTGGAATGGACTTCTGAAGGTTGTCTGGTCCAATCTGCACACTACTCGAAGCACTGTCACCTACAGCAGGTGTTAGTGTCTTTCTTAGGTTTTCAGTATCTTGAAAGATGGATATACCACAATGTGTTTGGGCAAAGCTTTGATGTTTGTTCACTCTTACAAACAGAAGAGTTTTCCAGATATTTAAAGGGACTTTGCTGTTCTTAATTTTCAGTCATTTTCCTGCCCTTAGGGATCACTGAGATCAGCTCCATCTTTTCAACCCCTGCTCATCAGGTATTTACTTCGATAAAATATCCACTAAGCCTTTTCTGCTGGAGATTAAACAATGACAGTTCTCTCAGCTTTATCCCACAGTATTCATCACTTACAAGGAATTCTCAAAAGAGTTTCAAAAATGTAACCACTTCCAGCAAAAATGCTTTGGACGTGATGATGATGAAACAAATAAAAATCATGATCTCCCACTTAGTTTGGCAAATTTGGAGTGCACTGGGACTGTATAAGAAATACTGGATAGTTGTAACGTGACATTAAATTTAATACCCTCTCGAGACTAAAACTAATTTATACAGACCCACTCCAAATATGAGTCCCTCACTGCACGAACAACTGTTTATAAATGGTTAACTATGTTACATGTGTTAATGGAAAAGAGATTTTTTTAAGCTACATGAGTAGTTTGATCTAAGACCTTTTGGAAGGCATGGAGCTAGGAGATGTCAGGAAGCTTTCATGTTACTTGTTTACTGAGTGCGTCTCATGCCTCAGTGTGGACCTAGGAAAGTTGTTGCAAGGTCTTAGCAGTGATAGTTTCTCTCAAATCAAGCCCAACTGCGGACATGGAAGAAAGAAAATTGAGAAAGTGCAGTAAAAAATTCAACAAAATGCTAAGGGTGCTGATTTTCAGAAGAAATCTCCACTCCAGATGTAATTCTCCTGGAGACATTGTAATACGGCTTAGAGGGAGCTTGTATTTGAATACACATACAGTGCCTTTCCTGGAGATCGCTGGAACCTTCAAAAGAGTGAGAATACAGTTTTCTACATGTATAGCAACACCACACTTGAGGGCAGTGAGGTCTCCAAGCTCTATAGGATTTCTCTCATCTTTGCCAGAGATTTAAAGTGTGCAAGACAGGACAAGGAAAGAAACTTTTTTTTCCAGCCCCCCCTATTTAAAGTGTGTGGACACATTACAATGTAACCTCTTTACAAGAGGCAATTCTCCTTTTCTTACATGATATATACTCCTGGCTAAATACTTCAAGATGATCCAGCATGTCCTTGAGACTAGAAATGTCTGACTTACAGTGACTCTTCTTCTCTGGCAGAAACCTTGTGAGGGGAGGCTGCAACTTAGTGATTTTTCAAGAGGCAATAAAAAAAATCAGCAACGGCTGTCACAGAAATACAATTCATTACCAGAAATAATTTGAACACTATGCATGAAGTTGAATCAGGGATGAGGCTTGGAAAAATTGTAGAATGTTTTGAGATGTTATGCAAAACAAAAGCACCAATAACAACAAAGACATAGTGAAGTAAAACAATTTATAATGCCACATATTGGAGAGGAATGGAGATAGAAAGGAGATCACAGAATCACAGAATCAAAAATGCAAGTCTTTTTCTGTCTCCATAATTTCTTTAACTGATAACTCAACTTGCTTGTAAGTCACCTGTGGCATTTAAACTCACTGCTTCCTCTACGATCTGGAACTTGACACTTCAGCATACTACAGTTAGACTTTCCTATTGGCTGCTGATCCAATTAAATCCAAGATAATTATAAGAAGTTGCTCAACTTAGTCAATCTTTTGCTAAGGATTTTCTAGGTTTATTATTTTTTTACACTGCCTGGTTATTCATCAGGTACAAAGGTTGAAGAAAAACAAAGTGCTGTTTCACCATATTATTTCTTGCCACCACACTGAAAAATCTACACATGTGTACATACGATACCTCTCAGAAGCAACCAAAAGGTAAGATACTTGGCAAGTCTAATTCAAAATGCAGGCAAAGATTTATTACTGTAACTTTGTTGCTAGAAAGGAAGCCAACACATCTCAAAGTACATTAAAATTTCAGGAATTACTATGAACCTTGGACATGCTGAGTTGTTAAGTAAATTCTACTCCATTAAAAAGCTGGGGAACAGACTCTGAAAACCAGATCAATTCTATAAATCACCTTCCCAGAAAATTAATTACATTATCTTTAAATCATATCATTTTCAAAGTTCTCAGAAAGAAATTTTTAAGAAGGCTCTTCTAATTACAAGGAAATATCAAAGTGCTACCAATGTATTGCCAGTGTTTTGCCAGGCTAAGTCTCTTTTCAAAGCACTTAGTTTAAGCAGCAGCTCATAAAAACTGGTTCCAGTAAAATGCTAAACTGCAACTAAAATTACAGATTCTTTCCTGTTCTTTTACTGATTACACAGGTTCACACACAAAAAATGCAGGCAGTCACATTTGTAAGAAATCCCTACCTTTTCAGCAGAAACTTAAGTAAGAGCTAGAAGTTATGTTTTGTAATATGTACAACTTAGATTTTTCAACTTGTTTGTTATTAATGTACAGATTAATATTAAAAACAATACCTAATATATTTTCCCATTCTATTTAAGACAGCTCTTGTCTTCTAATCTGAAGACTACAATAATACTATTAATCTGTATTTATAAATTGTCAGGTTAAGATCTGCTCTGTTTCTGAACTTATAGGAAGCAGTATCTTTAAAGTACAAATAAGCTGCAAGATCCAGATGTTAAAATGGCCATTTTGGGAGTTCTCAAAGAGCATCATGTCTTTCATTAACAATACACAAACTGAGTAAAAAAACATGCAGGCCACCAGTACCACCATTGACAGGTGCAAAACTTAATACAGAACATAATTCCACAGGGGCTGCTGCTAGCACCCCTTACCCCTGCGAGGGATAATGGCTAAATGGTAAAAGGTTTATGAACTTCCTCTGTATTCAGTATAAGTTTCTGACAGAAGTAGAAATACACAATGGATCAGAGCATTTTAAGTGGCATTTATCTTCCTCTTCTTTCCAGGAAGTTATGAAATTTCCAGGCTGATTCAATTTAGGTGAATGAGGTCAATACTCTGGCATGCAAATATATAAAAGTTATCAAATAGACTTAATCAGTTTGTTCTATGACCCCATTTATTTCATTATGATCAGCAAAGGCCTTCCAGTACTCATTTTAAGGACTGGTGGAGGTTTTGTAAATCTGACAGGCTGCCTATGTTTAGCACTGTTTGTAATTAAACTTCCTCATGTAATTTCCCCCACTCTTTTCTATTACATTCAGTGAATATTCTGTACAGCTCACTTTAAATAAGTATCTTACACTTTACCTTTTGGGTTTCTATTACTTTGCAAGACAGAAATCTGGCAAGGAGGTACTAATATTAACTTGACACCCTATCTTTTCAGATAAGAAAAGATTAATTAAGAAAAACTGGAAAAATTAAAGGTTCATTACCTTTTACATAACATTTTCATTCAAGTATAATGAATGGCATAAACAGGGACTAACTTAACATCTCACAGATATGGTGTAACATTTCTGCTCAAAATTAGTAGATACTATAAATAATGTCTGATTCAAAGGCAATGATTGAGAGATCCTTTCTTTGAGAGATGTTAATGTCACAGTAAATACCATTTGTAGGACCTTTCCTAACTTTCAAAAAATAAGGCTTGAATCTGTACAAGAATTCTGTCAATAGAGATTGAACCATGTTTACTTAGTTCCAAAGATCAGAGCAACAACTATACCTTCGTGACAGAAAAGTGCCAGTTTATATCATGTTATAGGTTACATTATGGACAAGAAAGAGATGAAAATATTTATCTTCTAAGTAAATATTCACAAAAATGCTTAGTAACTTACATAAGAATGGAAAGAAATCTGAATAGAGAAACCAACAATTCTCTAGTAGAGCACTCTGCCTCTGTCAGAGCAACAAGAGAAATTGTATGGGGAAAGCAAGCAAGCTTCAATACTTTCTGCAGTTTACTCCAATCATAGCCTTCCAGTACGCATAACTGCTTTAACAGGGATAATAATGAGTACAGCCCTGCCAATTTGTTTTATACATTTATGATACTCTTCTCTATTAACCTGTCTAATCAATCCCTTTTCTAGTTGCTGATACAGTCAGCAGACTGGATTTTAGGTTTGGCTCAATTAAGTGAAAGCTGAATTCATTAATTCTGATAACCCCTGTTTTTTTCAATTAATTTTGCATTACAAAGTATTTATGTAGAACACAATTTATTAAACTATCATTGAAATAACTGTATCTAATTATTTGTTAAACAATCACTACAGAAGACACAGGTATAATTCTGGTCTTGATATGTAAAAGTGTTGTTTTTTACTAGGCTCCAAACATGAAACTCTATTGGCTTGTGATCTGGGCTGGAACATTGTTTTTGAATCCAGTCACTGCTGACTGCAACATTACATCCCAAACCGTAAGTTTTACATTGATCTGAACTACCCTTACTTTTGAAAGATACACTTGAAGTAGAAGGCATTTTAAAAACTGTTTCATAAACATAAAAGTCCTGAAGAAAGAAATACAAAAATGCAAGTAAGAAGTGGTTTTCTGTGTAATGGACAATTAGCTGATGATAGTTATTGTAAGTGGGTAAATAACACTGAAGCATATTTGACATTATTTTGTATGTCAAATTCTTCCAAAGAACAGGAATGCCTCTTTACATATTTAAATAAATATACTCTTTTCAGAAAACAAAAATATTTCAAGGTATTGAGAGTAAAGACTCAAATCAAAAAAGACTCTAGCTATGCTAACCTTTAACACAGAAAACCAAAATGAAGTTAAGTGCCATAGCATACATATATATAACAAAAGTTTAGTTGAAGGTCTGCTCTAAATATGTTATTTTAAATTAAGAGTAAACGTAAATTTAAAAAAAAAAACATTTTAGAAACTATATTTTAATTCATTTACAGTCTTGAATAAATCTCCTCTATGACACCTTCTTTCCAGATTATGTAGGAAAGGCATTATTTTTATACCCAACAAATAATACATTCCAAATATTAATATTAATTCCAAAATGGTATGACAAACTGGTTACATTTTGGATAATCATCACATAAAGACTCATATATCTAAGCACTAAGTTGTCTGGAACATCAGGTCTCTAGACACTAGGAGGATTCATTCCACTCTCTCACCAGACCATGAGTTAAGAAAGATGTAGATAAAACTTAATGAAGAGCAATATAACTTTTCTTTTAAAGTGACAGCATTAAAAAATAGAAGATCATTTTCTCTTGCCTTTAAGAGACCTCACTGAGACACCATCTTTAGCAGCCTTTTCTATGGTATTTAATTGTTCTATTTTTTCAACAGGTTGCTTGTGAGGAGTCGGCAAAGAACCTCTTTAATATCTCCCTCAACCTTTTTCAAAATGTTACTAAATTAAGCCTCAAAAAGATCAAAATCACTTTAGAAGATCATGACAAAGAGATTCTTGGGTGTTTTATTAACCTCACTGAACTTTATCTGAATGAAAACAACATTACTGTACTGAACAATAACAGCTTCTACAATCTGAAAAATCTCATAACTCTGGATATTAGCAACAACTGTATTAGCACAGTTCATAAAGCAGCATTTTCAGGATTAAAACAACTCTCAGTGTTGAATCTATCCTATAACATGATTGCTCAACTGGATTCTGATACATTTACTTCTCTAGAAAGTCTGAGAGTTTTAAATCTACAGTATAATTTTCTGAAACATTTTCATATAAAATCATCCTTTAAACTGACTAAAATTGCTTTAGCTGGAAACCCATGGATCTGCTCCTGTGACCTCCTTGACTTACAGCTACGGCTAACTGCCTCCAATGTGACATTGGGTAAGTTTTGGTAAGAGCAGCATTTAATATTTTTTTACATCAAATAACTTTACTGTGCATTTTTTTCTGATGTGGATAAAATCAATCATCAATTTACCCATATTATGCAGTAATACAATAGCTATCCATGAGATTTTTTTCAAGTGCCAAAAAATTACCAGCATCTCATAGCCTTTTCACTGCTCACATTCACAGAAAATGAAAGCAACACCACATGTACATTCCCAAACAGGGAAAAAATCTCCATCAAGATGGCAGCTATCCAACCAGCTGACTGCATAACTGAAAATACTCCTTTAGAAAACCCTGTAACTTCCACTCCTGCTGTTAATCTTAGAAGTAGCGCCTTAACAGCTCTGACTCCAAACAACATCACTGGAAACAACGGAACACGTGCAGGTAATACACAGATATTTCACTTTACTGCTTATGAGCTGTTTGACTTGCTGTTCAATGACTTTATAGTGTTTTGCATCCCTAGTACACTCTGACTTTTCCATAAAAGCCAGGGCTACAAAGCAGGCATATCTCTATGTCCTGGTAAACAGTCACAGACATTGCAGTGAATATTAAGGTCTATTGAGTAGGTGTTCAAAACAGATAAACCCCACAACTCTCAAATTATGCTAAAAAACGATGATGAAATTTCAAAGCCCTAAAATTCAGATAATTGTCTCGATCTCTGCCTAACAGAACTAGGGAAACAACTTTCAAAAAAAAATTGCTTTTTCCAAAATAACTGCTTTCTAGATGTAGTTGTCTTCCTAAAACATGATATCATGAACTTACAGATTTTACTCCCATCCTACCTGTGCTCAGTATAAAGGATGTGAATGTGCCTGCTGCACACTCTCCGGAAATTTCAGTTATAGTCTCCTCACCTTTCAATGTTAATTTGACATGTCAGTTAACCCTTCCATCCTGAAATGCTTTACTTCCTTCTTCTGGTTAAAGCAAGAAAATTATCTACAGATATATACACAAATTATAAGCTTACCACTGTGACACGTTTCTTTAGCTGTATCACCTTATAATTTATTTATAGGGTAGTGGTGAGTACACAAAAGCAGCTTCTAGATAAAAACTACTTGCAACTACAGTTTACTGAAATTTTTATTGTTAAAGAAGCACAGCTGAAAGGATATGCCAAATAAAAGGCATGATACTTTAGGGTCCAGACATTACCATCATATAAAAAGTAAAGCCTGGGAAATAGAATTTGAAGGCAATTACTGATTATTTTTTTCCAAAGGTTATTCCTGGAATTTAACTTTAAAAAAAAAAAAAATTATATGTATTTATTATCTTTTATATGCCCCCAGAGCTTTGTCTTTGAAATACACTTTGAAACAATTATTTTTTATAAATATGCAAGGTAGATTTATATTGCTGGGAAACATACCATGCACATACATTATTAGTCTCTGTTACTGACTCCCTAACAACACAGCAACAACAAAGCTCTGGAGACACTCAGTCATTCCCCTACCAAAGTTTACTTGGTGAATTTTCAATTTAACTATGAAAAAAATCATACTTGAACTCTTACTAGTATTCCTCATGAAGATTACTCTTCTTTTTTTCCTGTTTTTTTAAAGAGTTACCGCTTGTTGGCAAAAGCTGGACCTTCCTAGCAGGCGTCCTAGGGTTTGTCCTAGGCACCACACTCCTGATTCTCACTGCTGTAAAATGCCCGGCATGGTATCACTACTTGATCAGCTACCGTCACCGTCGTCTGGAAGAAAATGACTCAGAGATGTTTGAACAGGAGTTCTCAGCTGACATGAGTCCTTCTCCTTCAACATCGGGCACAAGCAGTGAAGAACCCGTTGTAATATTTGAGAAAGTTCATGCATGTAGAGATGAAGAAGATGGATTTATTGAGGATAAATACATAGATATTTATGTAAATGAGGAGCGTTAATGTCTTAAAGAATGGATGTTGAACTGACATTTCAAAAATGTAGTACACTTGTACTTCAATTTTATGCCTTATTACATGCAATACAGAATGCAGCCTATCTCCTTTCATCTTGCCAAATTCTTAACAAGATTTTGCTGCATCAATCAGGAAGTTAAAAAAAATGGGGTCACATGCATGCATTATTGGCACAACAAATACTTTAGAACTTGCAAAAATACTCATAATCCACTCTTTATAAAAACATATTTGGCTACTTATATTGGGGGGCTTACTATATATTCTTTAACATGAACAAAGTAGCAGGTGAAATTGGCATAATTATTAATGCTGCATTGTGAAGAGGTCTAGAAGAGAAAAATAATTTCTCTAAAATGCTAAAGCAGACCACAGCCAGACTGGGGGCTGGCTCCAAATCAATCAGAGCTGTAACAGCTCTGAAGTCTATTAGGCAAAACTAACACAATCAGAGAAGGGAGCATTTGGGTACTTTTTGACCCAAATTAGCACAGCAAGAAAGACCAACTGCTGTATTCCCAAAAATGTGTATGTACAGTGCAATAAAAAATTACCCTTACTGCATTGCTACTGAATCAAGTATTTTCTCTTCATATTTTCTTAACACTTAAAAATTAATTCATTCAGGGTGGAACAGACAAACTTGTGAGCTGTTGAAATCTACAGTATTAATACAATGTGACATTATTAACTGATAAATTTGTTGCTTTGGAATGGTTATTGATACATAAAATCTCATTGCTGAGATTGTTTTCACTGGCAACAAGTAGGATCATATCTTCTCCTGCACCTATCTTGTGCCTAAATTAACTACCCCAAAAACTCACTCAGCCTATCACTACACAAGCCATTCTCATGTCTTACAAATTCTTATTTCAAGCATCTCACCATCCTCATCTGTCCCTCTGCACAAACCTACGTTACTAGCCAAGCAAAGATCTAGTTCCCCTTCCTGCTTGCTTTCTTCACTCTGCTACTCCACAGCAAAACTCCCAAAACTTGACAGCAGACTGCAAAAAGACAGGAGTCTGTACTGCCACCTAGCTCTTCCTGGATGGCAGAGTAACTATCTTCAGAAGATTTACTAGAGTTTAATGCTAGGAACTCCAACTACAACCTGGCACTAACGTTTATCATCTTGAAATTGTTCACACGCATTGCACCGGTGTGGTAGCATGTAACACCTCAATTTTCCCAAGCTGAGTTATGAGAAGTTGAGTTATTCAAAAATGAAAAACATACATGTAAATGTACTTACGTTTGTCTTTCTGTGAAAATTTTATCTATATTCTGAGTGTCTCGGTCATTCTGAACCTTTAACTTAAAAAAAAATAAAAACTTTACATACAATCAAGTTTGTAATAAATCATGGAATCATACAGGTTGGAAAACGCCTCTTAAGATCATGAAGTCTAACCTTAACTCAGCACTGACAAGTCCACCAACAAACCACAACAACATGTACCCATCTTCTAAATACTTCCAGAGAAATTGATTCACCTCCTATTTCTGTGGGATCTATTCCTGAAACACTTCCTAATATACTGTTTAAAACCACACAGATGGGATGGAAAGCATTCTTCTCTTTATGACACAGACATTGTACCTTTATTATTCAACCAAATGCAAGCCAAAAAAAAGTTATTTTGACCAAGAAATAATCAGGTCATCTTTCAAGTTACCAAAACCACCTTTACTGAAACTGGGTTTTTTTGTTTATGGACAAATTGATCATAAGAAATAAAATCAGCATAGTGCCATTCATGCCTTAACACTTAAAAGGCTGTATTAGAAATAAACAAGGAAAGCAAAGGAAGAACAAAACTCTTTCATATTGTGGTGGCTATGTCAGAGACCTATTTAATATTTTTACACTGGAGACATTTAGAAGGCTAAGTCAAAAGAGAACTTAATTTCCAGAAGATCAGGCAGCTTTACAAGGCAGTGCAGTCTGCTTAAATTTGCCTCTCTAAGACTAGTGTTTTGTGCTCCCAAAAAATAAAAAAGATAATTTAACACTCATAATCTGGGGTGACAACAGCCTTCTCAGATGCAAATCACAAAAATCTATCATGGGACAGTCAACACAAGACTTCAGGCAATTTTCTTACTGCTAACATGTTGCCAACATTAGAATAACTTAATTGGAAAAAAATGTCTTTTTTATATATGTCACACATTCAAAGCACCAAGAAAGTAACACATCCTTTCACGGTTAAAGCATAGCAAATATCCTAATTCTTACCATATTGTAATCACGGATCACTTCTGCCATATCTGTACTGGTGTTAAGTATATCCACAACCTGAAACAAGAAAGAATTCCAACCTGTTACTGCTCTCCTTTTCTTAAAAAAAAAAAAAAGTCAGACAAAGTCAAAAAGGTTCATGAAAACAGTAAATTTTGGTTATTGCAATTGGAGAAAAACATGACTTGGCAATCTGAATAGATTACATGTCATTTTTAGAAATAATCATCATTATATGTCACTGTTCTAAGCACTGAAATATTACACAGCACCAGTTTCTTAAATCCGTAAGCAGATGCTTCTCCTAATGTATAGTACATTTCTTGTTTTCCTGTTTCCATCCCTTTCCTTGCCAATAACTGAAAAAAGGCAGTATTAACTAGTAAATTTTCACATAGAAATGTCAAAAAATTATTCCGAATAAAGCAAAAGCAGCAAGAGAATAAATAGAAGCATTCAGTATCAAAATTCGACAGCAGCATACCATGTTGTAGTCTGCTAGTTGACCTTGAAAATCTTTGATTTCACCAGCTAAAGCCTCTGCCCTAAATATGAAACAAAAAGGTCAAACTTCAGATGGTAAGATTTGCACATAAAATAAAATAATGAAAAATTATTATTAAAATTTAAAATAAAATAATGAAAAAACTAACTATTCACTGATTCTCTGAAGCCTGTTCAATACTTGAAAACAGTCCTGTGACTTAGAAAGTTAGCACTGCAATTTATCTCACCGTTTTTCATAGGACAAATAGACAGATTTCTCTTGCTTGTACATTTCTACTTCTTCCTGCAGCTTGTTAATTTCCGTTGTAAGTTCATTTATTTTACTTCTGAAAAAAATAAAGAAAAAAGAATCATCAACATTTGGATATCCAACTAAAGCACAGCAAAAACAGTGAATGTATTTCACAATAGGAGGTTTGCAATTAGTATCTCTCACACTGCACTTTGTTTCAACTCAGCATTTCTAAGAAGAGGTAAGTGTAGAAAAAAGAAAATGGTTGTATCAATTACAGTCCTAAGTAGCTGCTGGAAAACCTTGGTATGAAATAAAATGTTTTAATTAGTTTTTTGTCTCTGCTGGCAAAACAAATGTGGAAATAAAAAAAACACAGTCTAATTTCACAGAATGTGGGTACCCTCCATATTTAAAATGACATATTTTAGGACTAATTATTCAATAATTAGTCCTAATTTTATCAGTTGCTCAATAATATGAGCAGGTGATAAAATCCTGCATGCAATAGTTTGCACAAGGTCTTGCCTTTGCCATTGCTAGCTGAATGTATAATCCAACCAAATAATCTGAAATGTACAATAAAAAATTTTTGTTTTGCAATGCTACTTGTTAGAAATGGAGCTATCAGACCTAATAAACATTGGAGCTGGAAGCTCAGAATCAGTGATCCTCCCCTTACTAACACTGTGAGAGAGCATTTAACTTAGCAAGCCTAACAAGAAAAGCTCAAGGGAATCTACTTCCTTTCCTCCTACAGAATATCTATACGCAAATAACCTTCACTTTTACAGCAGCACTCCTATAAAAGTTCATTATACATGAACACCATTTATTTCATGCTATTTTTAAGCTTCAACTCTGTGTCTGAAAGGGAACAGACCATTAAATGTGTGCTGTTGTGACATACCTCAGCACGCCAAGGTAGTACGTTTTATCCATTATCTGTCTCTGAGGACCTGATAAAAGAAAGCAATATGATATTTTGTTTTAAAACCCCTAGTTTAGATGAACTGTAAATTAGGAAAACAATGTGCAAAATTTACATAAAAAAAAATGTACAACTAATATCTTTTGGTGTCCCTATATAGTTATTACGTAATTTTTAAAAAGAAGACATTTTTGGACTGCTGTGATGATAAACACTACTAATACAAATATAAAAATAGTTACTACATAACAGAGTATTTTAAGTATTCTGTAGTGATGGAAAAAGACACAATAACCTTGTTCTATTCTTTTGAATTATTTTTAAAGACAGCTCAGTTACAGAAAAATGCTTCTCTTTGGCTACCAAGACTAACAACAGAAAGAGGGACACTTTAATTTTCTCTTTCTTTTTGCTCCTCTTTTTAATCACAGCTCTTCACTCTGCAAATTACACAATGATGAAAAGCTTTCCTTTAAAAATCTAAATATTCTTTCAAAATGTTTGCAGACATCTTGAGGGTTATCTTCAGTATAAAATACCTTTCACTGCAGTTTTTATTCCACTTAATCCCTGTTGAGTCACTGGGCGGTCTGCAACTTTAATCTGAGATGATAAGACTCCTCCAGGAGTCAAAGAACCACCACGAGAACCAGGTCTTGCTGTACTAGGAGGCATCTATAACAAAACAAATGAAAAATCTACCAAGTCTGAAATATAACTTTATTATCCTTAAGCAATTGCCAAAGCAGTTAAAAACTTCAATTAGTCTCTAGACTCCTTCTGTAGCAATCTTTTAGCATTTACATCTCTTCAGGGAAGCAAAGCTTCAGATGAATGTCTGCTGTAGAAGGTAAGGAATTACTTTTGAGCAGCTGTTCACTGTTCCATCTATCCGCAACATTAATGCTATTTAGATCTCCCAGGTGAACTCTGGATGCTGGATGTCTCTGATCTCCTCCAGGCAAGGTTAGCAAAACTTTATACGAAACTGAAATCTTAAATTCTTCTCAAAAAAGAACTTCTCCTCACTCTGGTCTTGGCACTAAAAAAAATAAGATTAGCAAAAACAAGCAAACAAACAAATCTAAATACATAAAAATTAATTACATATTTTTAATATTTACTAACATACCGCTGTTCCTACTCTGCCTGCTGACGGAGTCCTTGATGAAGAGGCAGGCCTTGATGAAGAGGTCAGTCCTATTCCTGATCTTAAGGCAGAACGAGCTGTGGGAGGTCTGTTACCGCTGGCCATACTCGTTTCCTTTTTAACTTCTCTCTGGTAAGAAAAGAAATCATCCTTTGATTTGCACAAGGTCCTTAAAACTATGAAAAACCGACTCTTTAAAGCATAGCTCTTACTACAATGTTATGGGGGGATGGTTTTGGTTTTTTTAGCAATTTGCAAAGTACTTCCTTACTGGATGGTACGAGACCATGAGCGGCAGAGCTCGGGAAAGACCATTTAATGTAAGCTGAGGCAGCACTCTCTTTTCAGTGTTTAATGAGCTCTCAGCTTATTCTTGTAGCATTTATTGTTTCAGTATCTGAATTCAAATCTTTAATGAAACAAACTGGAGTTGAGCAACTGGTGCAAACACTCATTCTGGTTATCTACAGAGGGTCCGTAAACCATCACCCATTACTACAGCAATCCCAAACCGCGCTGTCCCTGACAAACCCCGGCAACTTTCGTCAGCCCCGAAGGAGCCCATCAAGGAGCCCATCCCAGCCGCAGAGCAGCGCAGAGCCAGCGCCACGACCGCCCGGGAGGGCCCCATCCCCTCACCGCGCCCCTCAGCCGCCATCAGCCCGCGGGCAGCGCCGCCGTATCGCAGCAACCGCTCGCGCGGATATCGCGATGGCCGCAAATCTCGCTCCAGCCTGCCGTGGCTCCCGAAGACTACGATTCCCAGAGGGCCTGACGAGGGAAAAGCGGCCGTACAACCGCCTGCGTGAAGCGCGGTGCTTGCCGGGATAAGGAGCCTCGCCTCGGTCCGGCGGCGCGCCCTGTGACGGAACTTCCGTCACGACTTCCGGCGGCGCGCGGTCCGTGCTGTGTCAGGCTGGCGCTGCCGCCATGGCGGGTGAGGGCAGCACGTTCCGGCTGCGCTGCTCCCTGCTGGGACACGGGCAGGACGTGCGCGGCCTCACCCGCGGCCTCTTCCCGGAAGGCAGCTTCGTGTCCGTCTCGCGGGACAGAACCGCGCGGCTCTGGGCCCCTGACGGGTGAGTGCTGGGCCGCGGCGGAGAGCGTGTAGGTGGCGCCACAGGGGCTCCGCCCGTGTCCCGCCGAGTTCGTCCGTGCAGCTGAGTTCTCCTCAGGGGCTGCCGGCACAATCGGCGGGGCCGAGAGAGGTGGCGGACGGCAGGAGCCTCTTCGCAGGCGGCGCTCGTGGTTGGCATTGTCACTTGTAGAGAGTCACGTTAGGGACCTTCAAAATTAGCTAGTCTCAGTCCCTCAGCTACGGGCATGGACACCTTTCACCAGAACAGTTTGCTCAGAGCCCTGTCCATCCTGGCCTTTAGCACTCCCGAGGATGGGATATCCACAACTTCTCTGCAGGGGTCCTGTAGGCCCGTTTAGATACTGGAAGGTTGCTATGACGTCTCCATGTAATTTTCTCTTTTCCAGGCTGAGCAGGCCTAACATCTGCATGCCTTTGGGGAAAGTTGTATGTTTTAAAGCCGTTTGCTGCACATCGATGTTGTAGTGTGCTTTGGAAATGGGAAGAATGCCATTAGTTTTAGGCGTCTTTTTTTCTAAGTGATATCAATAGCATTGTTTCTACCTCATAGTATTCAGTGCCCAAGTAATCCTGCTAAGTAACAGTGCTGCTATTTTGACAGTAAGGCACTGTGCTTTGAAAAAAAGCACACAAAAAAACCCCATCCTTTCTCCCCTTGTTAAACAAGCTTCTTTAAGTATTAAATAGAATATGAAAAAAAAATTGTGCAGAAAATTAAGTACACAAAGACATAGAAAAAGAAAAAATACCTCAAGATTAATTTTTCTGATATTCCAGTAATATGTCTCCTACTAATTTGTGTAGTTGAATACACAGAGTGAATTTTTCAGCATATTACCTTGACCAGAAGCAGACCAGATAAGCAATGTGTGTGGGAGATGTGGGGTATTGCTGGAAGCTAGAGGATGTACCTCCTCCCAGGCTATAGTTGTGTATTGTGATCTGTATTCTGAAGTTACTAGGCATGGATGTTCTTCCCATTGCCTTCATGTAAAATAGAAATAATTGGCAAATTTGCTGAGTGCTTACATGTCTCTTCGTATTGATCTCTGGAGCTCTGCGACTGAGGTGAAATAAAACTAATGTTATTAAGTGGGTCTTATTGAGTCTCTTATCACAAGACAAAGAACTTGCTGAATTGCACAGAAATTTGGAGGAGGAAAGGAATTCTAGTTCTAACCCACAGTTTTTGAGAAGTTTGTGAGAAAGAAGACATAACTTACTTGTATCAACTGCAAATGTTGATATTGATTATGCTTCTCTGCTTTGAGGGCTCAGGGACTACAGTAGTCAGGGTTCAGTGGGTGAGCACACTGCTGTGTGCTGTTTTGGTTCAGCTTTTCCAAGAAGAGATGTTGCTCCTGTGATTTGTTCTATGTGTGTCAAGGGGAGATCTTTTAGAATCTAAAAGAGTATCGTGATTTCCTTACATATTTCAAGCGTGCCAAGCTTTAGGGTTTGAAGGATAACGGTATGATATCATGTGATAGCTTTTGTTTTTGAGGGAGGGTGAATAAATACAGGAAAATATAACAAGCACACAACACCACAACCTATATGTTTATTCTATGGGAATAAGTAGCTTTTTTCCGTTAGTGCTGTAACTGCTGAGATTGGCTGAGGATGAAGAAACGAAGGTGCTGGTTGAGTCAGTTATGATCTGTTTAACTTTTATTCCTCTGTAGTGCTCCTAATGAAGAGGCAGTGAATACACTTGGCTGGCAGTAAACTACATTTTTGTTCTCTTACTTTAGCATGTACTTGGACATACATTTGAGTTTTCAGACAAAAAAAAGATGGCATAAAGACAAACTGTAGCTATTTCTCATCAAATTTGGCAGAGTGTTTGCCAATGAGCAAGAAAGAACAAAAGTCATTCCAGGCCTATCACTACATTGAAAAATAAGTGGAAAGCTTTAGTATTGTGTATGGGGAAGAATTCTGGGATGTAATTTTTGTCTTGAATTTCATTCTTTCTAGGCCATCTGTAGTACTTATTCAGCACAAGACAAGCATAGTTGTTAATTAATAAGAGCTGTAATTTACTCAAAGTGCTGTTTCTGTCATGATTCTAAACTGATTATTATCTATGTTTTAGTCTTAACAGGGGTTTTACTGAGATGCACTGTATGAGTGGCCACTCAAATTTTGTATCTTGCGTGTGCATCATACCTCCAAGTGACCTCTACCCTCGTGGGCTGATTGCAACTGGTGGCAATGATCATAATATTTGCATTTTCACAGTTGACAACTCAGCTCCTCTTTACGTCCTTAAGGGTCATAAAAACACAGGTATGTAGTAATTGTACTTTGGAGATTTTTGCATAAAAGTTAACGTGATTTATTAGAGAGGAAATTAAATCAAATTTATGAAACTCAGTTTTGATTTATTTGGTATATAATGTAGCAAACTGGTTAATTATGTTCTCTGCAAGTAGGATTTTATAATCTTAATTCATGCAGTGACCATTCGTTGCAAGGACTTCCAAGTTTGTCCTGATGAATGTTTGAATTTTCACTGTCTCTCTAAATTCCTGGCAATTGGCAAAATGATTACCCTTTTGTCAAGAATTGCGCTTTATTCTTCATGTATTAATTTTTTTGTCAAAGCTGATACAAGTGGAAAAAAAATGAGGTTCCTAAATAAACTGCCTCTGCCCATTTTGTTACTTAGAAGAGTATTTAATATTAATTGGTGCTTTAAATACAGAGCTTTACACTGTGTAAATTGCAGATTACCTTTCTACTAAATCTTTGAATCTCACCACAGTTTCTTGGTGGTAGTATTTTGCCCTCCAAGAAGGTGAGCTAAGTGTTTTTCATATGAAATAACTTATTGAAGACATCAATTAATACATATAGACAAAACTTTTCTTTCATTTGCATTAATTGTGCAACTTTCATTTGCATTAATTGTGTGTCTTGGCTAGTTATCTCACCTGTTCGTCATCATATTCTAGTCCAAGAGAAGAGATCTGTGACTGAGAGAAGTATAAAAATATGAATGGCAAAAATATTTCAATTTTTTAAACGTAAAATTAAGAGAATTTTAAGCAGCTTCTTTCTGGGTTGCAGTGCAAGTACAGTTCACTTAATTCTTCTCTAGACTCCTCAACACTAAATATGCTACTAATACCAAATAAATCCTCTTAAATGAATCTCTTGAAATTACTTAAGATTTGTGGCAGTGCAGGGTACTTGTCAGTTCTGACTTAAATGTTCATTCCAGTTTGCAGCCTTTCATCTGGGAAATTTGGCACATTATTAAGTGGATCATGGGATACAACAGCAAAAGTCTGGTTGAATGACAGATGTATGATGACATTACAGGTATGAAGTTCCTCTACGTGAATGTGAAATAACTAGTCTGAATTTGATTCTGACATGTCTTAACACTGTTGGGTTTTTTGCAGGGTCACACAGCTGCAATATGGGCAGTGAAGATACTTCCGGAACAGGGATTAATGTTGACTGGTTCAGCTGACAAAACTATAAAACTGTGGAAGGCAGGCAGATGTGAAAGAACATTCACTGGTAAATGTTGCTGCAGTTGATAATTTCATTGGTGTGGTCTGTTCTTGTCAAAAGAGAACAAACATTAAAATCTTACAAAAGCATGGATAAACTGAACAATATTTAGGCAGGATTTTGAAAGTAAACTACTTCTTGAACTAGTTATATGTCCAGAGGCCACATGACTTCTAAAAACAAGATATTTTTCACAGAATTGTGAGCAATTTTTTTTTTTTTTCTAACTGTTCCGACAAAGATTTTTTGCCTGGATTTAGATGTGAGCTATGCAGAAATGGTATACTGCTGCTAATGGAGAAAATAACTGCATTAAAATTTTCTCTTCCTTTTGTAAAGGACATGAAGATTGTGTGAGAGGTTTAGCTATTCTCAGTGAAATGGAGTTCCTTTCCTGTGCTAACGATGCTAGTGTTCGAAGATGGCAGATCTCTGGCGAGTGTCTGCAGGTGTACTATGGACATACAAATTACATATACAGCATTTCTGTCTTCCCTCGATGTAAAGGTAGGATTCCTTCCCAACTGTTACACGACATTTTTCAAAATGAAATGAGAGGGTGTGTATTCTGATTTTCTGTGCCACTGCCACAACCAAAGAACACCAGTAGCGTTTAATTTTTTTCTTACACCTAGTGCAAATAGGTGTAAGAAAAAAATTTGCACCTATTTGCACTAGGTGTAAGAAAAAAATAAAATACATTGAGATTGACTCCAAGTTGCACTGCTGTCAAAATTGCTCTGGCAGTATGTGGGATGAAAGGTCCTGGGTTATGGCTGATTGAAAGCTTAAGTAAAACTTAGATGAAACAGTAGGCAAAACTGTTGTCTTGGCTGCCACCTGTATTTCAGTGCTGTTGCAGAGTAGTAAAATAGTAATGTGTGGCATGCCAGTTTGAGATAATGTAAATTTAAATACTTCCACAATGTGCATTATATGTAGTTTAGGTTAAGAATTTCCTGTTATGAGGCTTAATTACATTTGTTTTCAGAGTTAGAGATTTAGAGGTTCAGAACTAACTGTTGAGCCATTTGCAGAAGAAATTCCAAGTCAGTGACCTTTGTGGGGTGTATTGGACATTTGCACATTTGTTCAGTAGGTCAAGTGCATGTATATGGGTTAGTACATATATTGTAGACCTCCTATACCTTAAAATCCCTCATTGAGTAGTTTGTAGACTTTTAAAATTGCTTTGTGCGTGTTTCCTGATAAAGCAGGCTTACCTTCCAAAACTCATTTTAAAACAAATGTGAACTTAAGCAACTGTAGTGCAAGATGAAATTATGATGAGTATAAAATTGTTCAAGCCTTTTAAAGGATGAAGGGATCTTTTTTGTCTTGGGCACAGTTTTATTCACTGTATGGCTGCTTAATCTGCAATTTATGCACTTTGGATTTTTTGAGAAGGCAAGTGAACAGTGGGGTGTTTTTGCTCTCTACTTGTAATTGAGAGAAGTACTAAATTGCAGAAAGATTCTTTTACTGTTGTGATTTTTAGATACCTAGTTTCAGAATAGCATCCATTATCACAGTGTGCTAAAAATATACTTTAGAACTTTTTTATATCTTTTTCTTTTCAGATTTTGTAACAACTGGAGAGGATAGATCTCTTAGAATCTGGAAACAAGGGGAATGTACTCAAACAATCAGACTCCCAGCTCAGTCTGTGTGGTGCTGCTGTGTCTTAGACAACGGTGACATCGTAGTTGGTGCAAGGTATCCCACGTTTTACTTTCAATATATTTGTAAATCCAAATCTGATAACCCTTGAAGAAATTGCCAGCATCACTTTGGATGTCAGTTTCATTTATATTTAAAGATAAAGCCATCAGAGTGTATGTGTGTTAAATTTAAACATGCACTGCACTACAGCCATGAAATAATTTTTTTATGTCATTCATAGAGGTAGAGTGAGTTCTTTGGAAATGTGGTAAATCATGAATAGACTTGAGAATAAATTTAGAAAACATGGTATAAAAACACTTTGCATAAGCATATTGTATCTTGACATTAAAATGTTTCTGAAGACAGGGTTACCTGCTTGATTCCTTCTCGGTATGGTTTTAGTATGAGAGTGAATTCCTTTCATAGCTATAATTGGGAGGGGTAATTGAAAATAGTGATGGTTTATTGCGGCATAGAAGTCACCATTAGAATTTATCACAAAATATCACAGTGACATTTAAAATAGTATTTCTATTTGAATCTTTTCTCTCCATTCAGTGATGGGATTATAAGGGTGTTTACAGAGTCCTTGGAACGTACAGCAAGTGCTGAAGAGATTCAGGCTTTTGAAAATGAGCTTGCCCAAGCATCCATTGACCCTAAAACTGGTGATTTAGGAGATATCAATGCTGATGACCTTCCTGGAAGAGAACACCTTAAAGATCCTGGTAAGTTACTATACTTCTGTCATGTCAGAGGTGCCTCCAAATATTGGTTGGAGGTATTGAAGCATCTGATGGTTTCCAAACTTAAGGCTTTGATCCCTTTTGATGGGGTTACTGAAGAAAATGGCTTAATTTTGCTCTGGTATCCTTTCACAGATTCTTTTGGAAACAGGACTCAAGGTTTTTTGGTTTTGGGGGTTTTCTTATTCTCCTATGAGATAATTTAGAAAAAGGTGGAATTGATGCTACATTATGTTTGAGATATTTTCTATCTGTTCTGCCAGCTGTACCCAGAGTATGTGAAACAGGTAATTTGTGAAAGGAATACTGAATATGCAGGTTTTTTTCTTAATAAAAGTAGAAATGCAAATTTTCTGCTTTAGCTTTTGGCTTGAAAGGTGGTCTTGATGGGCTCGGTTCACACTGTGTAGGTACTTGAGAATGCAGTAGAAGCAGTAGTAAACATTATTCATAAACAGACAAATACTTTTTCCCAAGGTGAAGTAACCGGTGACTTCAGCCCTTGGCTATGATTAGGAAGTGGCGTAGGTCTTAGATCCATATGAAACTTTGCATCTTGTTAGACTATGGGAGAATGTCACTTTTCTTAATTGGTATCTCACTGAGAAGCTGATAAACTTCTGAAGTACTTGACCTAAGTATTGGTTTGGCCACTTAGTTGGCTGGCAGATACTGTTACCATAATTGTAAAATGCTCCTTAAGAAAGCTGATATTCTTGTTGTGAGAGGTAGTATTTTGTCTGGTTTTTGCTGGGATAGAGTTGATTTTCTCCATAGTAGCTATTATGAGGCTGTGTTTTGGATTTGTGCTTGAAAACAGGTCTGATAACACAGGGCTGTTTCTGTTATTGCTGAGCAGGGCTTACACAGAGCCAAGGCCTTTGTAGCTCCTCACCACCCCCCCGGTGAGGAGCTGAGGGTGTGCAGGGAGCTGGGAGGGGACACAGCTGGGACAGCTGACCCCCACTGACCCAAGGAATATCCCCATACCAATCACATATAGACTAGGGGGAAGAAGAAGGAAGTGAGAGGGGATATGGAGTGAGAGGGGTTTGGAGTGTTGGCGTTTGTCTCTCCAAGGAATTGTTGAGCCTGATGGAGCCTTGCTCCTCTGGAGACAGCTGAACACCTGACTGCCCATGGGAAGTGGTGTATGAATTCCTTGTTTTGCTTTGCTTGTAGTTTTTGATTTACCTTTTTGCATGTAGTTTTTGATTTACCTTTTTAATTGTATCTCAGTTGCCAAATTTTTCACTTCTATTCACCTGATTCTTTCCTGCACCCCAACCACGAAGCCAATGAGTGTGTCTTTGTGTTGCTTAGTTGCCATCTGGGGTTAAACCATATATCTGCTGTGCTGTTGTTTCAAGTGTTGTTGAACTATTTTTAAATTTTTAATGCTGAGCACCATTTGAATATTTTTTTCTCCTAAAGTAAATAATATCCTTGAAATTGTTTAAATTCCTGCCTACAGGAACAAGAGATGGACAGACACGGCTTATTAAAGATAATGGGAAAGTAGAAGCATATCAATGGAGTGTAAGTGAAGGAAGATGGATAAAGATCGGTGATGTTGTTGGTTCTTCTGGAGCCACACAACAAACGTCTGGAAAAGTTTTATTTGAAGGAAAGGTATGTGCAAACTTTAATTTGTTTCATTCTTTCCTAAGTAACTGGTCTTTGTTCAGATAAAATATAATTTAGAAAACAGGTATTTAAAAAATATCTGTATTAGAAAACACGATTTTTTTTGATACTTTTGATATCAGAGGTAGAAGTCTAAGTGAGTACAGTATATTACTTAGAAAACACATTTTGTAAAATGAGCAAGCTAATGGACACAAATTATTTTGGAGAAAGGCAAACCATTAGTAGAGAAGTTGTCAAGTTCTATTGTATGTATTGTTAATACCTTGAGAAGTTAGTTTTAATATGCTTCCCAAAGGAAATGAACTTTATAATGCAAGGCTTACCTAAAATGTTAGGTACCAGACTTTCTGTCCTGCTTCTCTGTAGTAACTATTGAACTTAAAGGTAAACTAATCTAAAGACATATAAGCTAAAAAATGTTTCCTTTACAGAAATACACACAGAAAAGCTTGTCAGAGTCCACCACAGAAGAAATGCCTCCAAAATACTGATTTTCTCTCTCACAGATTTTAAAGAAGCATTAGGAAGTCATTTGCTAGCGTTAGAAGTGTGCTTTTAAGAGTCAAATTTCTTGAGGGAAGAAATCATCAAGCAATCAATCAAATTGATTGCTCTATAGCGTTGGAGGGAGCCGGAGGTGTCAATGAAAGTGACCTGATACATCTTTACTTTGTAATATATGTGTACACTCATTACAATGATATGTTGTTTTACTCTGCTCTTCTTGAGCCAAGAATTCTGGAAAATACAGGCTTAAGTCTGTGATGGTTTTGACTGAGAGACAGTTTGTATTCTTAGCAGCTGGTACAATGCTGTGAGTTTTGGATATAGTATAGCAACAGTGTTACAACACACGGATGTTTTTGGCTATTGCTAAGTAATGTTTAGTGTTTAACCTAAATCAGCAAATGTTTACTTGCAGTCTCTCAGGAGAGTATTGCTGATATGTTTTAGAAGTAGCAGTGGTTTAAGTTTTTAGGCTTAGGTTAGACTGCATTTAATAGATCATTATGTAAAAAGTGCTGGAAGACTTCTAATGTGTTTTTATTTTTATTCCACTTAAAGGAATATGACTATGTTTTCACCATTGATGTAAATGAAAATGGGCCTTCCTACAAACTGCCATATAACATCACTGATGATCCTTGGCTGACTGCATACAACTTCCTGCAAAAGAATGATTTAAATCCTATGTTTCTGGATCAGGTGGCCAAGTTTATTATGGACAACACTAAGGGGCAAACACTGTTCAGTACAAGTAATCAATTTTCAGATCCATTTACAGGTAAATATTTTAAACTTAAATGATGACATTAGATACTCCTCTGAGTTTTGTGTCTTCAACACACTCTGACTGATCTTCGACACCATCATTAGTGAAGATGTGGAGCAGAACTGGATGCAGTACTGACTCCTGGGGTACACCACCAGTGGCTGGCTTCCAGTAAATGTTGTAGCACTGGCCACCATCCTCTGGCCATGGTTGTTCCAATCCATTTCACTTCCATAGAATCACTAAGATTGGAAAAGACCTCTAAGAATATTGAGTTCAGTCATTAACTGACCACTTCCATGTTCACCCCTAAATCATATCCTCATATTTGCATAGTTCTTTGAATACTTCAGGGATGATGGTTCAGACACTTCCTTGGACAGCCTATTCCAATGCCAGACCACCCTTCCAGTATGGAACTCTTTCCTAATATTGAATCTAAACCTCTCCTGGTGCAGCTTGAGACCACTTCTTTGCATCCGTTTACTGGGAGAAGAGACTGACGCCCACCTTGATACCTTTCAAATTCTTGTAGAGAGCAGTAAGGTCCACCTGCGCCACTTAAACATCCCCAGTTCCTTCAGGTGCTTCTCATAAGACCTGTGCTCCAGATCCTTCACCAGCTGCATTGCTGTTTTCTGGACTTGCCTGCAGCACCTCAATGTGTTTGTTGTCATGAGGGGCCCAGAACTGATCACAGGATTTTAGGTATGGCCTCACCAGGGCCAAGTACAGAGGGATAGTCACAGCCCTGGTCCTGCTGGGATAAAAGCCAGGATACTGTTGTCCTTCTTGGCCACATAGGCACACTCCTGGGTCATGGTCAGGCAGGTGATGATCAGCATTGCCAGGTCCGTTTCTTCTGGGCAGCTTTCCAGCCACTCTGCCCCCAGCCTGTATCTCTGCACAGGGTTGTTGTGGACCAGGGGGAGGACCCAGTACTTGTCCTTGTTGAGCGTCATAGAATTGTTTGCCCAGGCAGACTTCAGTGTTGTAGGTCTTGAACTTCTTCTACAGATACTTTCATATCTTTTAATGATTAAGGGCAAAGGCACAGATTGTTATGAAAAAAAAAAACCAAAATACAAAGAATATTCAGCAAAATTCTAATCAAGCCAGTTGTATTTTTCAGTCTAGTCTTTTTTTTCCAGTGAAAGAAAGGTCCAGTTTTCATACAAGAAGTGCCAGATGCTGTTAAGGCAATTAATAAAATACAAAAATTTAGCCAGAGAATTAGTCAAAATACATAAATGTGAAATACATAAATTACCTTTTTCAGGCAGGAAATGGAACTAGAACAAGTTGATTACTGATAAGCTAAACCATTGTTAATCAATTACATTCTGCTTATCACATCTACAAAACAAACTAATTCAATTAATTTCACAAAGATGAATTTTTGAAGAAAATAGCATTAACATAATTGAGCTAAATCTTTTTCTTGCAAGGGACTGAAAATGGGAATACAGGCTTGTTGGTTTATATGTAACTCTGAGAGTTGCAGTTGTCCCAGAAGTAATTAGTTTGGAAAAGACCTCTAAGATCAAGTCTAACCTATAACTGAACAGCACCATGTCAGCTAGACCATGGTACTAAGTGCCACACATTCAGTCTTCCCTTTAACACCTCCACAACCTCCCTGCTCAGCTCATTCCAGTATCTAATCACCCTTTCTGTGAAAAAATTCTTCTTTATGTCCAACCTAAACCTCCCCCAGTGCGGCTTAAGGCTATGCCCTCTCCTCCTATCACATTGCCTGTCACATTGCCCGGGAGAAGAGGCCAATCCCCAGCTGGCTACAGCCTTCTTTCAGGAAGTTGTAGAGTGAGGTATGGTGTCCCCTGAGCCTTCTTTTCTCCAGGCTAAACAACCCCAACTCCCTCAGGTGCTCCTCTTAGGATAGGCAGTCCAGACCTTTCACCAGCTTTGTTACCCCTCTCTGGATTTTAATAACAGCAAGGTGTGTTTAATAGTCATTGCTTTTCTCACTGTTTGACTAGGTGCTGGACGTTATGTTCCAGGCTCTTCATCTGGATCAAGTGCAATACCTGGAGCAGACCCATTTACAGGTAATGTGAAATTCATATCTGTCTGGCTAGCACTTAAGATACGCATTTCAGTCGTTTTCTGTTGCATTATGTGTTTAGCCCCAGACAGCTGTTTCTTACAGTTCTCTGTTTGGGGCAGTAGTGTGGAACAGCCTGGTAAGGTGGGCTCTGCCAATGCAAAGCATACCGAGATCTGTTCAGTTGAGGTAAGCCCTCTGCTGTTGGGTCTGCCTCATGTCACTCTGTCCACTACAGCAGAAGAGTAAGGACCTGAACCTTTTGTTTTGCCAGACTTCATAGTCATGAACCACACAAGATTAGGTATATTTATAGAGGTAGTTCTCTATTTTCATTTTTACTTGGTTTTTTAACGTGATCTTTATTGGTATCATGCTCCCCCTATTTTATATTCTGATCCTCACTGGTATAGCTATTGTAAAGTCCTCCTCACTAATTTAGTAATCATGTTTGCAAAAACATTCCTAGTTCCAGCCCTGCATTGGTAGACTTCTCCCATCCCTGATTAGGAGCTCTTAGTCCTCAAAGAGGTTCCTGTAATCACTTGATGCCGAGATCTTGCCTGCAAAACCAGCCATGCAGTTAGTTGCGGACCCACTTGATAAGTCCTTTTGTATTCAAGCGTTTCTGCTTTGTTCAGAGTAACAAAGAAATGGCCTGAACTCTTCAGCCTTGTTCTCGGAGCCCTCTAATCACTCCTGAAATCCTCCAAGACCTCCTTGGCAAAAGCATTGATTGCCATGTGGAAGAGTAGCAGGGTAACAGTCTGAAGGCCAGGCAAGGCTTGGCAGTGTCTCTTTGGCATCCTGAATCCTTGCCCCAGCAGACACATACCTCACAAGTTACTAGGCCATGTGCATAGGCAGGTGCCTCCCCACCATGCAGGAGGTTACTCTGCTTCCCATCACTGCTGCTTGCCTTTCCTGTTTTTGCAGACCTGAGGTGTAGTTTCAGCTGGCTTGTAACACATCACTGCTGGGTGTTGGTACACACCAGTGCCAGAGTGCTCACTGCCTGCTCTGCAGTTGCAGCTCCACATATAGAGCAGAAGCCTTTGTGCTGTTACTTTCCCGTCTTGACAGGCTTCTGTGTCCAGCTGTTTCTCCGCCATGGCTTTTGTGGCTCTGTGGTCTCTGCAGATGGAGGCCTCACTGAGGCCTCAGTGTGAAAGAGTCCCAACTCCCACAGGAGAGTCACTGCCCGGGCAGTGTGCCCTCCTGCTGGAACTTGTCATGGATAAGGTTTCTGCTGTGCTGAAGCCTTCTTCACCTGTGAGTGCCAGAGATCCCACAGTGTCCCACAGTGATGACACAGTGTCTCCCAGCTGTGGGCTCACAACTTGTGAATGCTCTCATCACCAACATCCTCACACAGGCATTGAGATTTAATCCTTAAAGAGGTGTTGAGCACTACTTTGTAATTCCTTTAGTGCAGAAAAATAATTTTTAATAGTTTTGTTTGAAAAGTAGTAACTAAATACAGGTATACATAACCTCTTTATTGGTGGTGGTGTTTAAAAACTTGACATCTTTGTTAGGAGCTGGTCGGTACGTTCCTGGTTCAGCATCAAACACAGTTCCTTCAGTGGGCGGGGTTGATCCATTTACAGGTAAGAGAAAATGTCTCCCAGTGAAAAACATTCCTGATTGTTGGGTTTGGTTTTTTTTTCTCTAACATGAATTCTGCATTGATGCAAATTCATACTTTATTAAAAATAGCAGATTGAAGCTGCTTATACTCTGAAATTAATCATAAAAGCGGGATAAGAGAGCCTTCCTTTGCATGCAGGAATCATGCACACAACCTTTAAAATGTATAATAATAATAATCTTAGAGGATTATTGATCTCCTAGTAGTTGTGTTGTTGATCAGAGAAACTGATACATAGTTAATGGGCATTATACAATATGAGCCACTAGACCTGTGAGTTTAAGAAATAATTATGGATGATGATAAAAGCTTTATATTGCTCATTAAAAAAAGACATTGCAGGCTACTATTGCATGTGCCCTAACTTGGTCATGGCTGCAATGTAATGTCTTCTAATATGTAAACAGTTTCATTACGAAAATAATAAAAATACAAGATTTCAGGGGCAAAAGGGATATTTTTCCTAAAAAGATCCTTGCCATTTTTATGTGTTAACTACAATAGCTGTTGCTATAAGTGACTGTGTATTTAGTTCACATAATTAAGAAATGACTGTTAATAATTTCAACTTGTAAACTTATACATGAGGGGGGAACAGTTTGTGAAGATATTGCTTTCAGTTTTAACCCCTGATTGTAAAAATAATGTAAGAAATGACAGCTGTTTGCATAGACATTCAGGGTTTTTCTCAAGAGATATTTTTCCAAGTAATGTCGAGCAGTAGAGAGTTACGGCTAGGACATCATTCTATATCAGACACCTTGGTACACTGTTGAATGCTCTGTATTGCCCTTCTATAGGAATGGATGCCTACCAGTCAGCTGCAGCTAAAGCTGAAAATATTTATTTTCCGAAGAAAGATGCTGTCACCTTTGACCAGGCCAATCCTACACAGATATTGGGTCAGTGTTTTAATATTAAGGATTTTTTTTTAATATTTTTGAAGTCATTTGACTAACTGAGCTTTTTAAAAAAACATTTCCTTAATGCTAGATCCATTGCATTAATCTAATACTTTGGTTTTTAAATCACACTGAAGATTGAATATAGCACATGTCATAAGCAAAACATGATCACATGATTGAAGTAAAAATAAAAAAATTGTGATCACACTAAGAACATACACCTTTAACGTTTTTACTACTTAATAAAACAGCAAAAATAAATTGTTATTTCAGTTGTGAAAGCTCTATTGTTCTTATGACTCCTTTCTGCATTTTTATCTTCATGTAGGCATTTTCTAAAATTTTTCTACAAATTCTGAATCTTTGTGTCGCATTGTTCAAGTGGAATAAATAGTAGCAATCATTGTGATAATTAAAATCTTGAAATGAGAAATTATCAAATTGGAAAACATGTTTAAAAAAATCTGCCCCCTCCCCCCCCCCCAAAACCCCACTCAATTGCAATAGTTGTTACTTGTTTATAAAGTGCTTTTGTAGCATTTCATTTGAGATCTCAATTTCTGAAGTTCTGTTTTGGGAAAGTTGTGCCTCTTCTTTTGGTATTATAGGCAAATTAAAGGAACTTAATGGCAGTGCAGCTGAAGAACATAAGCTTACTGAAGATGACTTGATAATCCTAGAAAAGTTACTGTCTGCAACATGCAACACCTCTACGGAAACACCTACAGCACAGCAACTTCAGACTTTATGGAGAGCAATTAACTGGCCAGAAGGTAAACTCTTGCAGTTGTGTTTAGTGTCATCTCATCAGTACTTCACCAGGAATGAAAAGTCTTGTCATGCTATATGTTACAGTGAGTCAGTCCCAAACACTTGATAGCCCAAGCAGAAAAGAGAAGATGAATAAAAGGTGCTGACAGCCGTGATCAGCTTCAGGGGTAAATTTGGTAATTGGTTGTCAAGTTTTGTTGGCAAAATAATTAACATAAAGAGGAAATTTGATATAAAAGTCAATTACGATTATTTCATTAGCAGGGCCATCCTCAAAAAGATGTGAGACTTGTCAGGAAATAGAGTAAGGAAGTACAAACTTGGCATTCTAAGCTGTTAGCAAATGAGAGATGAAATTGTGAGATAAATTATGGGGGAAAAAAATCAAAAGTAGCTCCTGTTTAATATGGTAGACAAAAAGTTACTGATGCTGTGCTATATGACCAACACTGCATTAGTGAAATGACATGCTGGAAGAATGGAAGTGGAGGTGATATAATTACATTTAATAATATTGTCAGCAATGATGGATTGGAAAAGCTATTTTGGTTGTTACAGCACATTCTGGAAGAAACGATTGTTTGCATATACAAATATCAGAGAATGGTTAAAGTTAACTGCTTTTTTAAAATTGCAGTTAAAGATTTACTAATAGGAAAAACATTTCAATATTAAAAATTCATGCTCATTTTATAATATCACTTAATCAAACAAGAGTTTTGCATAAAGAGAAGCTGGTGATGGCCAATTTCATACCTTCCAGACTCTTTGTATTGTACAAGGCATTAATTCTGAAGATGCTGCATATGTGCAGGAAGAAAACCTCTAATAAGATAAGTAGTTGGGTAGGTTTAGCTTTGATTTAGTTGAAAGCATTGGATACCAGTAGTAGATACAAGTAGACATATGTATTCAGAATCTGGGAAAGGAGGGACATTACAAGGTTTCAGTTCAGTTTCCTTACAATGATGTCCAGCTCTTTTTCTTTTTCTTTTTATTTTCTTTTCTTGTAAGCAGTTTTGTACCTATACTGTACTGTAAGTTATGGAATGAGGACAAAGGGAGATGCTGTCTATGTAGGGGTGTTCAATCACTGAACTTTCAGCTTTCAGAGACTTTTTTGGATTAGTTACCATATCTTGTGCTTACCTTCAGTGTTATCAATTTGAGATTTTAGGCAAAGAAAAGATTTTAAGATTTCTGCAAAGCCCTATGTTAATCCTAAATTAAGGATTATGGATTTTTTAATGATAATTGAAGCATGACTAGAATGGATTTGTCAATATTTGTCTTTATGAATGTGAAACAATTTATGCTTTACTTACGCATGAAACTGTTACTGTCTGTTCCCAAACCTGCAGGGCTAAGAGGGTCTGCATCTGAAAAAAACTCACTGATAAATTTACACATAATTTTAGTATTAATACTAAAATTTTGTTTTGTTTTGTTTCTTAGATATTGTCTTTCCAGCGCTAGACATTCTTAGATTGTCTGTCAGGCATCCCACTGTGAATGAAAACTTCTGCAGTGAAAAGGAGCATGTACAGTTTATCATCCTTCTTCTTAAATTTCTGAATCCTAAAGGCAAACAAGCAAACCAGCTGTTGGCACTTAGAGCTCTTTGCAATTGTTTTGTCAGCCATGCAGGCCAGAAGCTCATGATGGAACAGAGGGATGAAATAATGACACAAGCAATAGAAACGAAATCAGGCAATAATAAGAACATCCACATTGCACTGGCCACACTGACATTGAACTATGCTGTATGTTTACATAAAGTCAACAACGTTGAGGGCAAAGCTCAATGTTTATCAGTAATCAGCACAGTTATGGAAGTTGTTCAAGATCTTGAAGCTATTTTTAGACTACTTGTGGCTCTTGGGACGCTAATCAGTGATGATACAAATGCTGTGCAATTAGCTAAGTCTCTGGGAGTTGATTCTCAAATAAAAAAGTATGCCTCTGTATCAGAACCAGCTAAAGTAAAAGAATGCTGTAGGTTTGTTCTTAATCTGTTATAATAATTTTCTTAGCACTTGGAATACAGTGTATGCAGAAAAAAAGATGCTTTTGTTCATATTGTATGACAGACTATACTTGGGAAAATACTGTGGATTAATTACACTTGTTGCAAGACACAGAGCAAATAAAACTTTTTTCACTGTTTGTCATTGGACTGCTTTTCTGAAGTGATCAGTGCGCAGAAACTTTGCAAGGAGTCTGGACATTGCTCAGATAAAAAATAGGACGCCAAGAAGTCAAACTATATCAGTACTTACAGGTCATCTAGACAGAAAGGTAGGAAATGGCTGTTATTTAGTGACTGTCAACTCTGACACCCACCCCAAACACATTCTGTGTCCCAGCATGATTTGTCTGTTTCTTCACTGTGGGGTTTATTTCAGTGGATGAGGGGCCCTGAGATCTCCTTAAGTTCAGCAGTGCATTTCACAAGCTTATTAGTTTACCTCAGTTAATATTAACCCTTGTCAAATAGCCTGGTAAGGAAATTTTTCAGCAGCTTTCTCCACTTCCTTTTGAAACTTAACTTTTATGGCTCTTACGTCTTTTAACCTAGGTCTAGATAACTTTTTGAGGGGTAGAACCTCTACCTGCCATATGGATGTTGTGTTTCACTCATAAATTTGTATCTTGCAGCTTGTAAAATGGCGTGAACTTCTAGAGAAGCCTTTATCTTGACTTTTTAATTTCTAAGGACAGGAATACCCACTAGTTAATAGCAGGTGTCTTATTCCATCTTGTAAAATCTAGATGATTAAAATAGGTCATTTTGAAGAGTGGGAGAGCTGTCTACACCTAAAGAACAGATTGAGCAGCAGAAGCTTGAAGAAGCTTCCTAAAGGTGGTTGGTGTACCCTGCCTGTCAGTGTTTTGAGTGTTTTGAGGCATTTGGACAATGTCCTTGATAAGAGGCTCTAATTTTTGTCCAGAAATAGTCAGGTCTCTTTACAACTGAAATACTCTGTTGTAAACTGCACGTATTTGAAGTCAAGTCTTATGAAGCGGCTTTAACTTTGTAACTGTGGTGACTGTTGACAGGGAAAATAATAGTTTGCAACTTACTCCAGCAGATCTAAGATGTTCAGCAGAAAATGGAAATGTTATTTTCTACTACTGCAACCGTTACAATTGGGTTCAGAATGAAGATGAGCTAAAGAGTATCAATGTTTAAGTTGCATTTTTCATTAGACTAATAAAATGGAAAACGGGAAAAAAGGGGCAAAATTCTGGCACATGAACTCCACACCCCATGATACCTGCCTATATTAGATGTGAAGAATTTTGTGACCAAGCACTCTTAACTTTTGTTTTGCTCCAGCTACCTGAACTGAGTTACTACACTGCTTCCAGCAAACTCTGTCTCTCAGATCTTTAGTTGCACACTTGTACAGTTACACTTTGGATGGATTTCCAGATAAATACCCTCACAGTCTTGATCATGGTCTGAGTCACACACTTTCTGATTTGACCTATTGGAGATTCATATATGAGGCAGTCCGACAAATTATTTGTGATTTACAGTGCTTGATAGATGAACCCCTTCCTGGGAAAGCATCTAAGAAACTACCTTTAGGAAACATGTCTGTGAAATAATGTGCCTGTCTGTTGAATTTTGGTTGCCTACTATACAGTTGTTCTTGAAGCTTCAGCTTTCTAATGTTGTGCTCTTCAACTGTGTTTGTACCTGTGCAATTTTAAGAAATTATACTTGTCTTAATATTTTTGGTTTATTATTGTGGGATTGCTCTGTTACAGATTATCTCTTTACGTGAAAATTGTTACAAATTTCTCAGACCAAAAATTAATGTTTATATTAATAAACATACTCTGGCAACTCCCAAGAAATGGTATATTAAAAGGTATTACAAAATTCACTTAAACTTGCAGAGAAATGATGAGGCACAGCAAAAAATCCTTCTGGGGACTGCAGCATTAAGTGTTAGGTGAGATAAACAAAGCAGGCCAGGATTGTTTGGAGAGAAAGATATCTGCTGCCACAGGGTACTGTGATACCAACCCATCCATGATCTAGCATCATCTGAGGAAACAGGGAGTGGGGAATTGCTTTTGCTTTTAAATGGTACTCTTTAGAGCTCCATTGTAGTTCATGTCAGTATCCACATGCATAAACATAAATGCATGTAAGGGTACTGCACAATCTGCTGCTGGGGTCATCAATAAGAAGAATTCCTTAGGAATGTCAGCAGGATGAAATTACTGTTGCAGTGCAAGCATGTTATATCTGTAGGGGGAAATGTGCCAAACATGAGGTTCACAGGGTACAATAAAAAAATTTTGAGAAAAATTTTGAGACCAGAGGCCATTGAAAATAAGTATGTGCCTCGCACGCAACTGGGAGCTGGCTTACTATCCACAGTAGTACATTTTGACTAAGTTGATCTGCGTGCTAAGTGTTCCTGATTTCATTTATCAGGGGAATAGTTGAAGTATACATTTGAGAGATTTCAAGAGCCCCTTGAAGAGAAGCAGTGTCTTCTGCTAAGAATTTAAAGTCAGTAGATGACAATTCTTTTGGCATCTTTTTCTGAGATATGAAGATTTTAGAAAGAATAGCCAACAGCACACAGTAGCATCTCACATTAAAGCATTGCTGTTAGGCATGGCTCGCGTTTTATGAAGTGGAAAAACTTTGAATCTACTTAGGCCAAAGCTCAGGACAAGTATAAAATGCCTTCCTAAGGAACTAAATAAGGAGTCAAAACAGACTTCTGTCAGCACCAACTGCTGGACTTTCCAAGATAGAAGAAGACTACAGTAACACAAATTGGTCTAATCTATCACAAGGTTTCTTTAATTTCTTTTATTATGATGCACCTTGCTCATATCAGGACCTAAGTAAGCAGTGTTAATTACTCAGTCGTGTTCAGGCTACAGCCAGAAATAGACTAACTTCAGTCTGCAAACCTATTTCATTAAAAGCAGTGTACACTGAGCTGTACATTCATGAATAATTGGATGCAGTGACATTTTTATAATGTAACATGCTAAAATAATCTACAGGAGGAGCCTTACCATAGATCAGTATTACAGAGGCAACTCCAAATGCTTTAGGAAATGTAATAGCCTACTAGTTTCAATTGTGTGAAGTATTTTGCTTAAAAATACTTAGTTAAGCTTCTTAGCTGAATGTGATCCATTACTGTATGCTGTGATCACTTGCCTCTTTTGGTCACTTTCTCCTTTAACCATCAAAAAATCCAAAGTCTAGGAACAGTAGATGTTTCCCATCTTTTCAAAATGTGTACTAAATAGACTGAAATTAAATGTTTGGCAACAAGATTCTCTATGCCAAACCTATGCAACTGCTGAGAGCCTGAAGAGTGTCTGGGTGTTTTCTGATGTCCTATTCTTACAGTGGTTTTTTGATGCTTATGCACTGTAGAGATTGAGGTTTCAAATTTCGTGGGAAATTTCGTTTCTAGACTTTCCAGTTGCAAAGATAAATTTGCAATGTTCATGACACCACTGTTGGTCTGTACAAAAAACATTAAAAAATAGTTTAAAGTATGAACTACCCCTTTCTGACAGCAGAATTTGAAGCCTGTGAGTACATAAATTCGAATATTGTTACAAATCTTTTTAACAGCAGCCCAGTTAGCTTCTGTATTCTATATTCTACATTCATTTAAAACACAGTTTGCATGCCTAAGCATACACTGCTAAACTTTTTATTTTCCTTACAGTTGCTCAAGGGATCCCATTTTCATCCCAAACTTAGACCCCTCCTCAGTGTTTCCTCATTACATTACCTCTGCCACCTTCAGAGTATGCTGAGGCTGTTATTCGCTGATGGTAAATATGAACATCTATTCCCACAATCCAGGTAATTTTAACAACATAGGCTAATCAGGATTAACTCTGATACTATTCTGCCGCTGCAGGGACTCAGGCTTGCTGAAAAAAGAACTGATGGTACTTAATAAATTCTAACCCTTTTGGAAACAGTGTCAGCCTATGCAAATATATATCATCTTCCCACAGCAGTTCTGATACCAGTAGTTTTATACAACTTGCATTCAGCAGACTTCTGCCTAAATGGGCCAGTACCTCCCATTTGAAGATCCAACCCAATATGGGCAAACTGGATGGTAATATGTTTGAATCTGAGAAAGAAAGCAGACAAAAAAGAATAGACATTCAGTTGTGTTAAATAAAGAAGAAAATTATTGCACATCTTTGCACAGTAAAGAAGATTTTTAATACAAATGCTGTCTGCTTAATTATGGACATTTGTCTACCATAGTCTTAATTTTCACTAACCTCTTTAGGATAATAGACTGAGTTCCCTCCGTAACTAATCTTATTGGTGGCAGAAAGTTGATCAGTGTCTTAGTGAATTGCACAAAGCAGCTGCCTGCCTTAAACAGGCTTCTCTGCTGCAATTCCTAATTGTTTGCATCCCATGAAAGAATTTCTCCAGTACACAGTAAGTATCATGGGAAAAGTTATTGTTGTTCCAAAGTTATTGCCAATGCAAAACAGCTGCCAAGGGAGGAGTTTGCAGGTCCTTGCAGCATTGAAACAGGTTGAAAGTCAGGGAAAAGGTCAGAATTAAACAGTAGCTACAGAGGATAGAACTGTGGAATCATCGTAAAATCATCCATGTTGGAAGAGAACTTTAAGTAATCATCAAGTCCACCATCCACCCAGCATTATCACTGTAACCACTGAAGCATTAAACCACACCACCAGCACCAGATCCACATGTCTTGCACACCTCCAGGGATGGTGACTCCACCATCAGGGACACCTATTCCAATGTGTGACCACCCTGATGGTGATAATCTTTTTCCTAATATCTAATCTGAATCTCCCATGTCTCAGATTGAGGCCATTTCCTCTTGTCCTCTCACTGCAGGCACAGCAGGAGACTCTCCTTTCAGCGAGTTTTAGAGAGCAATGGGGTCAGCCCTGAGCCTCCTCTTCTGGACACTAAACAACCCCAGCTCCTCGAAAGATGTGTTTTCCACATCTTCCACCTGTGTAAAGAGGTCCCGTGCCCACGCGTGGCTGCATTTTTACTGGGGCCTCGCTCTCCCCAAGCCATCCGCCCGTACATTCCCAGCGCCTCCATCTCGAGCCTCGGGCGCGGAGGCCGCGGCGCGGGGCCGGCAGGGGGCGCTGCGCGTGAGTCCCGGGCCGGAAGCGGCGCTGCCGCGGCGGCGTGCGGCGTGCGCGCGGCGCGGCCATGCCGGGCAGGAAGTCTTCCAAGGAGAAGAAGCGGCGCCGCTCGCGTTCCTGCTGCCCGGAGGGAGCCCCGGGACCGGACGGCAGCGACAGGAAGCGGCGGAGCACCGAGTCCAGCCACGGTGCCCTGGAGGTAGCGCGGGCGGAGTCGCGGGGTCTGGCCGGTGCCGTGCCGCCTCTGCCTTCCCGGGCGCGTCCGGGTCCCGCGTCCCGGCGGCAGAGGCCTGGCCGCGGTCCCTGCCGGGGCTGGTTGCGGGAAGGGCCGGGCTCAGTCGCGCTGGTCGGAGTGCAGCTGCAGGGAGGGCGGCGCGAAGACGGGCGGCCCAGGCACAGGCAGCGGCGGGGCCGGCCGAGCCCGGGCGCGCATCCCGGGGATGTCGGTCTGTGCTTCCCAGGTGTGAGGGGTGTGGCGTACGAGCTCGGGTAGCGCCCGTCGTGGTTCTCACACTTCTGGCCTTGCGAGTCTTCTCAAGGATGTGTTGGTGCAAAAATTGGTTGTGACATGCACGCCTAAGTGAATGCTAAGGCTGACAAAATATATTTCTGGCTGGTGATTTGGTTTTGGTTTTTTTTTTTTTTTTGTTTGGTTGGGTTTTGGTTTTGTTTGTTTTTTTTGTTTAATTAGTTTTTTTATTCTAGAGGTCCTCCGCTGATGTATGTAGGATGCATTTTCTAATCGGAAGCCCATTTTGATTCTGTGAAGACTCTGCCAGACAGGGGATTGTATGCCAATCTTAGCAGGGTAGCTGTAAATGATGAGCTTTATGATTTAAGTGCCCAGCTAATCAGATGGATTTCTTCTGCATTAAAGCAAGCCTTCATGTGTAAGCACCTGCTAAGTATTTGCAGATAGTATTTCCCAGTTAATATTTAGGAGTAATTTTCACTTCATGGAGGTTTACAAAATTTTTCCTAGCACAATAATGGTTTCAGTAATAAAATACGTAATTTCTGTAATGCAGTTACCTTGCAATATGAAACACTGGAATTTGAGAAGCCCACGTTAAGATGTACCTTGCGTTTATGAACGGAAAATTATTGCAAGCACAAGTGAAGCTGTAATTTTCTGTCTTCTATAACTCACTAGAAAATGTGCCTTCTTTGATTTTAGGAAACAAAATGCAATGTACTCTCTGGAGAAAAAGTGGAAGAAGCTGAACAAACCAGTGATATAGAAGAAGGAGGATTAGATCTCACTGTGTCACTCAAACCTGTCAGTTTCTACATTGGGGACAAAAAGGAAATGCTTCAACAGTGTTTCTGTGTCATAGGGGAGAAGAAACTACAGAAGATGCTGCCTGATACTTTAAAGGTACTGAAATACACTGACCATTTATATATTTACCATGATCTTGAATGCTTGTGTAACAAAAAATACTTATCTCTCAAGCCTAGTGCATTTGCATTTTAAAAACTGACTGAATATTTCTCAACTAAAGAAGTTTCTATGAAGTCAAGTACTCTTCTTAAGTAGTCTCCCAGTCATGTGTCTGGAAGTGAGACTTTTTAAAGATTTCCTGTTGTTATTCCAGGTTACTCCTTTTGCTACTGCTCAATCATTTCTAAACTTCAGGTTTAGCTTTAGACTGTCCCTCTGTACTAGTTAGTTAAATGCAAAAGGATTTTCGTGGTTATGAGGAGTAAATACAGTAATGTTGTTTACTAACTAATATGCTGATTTGTAAATAAAATACTGATTTCTGATTGTGGCAACTGATTTTCTTTGTATGGTATTAAAGCAATGTCTGAGATAAGAAAATAAAGCCCATTCTTCATAAACAGCTTCTGAAGCTGTAGCTCCTATGGACTAAAGGCGGAGTTTTACTGGCTTGGATCAAATGCTTTTTGACTCTTGTGAACTTTAAGTAGGACTTAAAATAAATTACGGTAGCAGCCTGTACAGAAGAAGAGGCTGCAAGTGAAATGTCATCTGTGTAATGCTTGTTGGTAGTTGTAAATTTTTTATCTCAAATTTTTATCTTAATGAGTTGTATTATTAATAATATAAGTGAGACTGGACTTCTTTTTAAACACATGGTAAATTGCACATAGGCTCATCCATTTCTCATCTCCGGCAGAAGAAGAAGTTGAGAGTCTGGAAGGAAAGACATTACTGAGTTTGTAGGGAAATGGCCTCATAGTATAGAACCAAACTTAAAATATGACTGAGGGTGTTACAACCTGTTTAGCAGCTCCTAATTTTGGTACTTGTATCAGAGGTATCAGAGCTCATTTGAAAATGGGAAATTCCCAAATGTCAGCAAGAGGTATGAGATTTGAAGGTGACTGGAATACCAGTAAAAACTGTGGCAATGTATGGTATGTACCAAGCATGAGAAATGAATCGCAGTTTACATGCTTGCTTTATTTTCAGTGTTGTGATATGCATCTGTTGGTGTGTTGTCAATAGGATTATTTTCTCCAGTTTTTGGACTTCCATTCAACAGTACCCTCTGATCTTTGCAAGCTTAATTACATAACCCAGCTTCCCCCTAGTGGTGCAGAACTAGGAATAACGAAGTCTACAATTGTTTGCTGTTCCATGCTTCACACATACGATCTGGTGTTTGTGGTGCTCAGTGTTGTAGCTGCAGTAAAGACTCCGAGCCATAGGTCAGGTAACTGATAGAGTGTATATTGCTTAATTTTTCAAATGAAACCCACACATATGCTATTTCTTGTCATAGCTGAAACACCTGGTTTTCTACTGCAGTTGCGTCAGTGCAGATCAGAATATGGGAGAGGCTTTATTCCAAGTTAAATCTTCATTACAACTTTAATTACTCTCTTCTCAGAAATTTTTAGTAGCTTGTGGTTTGTCTTATCTGTCTTCTTAGAACTGTTCCATGGATGAAATCAAAAGGCTTTGCATGGAGCAGTTGGAGCTGTTATCTGAAAAAAAACTGTTGAAGATACTTGAAGGTACGAATGAAACTTTTAGACTCCACTGTATACCAGAAAATAGTCTGCCTCAACCGAGTTTGCACTTATTTTAGCAACTTAAAAATATATATGTATATATACAGACACACACTAGTAAGTATATATTAATGTGTTCATAATTGCTCAGTTCCACCAAGACACACAATTCATGTACTTTGGTTAAGGAAATGACATTCCAGCTTTTCACAGCTTTATTAAACTTGCACGTGATATTTAAGGAATATAGAACTTATTTGTAAACATATTGCTGTCTTGTCAATGAAGAAAAGCTCTTCGAGTCTGAGTGCTCCAGAGTATTTTGCTGTTAATTCTGTACTTTATTTTTAGCACCCACAGTATTGTACTAATCAGAGTAGCTAATCAGATTTTTTGTAATCCAGTATAAATGTATGTGAAGCCAACAGAAGACTCCCAAATAAGGGTTTTGGTTTTGACTAAGTCTAATTTTAGAACTTCTGCTTTAACTGGGAAAAATCCTCTTCCACTGATTGCAATAGAGTTAATAATTAAAAGTAAACCTAAGTATGTAGTATTAATTATATCACTTTCCTAAATTTTCATGTTTGAAACTGTGTATATCTAGGCAAGATTGGAGCTGATTCTGATACTGACGAGGAGGCAGATGGAGGAGACAAGACTGGAGGTGATTCAGTCAGTCAGTGAGTAAAAGATAAAACACTTAATTTAAGGAGACTGAACAATTCAGAGATTTTTCATGAGAAATTATCAAATATATAATTGAAAGACGCAGTTGTTATATCCTTAATTAATTACTCTAGTTAAATGACAATGAGGTGTGGCTACTAGCAAGCCCTAAAGTTACAGACATGATGTTGTCACTTTGTGACTTTAAGTGTGTCTTGAGCACATAACTGGGCTCATAGTGGCATAGCACCTCTCAGCTGGGTTGTGGTAATTAAATTTTCGTACTTGTGTCCTGCAACAGAAGTGGTGTGATTTTGGTTGTCTTTGTGTGAGCTAAAGTAGTAAACCCCTCCCACTTAGGTCAGTGAATTGTGTAAGTGTACTTTCAGGTCAACTGAGATTTATCCCTTGTCTTTCAACTTTTCATTCTGGTCCTTCATTCCTGCCGCAATTGAAGCAGCACTGGCACTCACCTGTTCAATGCACTCTGTATCAGGAGTGCTGCAGAATCTAGAGTTTCAAGAACAGAGGCTTTTTGTCTCTTGCTCTTACCTTGGCATCAGGCAGTTTTGTAAAAGACAGCATTTAATCTTAAAATGCTTCTCTGTTTTTTAAAGACCATTTCTTTGTCAGGAGTTCACCTGTTTGATAGTTTCCCTTCACTACTTTAGGGAAGGGAAAAGGAAAGTTACTAGTTATCATGCACAATGCATCAAATTTAGTGAGACTAACTTGTTTCTAGAAGACTAATAAGCTTTTCTGTTTTCAACACTGACCTGATTACAGCTGGTCCACAGATTCAGGACACACTTAATAAACCTCTGAGACACTACAAGACAATGCACCAGAGATGGGTGGATTAAAGTAACCTCCTAGCTACTGGTTTGGTTAGTTTATGTAAACCTCCTAAATAAGAACAAATGGATGAGAAAGGTAGTAACACTAATTCAGCTTTCACATTCTGGTCAGTATTTTTCTTTAGCAGAGACCTAATTTCTGATCCTGTCTTTGATTCAAAACAAACTATGAAGTTATCGCATAATTTTCTTTGATGACTTCTCATCATACAAATATACTAGAAAATGGAGTGGATACAAAGTTAGTTTTCATTCTTTTCCTTGTGATACAGTTTGAATACCCTTTGACACTGTTTCTTGTAAGGTTCCATTTGGAGCCTATTGTTAATGTATCCTGCTGTGCTGTTTGTTGCCTATGTGTTCTGTGAACAGGGTCATCATTAAAAACTAGTTTTCTTATTTTGGACATTGCCCTCTGCTGGCTGTTTGGAAAAAGAGATAGAAAAATTAAAAAACTACTAAATATACTAAAATTTGGGTTTCTTTATGTAGTGTAGTGGTCTCTATGTGGAATAGTCTCTGTAAAGTGATTGATAATTTGCCAGTGAAGTTCTAAATAGAATGAGAAGACAGACTTGCTGGCTAAATAAGCCATAAAAAATACCCAAATTTTTTGATTCCCCGAGATATTATGTGTTGTTTTGGGTTTTTGTTTAAGGTCTAACTCACAAGCTATTTACTATTGCAAAATATGTTAAGTGTTCTTTATCTCCAAGATGTATGGCAGGAGTAGTGCTGCTGGATTTCAGTAAGGTTGTTCTGTGTCTTCAAGATGTTTCAAAGCTAGTGTTGAGACATGTATTTATGATCCTTTGATATAGTAGACTGTGTAAATTCTTTCTTATATGGAAATTATTTGAGCTGGTAAAAATCTAAAAAGAGGAAATTAATGAATAAAACTATCAATTAAGAAAAATCAGAATTTACCATTTTTTAGCTAGTGGATATCAAAGACACTTACCCTTTTTTCCCATGCCAGTTAGGAAGGTTTCAGTAACTGACAGAAAATCAAGAAATTGTTTTTCAAAAAGGTAAAAGAAACTGAGAGATGTTGTTCATAGTTGTAGAGCAAATTGCTTCCTGTGACAAACAGTGGTTGAGGTGCCCCTTGTTCTTGTATCTGTATCCTGATAGTTTAGGGTTTCAGACCCCTCCATGCTGGGCAGGCAAGTTTTAGGAATTGGGGATTTTCTTCTCCCTTTCAAAAATAGCATTCTGCATCAGTGGGTGCTTTCTGAGAACCTTGGCTCCACGGTTCAGCTGTGTGGTAGCATTAACAAAAAGAAAGCGAAACAGAAAAGCTGTTTGGATGATAGAAAAATAAAGGGATAGGAGAAAATGAGAAGAATTAAGGTTTTATGGTAATCATGAAGTTCAGTGCTCAGTAAGTAGACCAATACGATGCTTTTACAACAGTAAACAGTCACAAGCACTTTTAACTAAGTAGTCTAATCTTTGGGCCTTGGGTCAGCTTCTTTATAACCAGTGTGTAAATAATTATAAATGCAAGTTTTCAAAACTTCAGAAAACTGTGTTTCAACAAGTTAGCCACTACAGAGGCTTAAGGTGCCAATGTGAAAGAATATTGAAAACTGCATTTCTAAGACAAGCAAGCATTGTTTGTAATCATTAATTATATTTCTAATCTGGATTTAAGTAGGCAAGTTTGTTTGCCCTGGGAATAGAAAGGACTTCTCATAACAAAAAAGGCATTTTCTCTATTTATATAATCACTCTTAGTTCTTCCTAGGTTATCTTCTTTGCATATGGCTTTCATGTAAATGACTTCTTTTTCCTGCATTCTATTATACCTTATTTGTTTAAAGTCTGACTTGTATTAGTTTTTACATTCAAATGTGAATGTGGAAAGGGAAAAAGTGAGTAGCAAGTTGTACTCTCATCAAAAGTGTTTTTTTAACTGATTGGAAACACCCCTTTGTTTCTTTTGTTATTGTCCTTTGAAAAACATAAATTCAACAAATGTACCTTTAGCCATCTGCATATATCAACTGAAATTCAGAAAGCTTGAATCAATACATCTAGAGAAATTTGAAATGAAATAAGCAAATTACTCTTAGCCTCAAGGGCTGTTTCCTGTCTGTAGCAGCTAAAAGTAGCAGGAATTTAGGGAAGTTTCTCTAGTTACAGGAAATTTGCACAATTCAGATCTTTCTGTGAAGCTTTCAGATGGTATTGCATCTTATTGTAAATTGGATCTTCTGTTTTTTGTTTTTGCACATATCCTCATTCTGTTACTAGAAGTGGAAATCCTGAGGCTTTTCATGAATTTCAACTATGTAAATGCTTCACATGCCTACATTAGCATGTAAAACATTTACTCATTTATTTTATCACCAGCTTACTCTGTGTGAAGCATTAGAAATCCTGCAATAACCATGCAGAAGAATTGAAGAAGCAGGGCCTATATTTGCCAGTAACTGGAACATGCTGTTGCAATAGATAAATTTTGTTATTTGTCAGCTCTGTGTAGGTTTTTGAATATGCAGTTCTCAGATTTTTCTTGCATTTCTGTGTTACTGTCTGAAATTGAATACTGTTAAAACAAGAGAATTACTGTATATAAAGCTTCCAGCTAAACATCAGATATTTAATTGACAGGAGTCAGATGTCTTGGAAAAACCAAGTAGGTATTCTTCATCTTGTTCAAGAAGTGTTAGCATGTTTTTGAGCTGTTTCTTTTCTTTTACCTGAATTGATTCTTCAAATATCATTCAGCAGAACAAGTGAAAGTAAGTTACATGCTGTGTTAGTAAAACATTAAAAGAACAAACATTCTAGTGTCATTATAATGATCAGTGTTTATATGGGTCTGAGTAAATGATCTTCTGCCTTCAAAATCATATTGGGCTTATTTTTTTCCCCGAGTGAAAAGTTGCAGTTTAATATTTGCTCTTTCAAGAATTTATAGGCGTTTTACTACTTTGCAGTCATAAGTGCAATTTGCTTGTTTTCTTTTGGAAAGGTTAGCAGATAAAACTTTTGTCTTGTTTTGATGTGTTGTGCTCCTGGTTGCTGCGTGTTCACAAGCAAGCAATTACCACCTGATATTTACCCCTGTAAGACAATTTGTTTATTTTCAGCATTTGGAATCTCTGTAACTACCAGCTACATGAGTCACTGAACAGATACATCAGCATTTGGCTACTTTGCTCCACTGCCTTCTGTTGTTGTGATGTCCTCAAACATCACCTGTAACAGGACTGATGGACTTTGCATAGCTCATTAAACTATTTGATTAACACCTGTCTTTTGAGATACCTTTCTTCAGAAGCACTATTTCGTAAGAATTGTTTTCCCTTTTGTTTTTTTAACTTGGTACTTAATGCTTGTTAATTATTTTGGTTCTCATTTGTCATTGAAAACTATCCTTGGAACAAAAATTTGCAGGAATCTTTCAAGGGCTTGGGACTTCTAGAAATGGTTTTTAGGCCTGGAGCTGAGTGCAAAGGTAAATTTTAATTCCAGAAGGTGCATCACGTCAAAAATAACAGAGGTCCCGATCTCAAGTCTCGCTGGAGATTTAGGTGAATAATACTTTTCCTTCTGGTCTCCAACCCCAGTGACCACTGCAACCTGGTATCCCTGCCACCAGTATTGGAGAGCTACTGTGAATCCTTAGCCATCTGCTCCTCTGCCAGTACTCCTTTTCCTAACCTTTGCTGTGTTTTTACCCCACTTTGCAAAGTCTACTGGAATTGGGTACCCAATCACTTTCACACCCAGATGCTTTGAGAGCTGTGCAAATTCCTGTAGCAAATTTTGTACAGAAACCATTTGTGTAGCCCAGTTAGGGATTACACTATTGTGGCACATGACAACATGAAATGCATGCTCTACATAAAGTAAGGTAAATTTAGATTTACAACATTTGTTTCCAGCAAATTGTAGTGTAGTTAGCTTCTTTCTGCTGAAAATATCATACTGTGAAAATGTTGTTCTGTTTAAAATAATAAATTAAAAGTGCTGAGTTTATTGCTTGGAAGATTGACTTTGAACTTAACTGTCATCTTGAGGGAGAAATATAAAGGCTGGCAAAAGGGAGACACTCTAAATTACTATTGTCACTTACCAGCACAGCATGATAAAAGAGAGTATTAAGTGTTTATAAGGTCCCTTAATTTTAGAATAACCTATCTTCTGCTCCCATTGTTTGGAGACCCCCCCTTTCTTACGTGTATACCACACTAGAAATAATTAGGGAAAAATATTTTTCACTAGCAAACACATAAAACAAGGCTAACAAGTTAAAAGCCAAAGTGAACAATGAACTTAAAATGCATTTGTTGGGCCAGTAGATGGTGCAAAATGCTTGCCTACAAAGCAAAGTCATGAAGGTTCAGCAGCAATGCAGTCCAATCCAGTCAATTCTGAGAGAGTAAAACATGCTCTAAAAGTACTCCCATGTCATAAAAATTCTTTTGCTGACAGTAGGTAGTCTCTAAAGGAATATGAGTTTGCTGTAATTATTGTTAAAGTCAAAGCATCAGGAAGAAACTTTGCAAGTTTCAGTGTGTGGTTTCTTTTAAAGTTGGTAATTTCTTTTAATACGGTTGTTAAAATGATTGTGGATAATTTCACAGCCAATGTTTGAACTATAGTGGTCACTTTGTTTTCTCTGAAAGAGATGATTACAGTTCCTCATCAGACATTAAGGTGATACCAGAGTTCTGAAATCTACTGTCTGAATACTACTGGTGCAAGATCAGGCTTTTAAGAGTGACACTTTGCTGTCCACTTTGCGAACATGACTACTGAGTTCTGAATGGTGAAGTATGTATGTGAAAGAGGATTAGACAGGAGCAGCCAAAGCTGCTTCTGCTCTTAGTGATTATCAGGGTATATTACAACCTAATTTTGGTCAAGAGTTAAGTAAGAGTTAACTAACTAGATACAGCAAATTGTTAGGAGTTGCTCAAAAACAAAAAGCCAAAAACCAAGTGGTTCCATCCACATCTGCCAACCAGTAGCTGGTCTGAAATCCACATCTCTCCCTGGTTGCTGGCACAGAAGCCCACAAGGTTTGTATCCTTGTTGCTGTTGCTGCTCAGACTTCCATGTGCATGCAGGCCTCTCTGATGGCAGGTGTAGGCCTGTGATTGTCCCTGGTAGCTGAAGCTGTTCATCTCTGGGGTATCTAGTGCTCTATTATCGTCCCAAAATTTGCCTACTTGCAGAACCTACTCTGCTTTTGGAATTTTGCCTTTGATTTTACAGTCTGTTTCATACCTTAATCCCAGATCTTGCATCCTGCTTCTTGTCTAGACTAGCTTGAGGTTTACTAGTGAATTACAAGCATCTACTTACAGCTGCATGACACTGAAAATCCTGGAGAAGGTGTATATTTTTCATTCTGTCTGATTTCTGGCAGCACCGTCCTTTAGGCCCATCTGATTTGTGGTCCTCTTTGCAGTTGTTGGTTGCAGTTGCCTACACGTGTGTAGGCATATTGTGATTATTCTCATCTCATTTGGAAAAGGAGTTAGTGTAGCCATGTGGCTCAGTAAATAAGCAGAACAGACTGGTGTTCACATCCATGGTTTGCTAGGCAAGTGTATTGACCTGTTTATTGTCCTTAATGAGTTATTGATGATACTTTACACAGTTATGTTCCAATGGCTAAAAAAAGTAGGGGAAAAAAGGAGAGTTTGTTGATGTAGCCTTTGCTGCTTCATTAAAGGAAATAGAAATGAAATTAACTGCCTCTCCTCTCAGACTGTGATTTCTAGAAATACTGTGGTGTTCCTCCTCCTGATAAAACCATTGGGCATATGGAAAGAAACACAACTTGTAAAGCACAAGGAAAATAGATCTGTGTTCACTTTCAGGAAAGCCCTAAAGGCCATTATTGAGAAACAAGTTGTTAGTCATTATATTTACATCTGTGACACCAGAATACTGCTTCTTTTTTATACAGTTGTTAAGTTCCCATGGCCAGGAGAGCTGCATTGATTCTGTATTAATACAGATGAAGCCAATGATACACTAACTCCAGTTTAGAAATTTGGCAATTCTGTTGTCAAAATGCTCACTGGATGTGGCAGTTGAACTTTTCCTGTGATTCTGGATTGTTCTACCTGTATCCTTCCTGAATGTTTTCACAATTTGTGTAACTAGTATGAGTGAAGTACATGAAGGACATTAACCTTTCACTGAAATGTCTCTTCTTTACACTTGTGTAAGAGTTGCAGCCCTACACATCAAGGGTAGAAGTCTTGAGGTAGGAGAAATAGAGAAATGTGAGTACTGAATACACTGTAATAGCTAAGTTGTAAATACTTCTGTTTTAAAAGCTATCCCTTTGTGAAACAAGAAGATTCTGGTTTAGGTGAGGTTAGTGATGGTCTGATGATAATTTCATTAAAGTAATTTTTTACTCTCAAAATAAGACAGTAAATAGTATTTGAGTGCAGCAGAAATTATCATTTTTCCAAACAATCAAATTATGTGACAATTTATTTTGAGTTTTACAGAAAAGCTCCTAATATGAGGAGCTTTTCCCTTATAACTGCTCAGCTGTGGTTGCTCAGTTACAGCCATTGAGGATTGTTACTCTAAAAGGCAAGGATGCAGTGGAAATAATTGCTTTATTCTTGTGTATCACAAGGCAAAACAAAAAAAGTTTATTTTCAAGTGCTTACATTAGCTCTCTGTACTTCTTCTGTCCTTATTCCTACTGTAGCTGGCTTATTGGCCTACCCCCTGATAATTTTTTAGTTTCTAAAAAATGTTCTGTTAAATTTTAAATTATGGTGATTAAAATGTGTTCTTAATTGTTTCCAGACAGGACAACAGTATAGACTCAACTTCTTCTCTGAGAGAAGACAGCAAGCTGGAAGGTCAGGAGTCAAAGCAAGGTATGTTGTAGAGACAGCTGAAATTTTGTGTTCTTGGTGTTGGGCAGTGACTTATTCCAGGTAGCTGACTGCTCTCTTGTGAACAGAGAATGAACATACATTGGGAGAGAGTATTTCGTTTTGTGTACTTTCTCTTCTTAAATGCAAAAACATAGCTTGTGAGACATTCAAGTACTACAGTGATTGGCAGGATAGAAAATGCAAAGGCTCAGAAGTTACTGGTGCACATTTGTACTTTTTACACAAGAAAACGGTACTTTTAGCCTGCAGTAGTATTTATTTTATTCCAGTCATTAAATCAGCACATATAACAATTGCCAATATTAGTTTGTGCATGAAGCACTAGAACTAGAGGTGTTTCTGTCTCAGTCTGTTTATTTTCATTTTGACTGACTCTAAGCAGAAAGATCAGAAATAGCTTTTCCAGTCAAAGAATGCTGAAAATTCTTCTAAGCTACATTTCTTTTCTGCAAAATCTAACTTTATTTGCTTCTTGCAGCTACTATTTCACAATTCAGAATGTTGTCTAAAAGATGTGTCTTGGAATGACTTTTGAAATGTGTTTCTTTTTTGAATTAGTTAGTGAGAAGAGTCAAATGGAAAAGAGTCATACATAATAAAAGCACCAAAACTCTTAGGTGTGAGTTGCTATGACTGTGGATAATCATTTAAATGTTGCTTCTTGTACTATTGGAGGAACCTTAGAACTGACAGATTTCCTGCAGATTTCTTCCGCTTCTGTGTTATCGAAAGGAATTGATGGTTACTGCAAATGATATCATTGGTTTTTTTATGACTTAATCAACCAGAGCATCATGATTGCTTTGGGCTAAAACAGTGACTCCTCTCAAGATGTTAGCTTTTAAGAACTTTTGAGAACATTGTATAGATTAGAAAGTGTAACTCCAGTCATTCTCTCCACTTTTGCTTATTCTCTCATTCTCTCTTCTTTTTCCCACAGCCTGAGAAGCTGTGGGAAAAAGAAGGGAGAATGAGAGAATAAGCAAAAGTGGATAAAATTAAAATTTAAAAATGAAATTAAGTGTGCTGAAATTAATTTTGCAACTGTAGATGAAGAAAAAAAGTAAAAGTTACCAAAATGAAAAAAATGATGAGAAATGCCAGCCATGATCCTTATTACTGTAAAAACACAGAAGCAAAAGAGGGAAGTAAAGCCTTTTAGCTCATTATACATCTGCAGGCCAAAAAGCCTGAATGAACCCTGAATTCCACAGTTTTGAAGGTTCCAATTTCTAAATAGAACCCAAAGTTGTTCTGCCCAGCTTCTCTGGGATAGACATGAATGACTTAATATTTTGTTCCTTCTTAATGTGACAATTGATTCCAAAAGGAATCCTATGATGGGCTGACTCAGTAGGCACCTACCAACCCCTGAACTGTTCGTCCCCCAGTGGGATAAAGGTGACAGTCAGCAAAACAAAATGAGGACAACTTATGAGTCAATATAAAGACTCTTCAGTAAGTGAAGCAAGAGCTGTACGTTGAAGCAAAGCAAAAACCAGAGACTTAGTTACAAGCTCCCATTGGCAGCCAGATTTTTAGCCACTTCCTGGAAAGCAGAGACTCAGCATGCATGACAGTTACTTCAGAAGATGTCAGTGCTGTATGGTGGAGCATGTCCCTTAGGTCAGTTTGGCTCAGCTGTCCAGGCTCTGCATCCTCCCAGCCTCCCAGTGTACTCTCTGTGGGGTCAGAGTGAGAAACAGAGAAAGCCCTGAGGCTGTTCAAGCACTCTTCAGCAGTAGCCAAACTCATGTGTTATCAACATGCTTCAGAAACAAATCCGAAAGCAGCATCATGCACTCTGCTGTGAAGAAAATGAACTCCATCCCAGCCAGACTCTGTGCAGGTCAGTTTGACTTTGGCAGTATATTAGGATGGTCAGGCTCAGATGTTAAGTTTCAGGCTTTGAACTGTGATCCACTAATACAGCTGATTTTTTGATCCATGGGAATACTCCGAGGCTGGCCAGCATGTTAGGTAAACACTGACTGATACTGTGAAGAAAGACAGTTTCTTAATCCTGTTGTTTCCCATTCTGATCTTTCGCACACATTGTGGCTTGCAAGGTAAAGTTAAAAAGATACTGTTCAAACATGACTAAATGGTATGGGAAGTAGGGGAAACTGCATATGAAAATGAAATATTAATCTTGAAGTTACTGTCACAGTAGGAACAAGCCAAGACTACTTAGGATCAAAGAAGACCTTGATATGTTCATCTCATTTCAATACACACTGCTGTGAGGAGAATTTTTGGAGCCTTGTTTAATATTTAGGTTTTCAAATTTTATTATTTCAAAATTGTGATTTATCTTGCTTTAAAAAAAGATGAAAAGTGGTCTGTAAACTTCTTTTGTATGTCTTAACATATATTTTCATTTTGGAATTTTTGAGGTGCCACATACCTTAGCTGTGTGAGTGCATTCTCAGGGTGAGTGTGCAGAATTCTTAAATCTGAACTTAAATGCTGTGATGATCACAGCCTGATAGAGAGTGACCATGAGTGAGTAACTGAAATGTGTCCTATAATACAAAAAATTTTCAATGCTGAATCAACAAAACCCTAATGTTTTAAAATATTGCTATTGTTCATAAAAAAATTCTGAGCTGTTTTGATCTTCCTTTCCTCCCTCCTTTTATTTTTTTAAGTAGAGAAATTGCATTTATAACTTTTGAAGTAGTCAGTATTGATTTTTTTTCCCACACCCTCAGGATGGGAGGAATGTTGTAAACACGAAGAAAAATAAATCTTCCCAAGGTTTTTGAGCACAATATCATGTATTTTCATTATTAATACCAAGTACCATAAAACATTTTAAATGTTTAAAAAAAATATAACATTTTTCTAAAGCCGTTTTTTCCCTGTGCAAGTGGTAAAAATGGTATTACCAAAAGTAGTAATTTAATAATAAAAACTTAAAAGTAATAACTCAATTATAAAGTCTGTGTAATCAGTAACTTAATTATCATCTGACTACACATTATTCATTTTAAGCTGGAACCAGTCTTGCTCTTAATTTCCACATTTACAAAAGCTGTTGAAAGAGTGTGAACTTCGGAGGCCAGTGTGTCAAAAGCAAGTCTTGCTGCAGCCAAACTGGGAGAATGGTTAGTTAGGTTCTGTTAGAGCTTTGCTTTTATTTTACTGAGCTGCCTCTTTTCATTATGTTTTTAAAAATACACTCCAACTTTCAGCCACAATTAAAACTCTTAAGTCTTAAATTTAGCCATGTTTTTATATGGAGTTAAATACATCTGGAGGACTAATGATAAATTCTGAGTAGTTGCACTATGAGTTTCTATTAATTTTTAGTCTTGTGTCTCACTAAAATCCCATGCCTCTTAAAATACATAACATAGTTGAGTGTAATTTTTGAAGTTGCAATCTGAAAATTAGGTTTTTTTAAGAGATAAACGAAAATCAGTTTTGCACTGCAGAAGTTTTCTTTAGTATAAAATTTTTTGACAGTTTAATTAGAAAAATAGGTAATGTAACTTCACAGGAGAGAATAAATTTTTCTGCTATTGCTGCATTGCTATACTGCATATTCTTTTATAATGCATAAAGATGCAATAAAACTTGTATAAATTACCTTTGAAAGTTGAAGGAGACAAAGGAGTTGATTATCATATAGCTTTTTTTCTAGATTTTTTCCACTCTCTTAATTTGCAAAGTAACACTTTAAGCAGAAGTGATTTTGTAGTTTGAGGTAAAAGAATTCTGTTAAGCAACTCTGTGATTGTTATGTTTGTGTTACAGGCAAGGGAGAAGATAGTGATGTCCTCAGCATAAATGCAGATGCATATGATAGTGACATAGAAGGCCCATGCAATGAAGAGGATGGTCCAGATGTGCAAGAGAGCACTGTCAGAAGTGGAGCTGGCCAGATAGATGACCTTCAGAAGGACATTGAGAAGAGTGTGAATGAGATTCTGGGGTTGGCCGAGTCCAGCCCAAAGGAGCCCAAAGCAGCAGCCTTAGCTGTTCCTCCATCAGAAGATGTTCAGCCATCAGCACAACAGCTGGAGCTTCTGGAACTTGAGATGAGGGCCAGAGCTATTAAGGCTCTGATGAAAGCTGGTGATGTAAAGAAACATCCATGAGACTATTCAGATTTCATTTTCACTATTTGTTTCGAAAAAGGTGATGTCTGTTCTCTTCAGTGCTATGTTTGGGTTGGGTGTGACATTCCTCGTTCAGACTGTATTGTGTATCCTGACCTGTGGTTCAGTGGTTTTGTTGCCTTTAGTGTGCTGCTTCCATGACATTCACAAACAGTGGTTGATGCTTCCCTGAGATGAGGTGTCCTTGGGCTGGGTCACTTCCTCAGGGAATCACACCACATATGGAGCTGTGCCAGGTATCTGGTGCCTTCCAGAAAGGTTGTTGTAGAAACATGGAATCATTGAATGGTTACGGTAGGAAGAGATTTGAGACTGCTTAATTCTTTTTGGGGCCCATCTCATCATAATGTAGGTACTCTAATTACAATGTGATGCTTTGTGTAAAAGTATTCTCAGTTTTTAAAATTTTAATTCCTAAAGGGAAGGATTTTTACCTTTCAAATAAACAGTCGAACATGTTATTTTCAGAGTTATGAAAGTGCCTGAAAGAGACAGAGCGGAGATTATTACACTGCCATGTAGTTTTTGTCACTTTTCTCCACTCTTATCTTTTGTATTATAACTGAAGAAAACACAGAGTTTCTTCCTAACTGGAAAGCTTTCCTTTTGAATATTTGGCATAATATTTAATAAATCAAACAGTTCAGAAGACCTTGAGCTTTTAACATTCAATTGATGTAGTTATTTCATGTCCCCTGAAAGTAGGAAAATCCACCTAATTTCAGTATGCTTTATTAGAAAAGGCATTTAATTTATTTATAAGATTAAAAATATAAATTCTATTTTTATCCATTTCAAGGTATTCCTTTATAAATAAATTGAATTTCAGAATTAATTTTCATGCTATAATGTCTTACAACAATTATTTTAATTATTTTACAACTAGTGCTTGTTAAAATATTTGTGTGTTTGTTTACACATGCAGACATCAATTCTTTTTCTTTAAAGGTATGAAGTTTACAACTGTACTGTTTGTTAAGTAAAATAATGTATTATGTATTTTTGTTCATGAGTTTTCCTTGGTTGTTACTTAGAAAGCCAGTTACATGCTTTGCAACAGAAGTTGACATAATTTCCCCTAGTATTGTGTAATATTACTGCAAACTTAAGTCTATTGAGATATTATGTCTTGAATTCTTTTAAGGTTTATAATTTTCTTTATATTCTTTCATTTTATCCCTTTTCTTCCTTCTCTTTATTCCCTTTTTTTTTTTACCAGTTTCTTTTTAAATCCCTTTCTGTAGCAAGCTTCTTGTATATTTCTTAAGTATGATTGATTTCCTCTACAACCAACATTATTGTAAAATGTTAGTGCAGTGTAAATTTGATAATAAACTAAAACCTTCATTAAATACAGTTGATAAAATTACAGTGTGCTTCTACTAAGTGATGTCAGTGACCTTGGTAAAGTGCACCTGACTCTAGTGTTATCCACATCGTCAGCATTTTTTCTATTATTTTGTAGCAAATGGAGATTGTAAGTGAAAATATGTACACACAATTCAAAAGGTAACTTTACTGTCTCAAAATCTGTGGGTGTTGTCTTTGGTCAATTCCACTTAGGTGTTTGGTGAACTTGTGTTTTATTTGAGTCTGGAGAAACTAAAGAAGTAATCAGAGAAGGACAGGTGGCAAAACTTAGATGTGCTGTCTTCTCTTTTACAAAGTCATAGACTGGTGGAGCTGTGTTGGATTTCAAAGATACATTTCGGTGCTGCTGTACTTAGGTCATTAAGGCACCAAGTACCTCACCTTGCCTGCTGTGCAAGTGCAAATCTTGCTTGCAAGGGCATTTCCTGCATCACCAGAAGAAGCCACATATATGAAGTTTATTCAGTGATGTTGGAAAACAACACATTTCAGTTGTTTAGCAACACAAAAATACTGGTGGAAGTAATGATAAACTAGAATATAATTGCCTTCTACTGACTACTTTATGGAGGTGTATGGTATTTATTATTTTTCTACTGCTTTCCCAGGTCACCCTTAAAAGTTTTGTTACATAGCACATTGAAAGGGTGTTATTTCAAGCTACACTACATGTTAAAGTTAGCTAATGCTAACTTTAACATGTAGTGTGACAGAGATGAAACAGGTTTACTATGCATATGGCAGAGAAGGTTTGTAATTGCAGCCTAATTAAATTCAGAATTAAAAGATGAGAAGTATTCCAAGAAAATTCAATTAAGCTGTTTACAAAAAATAAAAAAAAAATCATGTGAAATACTTAATGTGATTGGTTGCACAAGTGCTAATTCATTTTTAGGATATTGTACTGTTGCTGCTTAGGTTAAAAACAGATCAGCTAAATTACATGTGTTCTTGCATTGATTTGTATCACTGAAGAGATAAAAAAATCCAGTGTATTTAAAATATTTATTATACAGCTGTTTTGTTTTTCACTTTTAAATATCTCTGTGATCTTTACTTGAAAAATAAATTTATTATTTCATTTGGAAGGAGAGGCAATTTGTATGTAAAATATATTGAATTATTTATGAAATGTTAAAATAGTGTTACTGGGTTTTGATCAACCATTTTGTCAGGACACAGTTATTAAACACTGAGTGTTGGCCAGCCTGAAAAAGATCTTTTGAGGAGGAGGAGGGTTAACTGTGTACTAGATGAATAAAAAGATTAATGATTCTCCCACAGAGAGTCAAAAGTATTTATCTCTGGAGGCTTTGCTGTTACGGTGATTTCATAGAGAACAATAAATAGATTTCTAGTTGCGAGTTTTGAGAAGCAAATCCCAAATATTTCCACAGCATAGAATTAGTTCCCCTTGTAATACACTTTTCAATATAGTATTTCCTCTCAAAAGTATTTTGTCCAAGAGACTTTATTTTAAGATATGTTATAAAAATGTTCTTTGCTGTTTGAAATTAGTGTAATTGTTGATTGTAGTAAATGAAATTTTGATCACTGGTAACGACAGGTTGTTTCTAAGTGTATTTGAAAAAACAGGGAGTCAGATAATCTGTGTAGGTGATATAAGATGCTGCTGTTCCAGCCAGGTACTGTTGAGATGCCAGATGAAACATGAGCAGTTCAGCGCTGCAGTGAGTCTTGCCAGAGGAGTCAGCTGTGTAGCACTTTACTCGGGCCTGTCTGTATTTAAAGGAGCACAGTTTCAAAAGCAGCAGCCACCTCAGGGAAACCTTGCAGTGGGACAAAATGTACAGAGTTACAGCTTTAAAGCTGGTAAATGGTTGCTTGGTTGTCACTATTATTTTTTAAATAATGTTTACAAAAGCAGTTGCTGTAACTAAAGTTGCTTTTTTTTCTCTTCTGTGTCTAAAGCATTCTCTAAAAACATCAGCTGAAGAAAGACTTTGTGTGCATGAGTGCATAGTAAGTTTTTATATGGCATTTTATGCACTTATCTTAAAATTATAAACACTGATTTAGCTTTATGAGATCACTGACGCCAGTAAATATGCCCTTTTCATAGAAGATAATTGAAGATTAATTGTGAAATAAGCCCTTTAGTCAGGAAAGGAGATGCGGTGGTTAATTGATCCAGAAATATAAGAACAGCATAATTTTAGGAGCATAGGCACTAAATTAAAAACTGATTATAAAGTCCTGCAATTTAGTTCCAGTAGTATAAACATTCATGTTTATTGCTAAGTCAATCTGCAACATACAGAGAGAAGAAAAAAAGGTTTTTTCACCTTATTTGTGGCCAAATATAGATGTTAAAATACTTGACTTTTTGGGGGAGGGGCTGAAATCTCATGTTTCTTGGCTCTTTTTTAGCTTTAATATTGAAATATGCAAACAGAATACATAAAAGGAGGAGAAAAATTACTGCTTGTAGGAAGGGCTAGCCACATATCCCTTAATCAACTTGATTCTGTGGTGAGGTAAGGAAAGATTGCAAAAATTTAAATCTAGATATTACGTATTTATTGCATTATACAGCCCAAAAATAGCATGAAAAGAAACCTCAAACCAAATATAAACAAAGAATGGAACATGTTCATTTGTTCACATTGCATTGTCATTTATTTAAACAGTGCATAAAGGTAACTTTTTGTCCCTGGGATTGTTGATTACTGTCAGTCTCAATTTTATTTTTTTTTTTAATCTAATGGTTCTGCAAAGCTGTGAACTGTCTAATCTAAAGCGTTGCCCTCCATCTTGTGTTTCCAGACTCCAGTGAATCCTACTTTATATAAGAAGTCTCAGCTTCATTTCCCTGGAATACTGTGTGCAGTTCTACATGCCTGTATTGAAGGCCTATCCACTGGGAGAGGAGCAGATGCAGATGAAGTCTTCTAAGGTTGCTGGAGGAGCACAGGGCAAGAGACACAACTGGAAAAGTGTGTTTAGTCTAAGCATGTTGACACTAGCCTTAAAGGCAGGCAGAAACAGTACTGGGAAAGACATTTAAGCTGAGTATGAATGCTGGTGAGGAACTGTGCATACATTTTGGTGTAGTTGCTTATTCTCAGGCTGTGTCCTGGTCCCCTCCCTGCAGTTAGTGTTAATGTGGATATGTACAGAACCACATCAGGAAACTTATTCACACACTGTCCTGCCCATCTGCTTCTCACCTGAGACACCATTCTGATTGAATTTGCTGTGTTGGCACAACAGAATGAATAGTGAAAATGCAACTGCTGGGTTATGTTACATAAGTGACAACCCACTTAAGAACAAGTTCTTCCAGTTCTTAAGATATGAGGCATGAGAAATAAGGTCCATGACTTAATTCTGTCTTTTTGAAAGCATCTAAATCTTCACTCAAAACTTAGCTGAAAGGTTCCAAATATAAATTATCTAAGCTATCAAATTATTGTTAAATCTACATTCTTAATTATTGGCTGGTGCAGATTTTCTTTGTATATGGTTTTGAGTTTTTCATTTGTGTCATCATTTAGTGAGAGCTTTTTTGTTGAAGTCTGTGTAATTTTTAGTACAAATAGTCTGGTGAAAGCTAGTGCCTCGTCATTGTATGTGAATTAAAGTTTGGATTACATCCACACTAGGGGGCTGTGTTGCTTTAACAATGTCTGTTTCAAAAAGTAATGTACTAAGAGCAGAGTCCAAACTGCATAAACAACTTGTAAGCAGTAGTTTTCCCTACATAATAAAGTGAACAGGAGAAGAACAGTAAAGGGGAATGACTTGCAATTTAAACACTTTATTTTCTGTTTACTTGGATAAAAAGTTGAAAAGTTGAAGGATAAAGTGATGGTCTCATTGTCATGAGATCAGTAGAAAGGCTGAGACCTGGTTACTTCCTGCTCCTGAGATCTAGGATGTAATAACCCAGTTTGTTGGAACTGAGGACTTGTAGGTTGCTCTTCATCAAGATTTATCAACCTGTAGCATTTTTTCTTCATAAAGGGGGATTTTCTATACAGAGCATATCCCAGTTACACTGCATATCCCAGTGCCTCTGCTTTAGTCTCCTGTTTCTTTGACTGTCCCAGTTCTTGTATCGCTGCAGGGTGTAAGATTGCTTTGCTACAAACATTGCATTCCTTAAACTATCATTTTAGGAAGCCATTTGCTCTATATCCCAAACAAAACTGAGGTTCATTGTTTGATATCTTCTCCAACTTGCTTTCCAGGCCTCATGAGGGCGTTGACGTAGAGGTATACTGAAGCACAAGCGGACGCAGTATTGGAAAATTAACTGAATTTCCTCCCACCACTGTAAAGGCAGGTAATATCTTTTCTATCCTCAATTTCTTCTAAACACTTAGTGGATCTAAACAACTCTATTAATATATTCCCTTCTTTAAAATTGAAAAAAATGGTACTTTAAAGAAACCGGTTTCTTATGGAATATAGCTTTGCACTGGAATGCTGAAGAGCTGTGGATCTTCCTGTGTTCCAAGGAAGTTAAAATAGGCAGCATTTATTATAGTAGGACCTTATTTAGACAACATAAATTCCCTTTAAGTTGCTGAATGTTATCTTTTTACATTGTTTGTATACTTTGAGCTACAACCTCTGTTAGAAGGAGGAATTCTATCAAGATTAGGAAGAGTTTAGACCATTCAAATATGTCTCTTCCTACCAAATATTAACATTTGATCATATAATAGTGGAGTTTCCTCACTTTTTTCACTAACTAATCTGCATATCGTTTAAAAAAAATGTGCAGAAGAGAGCATTAAGAAAATTTCTGTGTTTTCACTGTTCATGGAGAATGTCTCCATACATATCTTATCATAGTAATATTTTTCATAAGTAAATTACTTTCCTTTGGTGAAATGAACTGGTACAGGGATTGGTAGATGATGGTTTTACTAAATTTCTGGTTGGTGAATCTTGTGTCCTTAGTATGAATAATGAGCCTCTGCAGGCATTTCTGCCTATTGTACTGGGTGTGGTCCAGCCTGGTGGATCCTGTTTCTTCCACTTTTTCTAAATTGTGTTTTTTTGATAAAAAATCTGTCTAAGAACTGACAATGAAGTTAACTGAGATTTTTATTGTCTCATGAAAATAATTGCATGTCTAAACTGTGAATGCCTGAAACACTTCTCAGCCGACCATTTTTAAACAAAAATATATTACTTCACTGCCACCGAAACAATAAAATATATTACTTCGCTGCCTCCTAAACACTAATTTTAACACTAACATTTGTACTGGGAAGCCAAACAAAAAAAAAAGAGGGGAGAACAGGGTGCCCTTGGGCCCCTAATTATACTTCCACTTGCTGCAGAAGAAAAGTAGTGTTGCCAGTATTTTTCACTAAATTTCTACTGTCCAAAAGGAATTAATTTACCCAAAGTGAGGGCCAGTGATGAATTTCAGCCCCTGGAATTGTTGGGATATAAAACATGCTTATCATTGCAAACTGGAATCAGGGTCAGAAATTAGTAGGCAGTGTTTGACACTGTTTATGGGTATCTGTAGCTGGAATTGCAATTCAGATTATCTCTTTAATCTTCTAAAACTGTTTTGGCTGCAGTATCTTTAATTTATTGTTATTTCATCAATGGTATTTACTAAGCAGATCTCCAAATGCCAATTTGTCCTCAGACCAGAAGATTTCATATTTATATTATTTATTTTGTCTTTTATGTTTATTTTATGAATAAGAAAGGCTTCCCTTGTTAATTTTTAATATTAAGCAAAAAACAGAATCCTCTCATAAAGAACAAAAATTCTGTTTTCTGCTCTCATGATGTCTTAAACAAGGAACATGCAGGAAACAAAGCGCAGGAGGAAGGGTGTCTACTGATTATGATTGATTTGATATATCTGTGATTATATTCTGAAATGGCAGATGCATTTACTACTAATGTTTTAAATTACATATGTGCACATGTACATAACTTAGAAATTTTCATTTCTTTCTCCTTTATAAGCAGATGAGAGAAAATATTTGTGCTTTGCAGCTCCCTGTATTTTTCTTGGTAAAATGTTGCAATCAACACTTTGTCTTACTATTAAATTCTTCCTTTTGTCCTCTCTCTACTAATATCTTTAGCTACTGAATAAGATTAATAATCCCCATACTTTAGCTGCAGAAATTTAATAAACAAAGTTTTAATTAAAACAAGAGAAGCACAATAAACTTAAAGGGTTCACCCTTCGCACTGCAGATTCTAGTAATTCTTTTCTGGTTTGTTGTGTGTTTACAAAATTGAGAAGGGGAGAAGGCTGGAAGAGAATTTCAGGTTTTTGTATTTAATTGAACTAACAGCATGTGCTGATAAGTAATAAATAACCATGACACAGTGACTAAATAAATTGGTTTCCTCAAGCAGTGATTCATTCACTGTCTTTCATAGCCATCAGGTTAAGAGACAGATTCTTTTTGTCACCTTAAAGGAGAAATGTTCAATAATGTAACAAACTCCTTTTAATTCCAGCCACAGCAGCCTTTAAAATGAATTGAATTAATATTAATAAAAATGGAGCAATTAAACAAAGCTTGGGCTCCTCATTGACTTACAAATAAAATCTGCAGAATCAGTTATGAAGAAAGCATATTGTGGTGATTCAGTGCACTTTTCTGGAAGAAACATCACTCATGATAGGCAAGGTTCTTGTACTTTTGCAGAAGAAAGACTGTTGGTATTGAATCTGGACATGAGAAGGAATTCTGGACACCAGGAGGAATTTCTTCATAGAAGGGATTGTTAAACATTGGAATGGGCAGCCCAGGGAGGTGGTGGAATCACAATCCCTGGAAATAATCACAAAATTATTGGGCCATGGTATCTGGATGAGAAAGTGGTGGTCATTGAAAAGTTGGACTACATGATCTCAGAGGGCTTTTCCAACCAAAAGCTTTTCTGACCTTTCCATCACATAGTCCAACAGCAGTGTGATAGAATAGCCTTGGAGGGACGCTGCCAAAGGGAAATTATGGGCTATTATAACTTGCACTGATAATTCAGACTGCATTTGTCAGTCATTGAGAAATTATGCTTATACACTGCAATTTTAAAAATTTGATTACTTTCAGGTTTTTGATGTTGAAGAACCCAGCTGATCCCAAACCCATTTCATCAAAGATAATTAGGGTGGTTGGAAGCGTATGCTTACAGAGGAGATGACAGTTCAGAACTTGTTCTTAGGCATGGCTCTTTCTTAGAAACCTTACCCTGACCGTCTGCATGGCAAGACACGACTTCAAATGTAGCCGAGTTTTTAGATAAAATAATCTTGCTACTTGGCTGCTTAAGTGTTACAAAAGGCAGTTTTAAATCCCAGAGGGCATCTTCAAACTTTTTTACGCAAGAAACCATGCCTACTCTAATTTTTTGAATCAGTTCTACATTTTCCTTTGTCAAATCTCTTCACTTGCCACACCAACAACCCTAGGTAAGCAACAGCCAACGTTAGCTCTAATACAAAGAAAAAGGTTTGCTAGCTATTTTCTATGTCCTTTAAAGAAGAGTCAATCTGACAACACTGAAAACTCTTTATAATATATTCTTAGTGTCACTATGGTGTTAAAACAAGTTCTGACTGTATCTTCTGCTTTTACCTCAGCACCAGACCTACAAACAATATTGAAATTACTCCTTACTTATGACATTTCCCACAAACACCTGTCTTTTAGGCCTACAAGTACCTTGCTGCATTTTCAGCTAATTATTGCTCTCTTCTGTTGTGTTTATACTTGGAAATAATTATTAACCATGTACAGGCTGTTATTTGTCTCTAACATTTATCTAACCTTCTGATTTGTCTTTCCACCCAGTTGTTATGAAACTGTAAGGCCTTACACAGCATTGGTTCAATCCACAACACAATAAAGGACTGCTCTGCCTGTGCATCAGCATTGGTTATGCTGTTGTTATGCCTTGACAACAACTCCTAATGGTACTTATAATTACTTACTAATGGTACTTATATTACTTACTAATACAAGAGGCACACCACTTTCTCAACGCAGAAACATGGTTCCTGCTCCACATAATCTTTCTTCTCCATGTGGGCTGCAAAGTTACTGACATAATGCCTGATTTGCTGGTCATGTGAGTTCTTGAGAACTCTAGAGAGCTGTCAAAACAAAGCCAGAATGAACTGAATTAGTGCAAATATCTTTTTTCAGTCTTCTCTATCATGCCAGCTTATAGTTGTCACCTGTGCAATTCCATACTTTTGTTTCCTTTGAACTTAGGTTTCTTTCCCTCCATAAGCTCTGCTATCTTCCTAGACTTAATTTGTACCTCTTCTCATCCAATGGCTGATATACGTATTTTCTAAATTTTTTGGTTAGAATGAAACCTCTGACCCATGTTGATTATTTAAAAAAAAAGTTACTCAGTGCTCAAGGTTCTCAGAATAAAAGGCTCAAATACCAGCTGTAACTGAGCTTACTTATATTCTGTTGAGACCAGAGAATTTTCACAAATCCTGCCTTAATTATGTCCATGCTTTTTCTTTCTGTAGCTTTTCTTCTGTCTCTGTCACTGGATCCTGTTGTAACTTCTGGCAGACTGAAGAGCCCTCTGTTACCAGGTTTGTTCTTCCTAAGTCATGCTTTACAAAAGTGATAAATGCATCCACTGACCTGCTTCTAATACAGTAAAAAGATTGAGATCCTTAAAATCTTCCTCTGCACTGCACCTTTTCCAGTTACTTAATGAATCCTTAATCAGGTCTTCCAGGAATCCTCTCCAGCATTCTGATGCCCTCCTTGACGTGAGAACATTGAATCAGTATAAGATATTTAAGGCCAGCAGGAACCTCAGGAGGTCTCTGCTCCAACCCTCTACACCTGGCTCAGCCACAGAGTCAGGGCATTATCCCATGGGAAACCCTCCAAGGAGGGAGACAGCAAGACCTCCCAAAACTCAGTCATTGAAAAGGGAAAATGTTTCCCTTATCTCCAGGTCTCTGTCCTTGCTCAGCTTTGTGCCCAACAGGACGCAGGACCTTTTCCTCAGGCCTGTCCCAAGGCCCATTGGCATTGCTGCTGGAGCTCTGCCTGACAGGAACACAGCTGAACAGTGCTTCTGCCCAATGGATGGGAGATGCTGGACCCTTTCTTCTGCATATCCTGGTCTCTATGATGGACATGAGAACTAGAAACATTATTTTATTAGCATTATCACACATGCCAGCTAGAAAGTATATCTCTGGTCTCCACTCCTTGATAATTTCTTGGTAAATTTCTCCACTCAGGCATGTCCTCCTGCAGTAATGTCCCACCTTATGAATTGCAACTGTACTGGATGTGTGATCCACAGCATTTTTTGTCAACTCTTTGGTTTTATTTTTGTATGCCCATCATGAAAACTTCCTCACTCTTCTTTATTTCAAGCTCTATATTTAGAATGAGTGAGAATTTGAACGAACTGCGTTGTGGAGCAGGGCAAACCTAAGGTGTCCTTTACTGAGCTGGTCAGCTAAGGCATAGAAATTTGAAACCCAGTCCACAAAGCTACTCAAACATCATGCTGACTATTAGAGTGAATAACCTTTTTTAGCTTCTGTTATATGTTAGGCTTGAGGTTCCCACCTTATTCTTTATTTTGTCAATAAAATGGGCATCAGGCATCCTTTTCACTGTATCTTCATGGTGTTTTGCTCTGCTCTCAGTCTACTGTTGGTGGTCACAGAACTGCCTCTTTCATACCTATGAGAGAAAATTGACACTCTTTTATGGGTAAACTGATAATCTATAAATCTTGTTTTGGCATATTAATTATGGTCTATCAGACTTGCCTCTGAGACTAGAGGTGTTGGGCAGTTATAGTAAATACAAATGGGGTTTACATAGTAAAAGAACTCATACACCTCCTCAGGGCAGCTGCCTCTGCAGTCGTGTTCAAACTAGTTTTTATCTTTTTACTTTCCCTGCACTTGTTTCTCATGTGCCTTCCTCCTGTCTCTCTGGTTTTAGGTTGTGGCTCAATCTCCTCCTGTCTCTCTGGTTTTAGGTTGTGGCTCAATCTCCCCGTGAAGGTTTTTGCTAGCAATATTTTGATCTCTTGGACCACTCTATATGCCTTCCCAGATAACTAGAAATTGTTCTTATATCTTTAAAATACAGCCAGTTCTTGAGGTAATCCTGAGGCTTATATAGAGGAAAATATTAGAAATAGAATTCTTACCTGCCAGACATTCTTCCTGATCCTGTCCCTTTCATGTCTTTTTTTTCTCTTCCTTTTCTGTGTGAGAAGAACAGTCTGGTTTTAATGAGCCCCATTTCTCCCTCTGCTACTGAGAAAAGAAAGGATTTTTGTTGCTCATAGCCAACAACTCTTTTGTTGGCAGCAACTAGAGATTTTTAACACACTATGTGCTGTATGGAGAAAAAGGTATTGAACAGAGGTTTTATGAGAAAAAAAAGGAAAAGAAAAGAAAAGAAAAGAAAAGAAAAGAAAAGAAAAGAAAAGAAAAGAAAAGAAAAGAAAAGAAAAAGAATTGTTTTTTACAGAAATTGTTTTGATTTGTGACCTAAGTTATAAATTCCAAAGAAGATGATAATATGATTTCTTGGTGTTTTTGATATAATGTTGTCCTTAATACAGACCTGAAAAATTCCCATATGCGTTTAGCTTTAGACAAACATACTTTCGTAAATTATTAGAATTGGTAGAGTATAGTAGAATTTTTTTCAAAATTTGATATAGAAAGCTTTACTGCTGTACATATTTTACTTTACAGTGTTCAAAACATGTTTTGGCACCCAGATGGTACAAAGTTTCAAGCAGAAGGAGAGCTAATCACAAAGTGCCTAAGTAGTGAATAACCTTAAAAAGTTTCAAAGAGTCTATATTTCTAATAGTTGACAATTAAAAACTGAGGGATAGTGTTTATGGTAGCCTGGCACATTTTTTTTTAACAACTGCATGCTCCTCATTAGAGTCTTTGTTGTATGTCCCTTTCTGTAGCCTATCCTCTTCTTCCACATAAGACCAATTATTTCCAAATGACTGGACTATCATTTTCCATACTGTATGTATTACTTGCATTTATAGATTGTTATATAAAAATAAAAAAGATCCTGAGTAGTGTTGTGCTTTTTTCTACAGTATGATGTCTGACTCGATAGTTCCTTTACATTTAATGTATTTTTGTTACTGAAAATATTTATTTTGCTTACACTACTAATGAATACACTGCTATTATATTTAGATATAAGTTTCAGGGGCTATCTGCAAAGGATCAGGAGCAGATTTCTAAATACTTTATTAGACTGTCTGAATTTGTATGTTAGTCATACTGCAAAATTAAATTGAGGGGTAATCTCTTTTCTCAAATTTTAGGCATGCTATTATTTCAGGTCTCCAGATTTTTTTGTGGCTCAGAAATGCAGCAGAAGTGTTGGTTTGTGAAGGTTTTATCAGCTACAAAAGCCTGTTTCTGTATGACTAAAGAGGAATAAAAACACACTACTACTGGTTCCCACATGTTCATATATGCTCAGCATTTATGTCCATATGTACATAAACAAGAAGCCTTTCCTTTTACCAGCAGATGGAGGTAGCAAAGGATGCCCTTGGGAAAGGAGTAACTGGAAAACAATATGGGACACTGAATGGATGAGTTCGCTGCACAAAAATTATTGAAAGAAAAATCAGAAACAACTCATGGCCAGTATTGATGAATTTAGTGGCTGCCAGTGTTTTCCTCAAGTAAATGTTTTCATTCCATGAAAATCCACTGCCATAGTTTATGAAAGCTGAGTGGACTCATTTGGTGAATATGCCTGAACTAAACACTCTTTAGTAAATAGGATTCTCCTCTGAATCCCTGCCTTTTGCCAAGAGGATCACGGAGAATCATAAATTACACAACAAATTGTTTATTTTAGTAGTTGCTTAATATGAGTATCTCTGTGGTGTAGTAGTGGGGTTGGAGGAAATAACAGACAAGACATTGCAAGAGATTTTGTGAACAGTTTAATTTCTTCATCTGTAAATGGAAAAACTTTAAGTAAGGGCAGGAATAAGGTTGGCTTATTGTGCTATGATGGTAGGATGTGAGCAAAGCAGGATGCATTTCTTCAGTAATAAAAAATTGTATGTCACACCAATTAACTTTTAATTTTTTAAGAGTTATTGAAACATTAAAACATAGGCAGAACACCTCTATTGTGAAGATAGGTTGAGGAAGTTAACACTGTTCAGCCTGAAGAAGAGAAAGTTTCCTGGAAACCTCATAGCAACTTTCCAGTATCTTTGGGTGGCCTACAAGGAAGCCAGAGAGGAAATCTTCATCAGGAGCTGTAGAAGTAGGGAGGGGGAAACAATGGTTTCCAAGTGGGAGTAGGTTTGAATTAGATAGATTGATTAGATATTACAAGGAAATTTACTGAACAATTGTGTCACTGCAATTGTGGGACAACACGGAAAATAATGCCCAGCTCCTGTACTCCTTAAACCTACATTTCCTCTGAAACAAAAGACTGTGACATGGTGTCTTAACATCTGCAAAGCTCTGAAACTTAACAAGGGCGAGTGCCATATTCCACACCTGGGATGGGGCAACTCTGGTTGTGTGTGTGGACTGGGGAACGACAAGCTGAAGAGCAGCTCGATGGAAAGAGATGTGGCCAATGTCAAGCTGAACGTGAGCCAGCAGTGCCCTGGCAGCCAGGAGGGCCACCCGTGTGCTGGGGGCATCAGGCACAGCATCACAGCCAGGCAAGGGAGGGGGTTGTCGTGTTCTGCTCTGCTCTGGGGCAGCCTCACCTCCAGTGCTGGGGCAGTTTTGGATGCCACAACGTAAGAAAGACATTGAGCTATTGGAGAGTGTCCAAAGGAGGGCAGTGAGGATGGTGAAGCCGTAGGAGGAGTGGCTGAGGTCACTTAGTCTGTTCAGCCTGGAGGAGACTGAGGGGAGAACTCATTGCAGTTACAACTTCTTTATAAGGGGAAGAGAAGGGGAAGATGCTGATTTCTTCTCTGTGGTGACAGTGACAGGACCAAAGAGAATGGCCTGAAGTTGTGTCAGGGGAAGCTTAGATTGGATATTACGAAAAAGTTCTTCCCCCAGAAGACTGACTGGAACAGGGTCCCCAGGGAAGTAGTCACAGCACCAAGGCTGACAGAGATTGAGAAGCATTTAGACAATGCTCTGTGACTCTTGGGGATGTCCTGTGCCAGAACAGGAAATGGACCTGATGATCCTGATGGGTCCCATCCAACTCAGCATATTCTAGTTCTGTGATTCTAATATACATGTGCATCATGGAACTGTACATTCTTCTGTTTTTTCCAATGAGATTTTTCAGCACAGGAATTGTTAGTCTATTTTCTACATATATCATTTCTGTAACATATCAAGTTGCTACATCATGGATAAAGTTCCAGAAGTAATTTCTTGCTAGGATGTGAGTGAGTGATAAAAGCCTGAGTGATAAAAGCCACAAAGTCACTTTTGTCACTACTCAGAAGGCATTGAGACCTTTGGAAAATTACACTTCTGGACATGCATTTACTCAGAAGTCATTGAAGCCTTTGGAAAACTACACTCCTGTACATGCATTAACCAGGTTAACTCTGTCTGAAGAGGTTTCTTGAAGAAGCTGACTGAGCTTTCTCATCAAAATAAAATGGACACTATACAGCCTAGAGTCACTCCTGGCCACAGCAGTGGAACTCAGTACTTGGAGAATTCACAATGTGTAGCTGGAAAACGTGTGCATAATTTGATGGAGAGCTCATTCAGGCCTTGCAACACTGTGCCTGAGGGGCTTTTCTGAAAGGTGGAAGGATGAACTGAAAAACTTTGCAGGCTCTGTTTGTAGTGATGTTCTTTTCACTTTAACAATCAAAACAAAGTTGTATTTTTAGCAGAGCTATTACAGGAATTAGCATATAAACAAATGCGGGAGAAAGACAAGAAACTGTTCAAGCTGTTTTGCTTCTGATATAATTTTCTCAAATGAATTGACTTTTCTCTAGGGGAAGGCAAATTATTGCATGTGAATGTGAATAAGAATTGACATACTCTTCTGTGCTTGTCACAGTCATCTGAGAAATGTCAGCTTCCTCTTCCCATTTTCTTTTATACCAAGAGGAAAAATTATTGAGAGTGGGATCTGAAACTCAGAGATTTCAAATGTTTCCCTCTGACCAATAAGTCTGATGTCATTCCACCCAGGATTACATTAACTGTTGTGGTTTCTTAGGTGTTTGTGGTGGCACATTTGCACCTCAGGAAAGCCTCCAACTTTGAGTGCACCACTTGGCAGAAATACATATAAGGAGCATTGTTGTAAATTTTGTCAATGTGTCTTTCTAATCTCCTAAAAGAGATTTGACCTCATTCTGGCTCAATTGGTGTTTACAGGTCCTCTACATTTAGTATAATTTGGAGTTTTTACAAATGTAATATTTATTAAATATTACATTTAAACATTTATTAAATATTACACTTAAACATTACATTATTCAACTCTAAAATGCTATACAAGAAAGACTATAAATAGAACCAGAACTGACTATGTTCCTTTTCCATGAGTATCTGGGTACCTTTGAAAATTTACACCGCTGCCTTCCACTCCTAACTCTGCCACTCAGATTCTGTAAAAGATCATCTTTGTCCAAACAAATTTGAATGTGAGTTTTGAGGTAAGTTTCCTTAAAAATGCTGAAACTTGAAAACATGAAAGTGCTGTATCAACATCCAAATACAGTTCATCTAGTCCCATGTTCCCTTTATTTCCAAATCTTAGAAGTCAAATAACAGGAAAAAGCTGTTCCATTTGGTCATATTTTATCTTTAAATCCTCTGTCTGGTGCAACAACCAAGCAGATATGGGAATAAACTTTGTGCCAGCTCAAGCAGTTTCTTTCTGAAGGCTGAGTAAAACCAGCACTCCTCCTTCAAGGAACTGCTAACAGAAGAAAGTAAAACATTTTAAAAGTGCCCTAGTACAGTTCAGCATGTATTTTACCTACAGTAACCTCTACACTGTGAACTGACACTGCATTTCAACTGTTAGTTCTTGAAGTTTTTTAACTTCCCTCATAATTTTGTCCTCCATTTCCTGCCCCCTCTCCCCCCATCATTTGTCAGATTTGTATGTATGAGATGGTGATTAGCAAGATGCCTTTTTATCAGGGAAAAGTAGTTAGCTTTTCTGTGCAGGAAATTTGAGAAAGGAGAGAAACTGAGCTCAAGCATGATGAATATCAAAATTTCAAAAATCTTGAAAATTACATTCTGTGACATTTAAAAATATAGTTGCCTAAATTTGAAGTACTTTTTATTTTTTTCTGCACTTTTAAGCTTGGGCTAGTGTCTTGAATCTCTTCTTTGCAAATGGGACTAAAAGCTTACTTTGGAAATACAAACTCAAAACAAGGATTTCCCTGTCCCAATGTCTGCAGTAGCAGAGGCTTTATCCACATAACATGCTGTGATATTTGTGATAAAATCACACATTTTTCTTCAAGCTTGGCAGTTAGCTCCTTTAGTGCCCAGATTTGTATATCAATGTCAATAGGCTGTTATTAAAAACTTTCCAGGCAGAAAATATCAGTGAAGATTCATGAGAGAGGTATTTAAGCCAATGATTTGCCCATCTGACTTTTGCCACTATTCAGAGGTCTATGTCTGTCTATTTTTTTTTTCTTTTCAAAGTGTTCTCGGTTTCTGCTTTCTGAAAGTACATTTTACAGAGTGGAGAGCATTTCTGCTTTCCTAGGTTTGGATTTCAAGCCACCTTTACTTAAAATTCTGTCACCTTTCACTAGCTCTTGCTTTTCTTTTGCTGCAGATATGTTTTACCCTGCAAGCTTAAATCAACTTTTAATAGGTATGTTTCTCTCTCCTATGTTAGTTTTTATTTATTTTCTAATTTTTCTTCTTGAGCTTCTGTGTCTCTGAACTGTTTATCCATGGCTTTTGCATTGGCTGCCCTTTCTCCTCCTTATATATATGTTTTGCCTTTTTATTTTTCAGAAAAATTGATGGCTGATGTGTGTAAATTGTAGAGCGTTCCTCTGCCTGCCTTCTGTACACTCTGCCCCACCAGCATCTACACAAAGTTATCGTATTTACTTAGAGTCACTGTTCACTTGGCCAACTCCACGTCTCTCTGGACTCCTAGTCATACTCTGAAGTCCTTCCTGTAAACACAGGGGTGCTGGGGTAATTTTGGGCAGCAACCTTTTTGGGGGACTTGACAGCCCTAGTGTCACCTTGAAGGCTGCAGGCAGAACTGATGGGGGCAGGGATGGGGAGGCATTAGCTATTTCACTTTTTTACTTGTTTGTTGTGCAATTACCTTCATCTGTCACAGCTGTTGGAGGCTGAGCAGGATTACAACAGGTTATGCTACAACAGCATCTAGAGATGAGCACACTTGGAGTGCCTGGTCCTGGGCTCCCTTACCCCGAGCAGCATGGACACACTGGAACAAGTCCAGACAAGCACCACAGAGATTATCAGAGGTCTGGAGCCCCTCTTCTAAGAGGACAGGCTGAGAGAGCTGGGACTGTTCAGCCTGAAGAAGAGAAGGCTGGGAATGATCTTATCAAGATGTATGAATACATCATGGGGAGGTAAAGAAGATGCAGGCAGACTCAGTGTGCCTAGTGACAGGACAAGATGTAATGGGAACAAACTGAAAGACAGGAATATTAATTTACACATAAGAGGATGCTTTTTTCCTGTGTGGGATTTTGAGAAATGGGACAGGTTTCTCAGAGTGGTTGTGGGGTCTCCATCCCTGAAGATCTCCAAAATGCAGCTGCACACTGTGTTCTGCAACCTACCCTAGCTCAGCAAGGGAGCTAGGCTGGCTCTTCAGAGGTGTCTCTAGTCTCAGCCCTTCTATGATCCCGTAACTTTTCTAAGCATCACCACAGTGGGAATTTATCATGCTTTCAATTTAGTGAAATTTGCAAGGGAATTTTCTTGCTTGCAAGAAAAAGGGATTCTCGGATTGCCTTGTTACTCTGATCTGCTTTTCAGGTATGTTGTAAGTGCTTCCTGACTGTCTTTCCAAGGTATCCCAAAATCCTGTACTCACAGTAAGACATGTTTTTAGAAGAAGGGTCCGCCAAGAAATTGCAGAAATGTGTGGGCCTCTTCTGCATTTTTTGAAAGCAGCTAAGATGCCTGGTTGGTTGGTGATCTTCTTTTTATTCAGTCCTCACTATTGATAATGTTCCATGTGACAATAACTTCACCAAGAGATACTAAATGAACTTAAAAAAAAATTTTGAATATAAATGTTATATTATCAAATTGTGGTTTGAAGGAAAAAAATAGGATTATGAAGATTATCCTTCTTTAAAAATGCCCTAAATTTTCATCTCCTTATCCTTTTCTCACTGATTTCTCTCTCAAGACATTATGGTTTATTGTGTCTCCACTAGGTACCTTGCATATGATTTACACACTGAATGACTCTGCTTTCAGAGCAAGGTAGTGATATAATATATCCCCATTTATATTCAGAGCAGTCAACACTTTCTAGCTCTCTGAATAATAAAACCACCTGCATTTAATATACATGGAAAAATGGGAAGGCAAATAGCAGATATAGCACAATCACATAAGTGTAATCAGATAAAATATCACAATATTAGAGAAGATCAGCATCTGGTAATGACTTGAATTTTAAAAGGCTGACAAACAGCATGGTCTAAAGCAATCAGGCATACCTCATTCAGAGCTACTTATCCCAGATTTGATTGCTCTTCTCATGTTTCTGGCAGATTAAACATTCAGGCTTTGTTATTTTAACTCTTCCTATGCTCTGCCTCTTTTTGTGGAAAACCACTAGGTTTTACCTCTTTTTTCCAGGGTGAGAAAGCAATAACAAAATAAAGGAGAGGAGGAAGGAGCCCTGCTGCCCTGGCTTGCTGCAGCAAATAGAGCCAAACCCTTCTGCAGTGTGCATGCAGTCACACATCAATCTGTGTCCTCTGCCTCTGCAGCTGCCGCCAGGGCTTTGGGATCCATTATATATAGTGGAGAACTACTAGAAACAGAAAGATTTTTTGTGTCTGGCAATCTCTGGTTGAGTGGCTTGTGGAAGACTTTATTTGTCTTTGCACCCTGTTGCACCCTGATGCCCTTTAAGACATCCTGCAGATACACTAACACAAATAATACAGATCAAGCAACGTCAGAGTAAAGGAGGTGCTTTATAGAGCTGGGATATTGCCTGTCCTATAATTATTTCTATGCATTTGTCAATTGCAAGTCTTAGTGCAGGTGCGGGAGCCGCACCCAGAAACAATGTTTAAGAGCATGTTCTCTCCCTCTCCCAATCTTCTTCCTCACCCATCTGCTATCTCTATTCCTCACCCTCTCCCTTTCTTTCACAGCTTGCTTCAATGCAAGCATCAGTGAAGAGGAGCTGCTTGAATTTCTTCTTTCTGATTTTGCATTCCAGGCGATGCTACTTCCAGGAATCACGCAACTTGCCTCACCTCTTGGGTATGGGGAGCTCATTCACTTCTGATTAATGAGCTTGTGATTGGACTTTGCATGGTACAAATTGAACGACTGTGTCCCCAGAGTATATTGGGAGCCACGTGCTTGCCCCTGAACAAAATGCCGCACAAACCTTCCCCCTGCCCTCCCTTTTTCGTTCTCATCACAGGACTCTGTGCTTACTGAGAGAGAAGAAGACATTTTACCATGGTTAAAACCATGCAACAATAGAGCATCTGAGGAAGAAAGGGAATATTCCACAGCTATAGTTTTTCCCCATTTGACCACACCTGAAGTAACGTAATATCTCAAATATTTTGCATATAACTATGAGAGAGATTCTACAATCAGAGATCAGCATTTTTTATGAATGTAAAACCTGAAAACAAATGGTGCCAATCCCAATGTACATGCTTAATAGTAAGCTCCGCCTACTCTAGAATAAAAAATAGAGATGTTCACCTTGGAGACTGACATATAGGAAGTGTTATCTTTTTAATGACAAGGCACTTTTTATATTAACACGGTTGAAGTGTTATTTTAACTCACTGTTCCCCAATAGCACTGAGCCTTCTTTTCATCAGAAGCAGTCTGAATACCATTTTTTCTCCCACGAACTGGCACATGAAAAATAAGAACACATAATCCTCACCAGTAACTGCAGAACTAGAAAAGAACTGATTCCTGCTTTCTGGATTATGAAAAAAGAAGATTTTAGAATCTCATTTACAGCTTAGACCTAACATGACTCTTCCTGTAAAATTCTTCCCCTATGATTCCCTTGCCTTTTTGGATGCGGGATTTTGTTACCTGCTGCCTCCTGAAGAGTGAGCAGTTGGGGAGTGGAGATGAGGCTCCACCATCTTCCTTGGCTGCTGGTGCACATTTACAGCATCAGATAGAGAGAAAGGAATAACAGAATTGAAAGAGTGATCAGAAAGTTTAAAAACTAGTACTCATATAATTCCATTTATCTTATACAAAGTCATTTCCACTATGGACAAAAAAAGGTAAAATTGCATGGAAGGTATGACCAAAGTGCCACTGCAAACCAGTACCAGAGCGAAGAAAAGCTATTGCTTTCCGTCATATGTTTAAACTTTGTGAAATACAAATATAGACCTTTTTTAAAATTATTTTTTAAGTAACACAGATTTCTTAAGTTTGGAGAAGGACACTCAATTTAGTCCTGCCAGTGAATTCGCTGTCAGGACTGTATATTCTTGTACTGCTTCCTTACTGCAGCAGATGAATGACCAAATATATTAGGCATCCATTGTGTACAAGGAAAATAGATGAGGGATGATTTGTCATAAGTTCTTTCTTTGTATTAATAAGTCATATGGCACAGAGATGAGATTATATTCTGTGTTTCCTTCTGCCTTCCATCCCTTAATGCTTCTGATTCAAATTTCCTTGTACTCATATCTTTATCATGTTCCTTTGGTTTGTAATGTTCTGTAATAAGGACTTTTGTCTTCCACAGGTCAGTGCTGTTGACTGCATTACACTGGCCTAGACTGCAGGTGAATCAGTTTTGGGGTACCTAAAATAAAGTTACTGCTGCTACTGGCCACAGCTTGTTCTTTGGTACAAGAATATGTTACTGCTTCTTAAAAATGGACTAACAGCAACCAGAACACTAAGTGTCTTTAGCCAGGGCCTACCAAAATCAGAGCATGAAGCCCAGGCTGCAATGAAATAAGACACAAATCTTGCCCCTTCTCACTGGAAAAAAGTTGTAACTACTGGGGCATTCTGAATTCAGAACATTCACCCTATTTTTTGGTTTAAAGGATGGAAAGGGAGTCGAATGGAGTTGAACTCTGGTTACATCTTTTCTATTTCTAAGGCACATATGGGTCATTTTTCCCCTTTCACAAGACTTTTTTCCCCTGTTCTCAGCACTGGTGAGGCCACACCTTAAGTACTGTGTCCAGTTCTGGGTCCCTCAATTTAGGAAGAACACTGAGATTCTTGAATGCATCCAGAGAAGGATGAAAAGGTTGGTGAAGGGTCTGGAACAAAAGCCCAATGAAGAACAGCTGATGGATTTGGGGTTGTTCAGCTTGGAGAAGAGAAGTTTCAGGGGAGACCTTATCATTCTCTACAGCTGCCTGAAAGGAGGTTGGAATTCTTGCCAGGTTGGGGGGTCAGCCCCTTCTCTCAGGCAACCAGTGACAAGATGAGAGGACACAGTCTTAAAATGCACCGGAGAAGCTTAAGCTAGGCATTAGCAAAAAATTCTTTACAGAAAGAGTCGTTGGGTATAGGAATAGGCTGCCCAGGGTAGTGGTGGAGTCACCGCCCCTGGATGTGTTTAAGAAAAGACTGGATGTGGCACTCAGCACCATGGTCTGTCTGACAAATTCCTCTTTAACCATAGGCTGGACTTGATCTCCAAGGTCTTTTCCAACCTAGTGAATTCTGTGATTCTGTGGTGCTGTGACTTTCTCTTTTGCTTATCCGTTATAGGATAAGCAAACACTGAAAACATCTGAAAACATTATGTATGTTTTTGGTTTGACAACGACTTGGGGCTAGCTTTAGGTCTGGATTTAGGCTTGTCTGAGGGGTCCAGCAGGACCACTCATGGAAGAAAGTCCCCAGTGGTGAAGGAATCTAGGCACAGGTCTCCAGAGGCATGAAACATGAGAGACCTTCTTGCATCACCTGATGCAAACCCCATCCTTCACCTGTTGGTGGATGTTCAGTGTCATGACACAGCCAGACGAAAATCCTGTTTGAATTCCACATAGAGTATGAATGGTTAAACTCTTATCAGCAGGAGTCAACACACAACTTACACTCAATTACAGTTCATCTGTATAAGAAACTCTATCACACCTTCTTTTCCAATTTTTATGCTAAGGCATAAAAATTAGCAATCAACAGAAAGATGCTGTCAACTTTTGAAATATAAGTTACCTGCACTGCCTGGTTGGGCTTGGGCATGCCTCTGCATATTCTGCTGTCCAGCAGCTGTAAATTCATCAGCTCTGTCATGGCTCAAATCAAACTATCTCCTTGGATGGCTGCTAATCTAAGATCACGGGTAGAATGGAGAAGTCTGCTTTTTTAGGAATTCTTTTCTTCCTTCATAGCATTGCTGTGAGGACATATACCTTTGCATGGAATGTAGAATTTATACAGATGCATTTCTTCTCTCTGTTTTCTGCTAAATATAATGTTGAACTCTAGGCATTTTTCAGCAGATTTGCAAAGAGTCTAGTATCTTATATGCAAATTTAAGGATTTGAGTGCCAGGCCATACATTTTCATTGAAAATCTGAGTCTAAATACTTAAGTTAGAGAATTTCTAGGTCTGGGATATTGTTTTCCTTTGAGAAAAACTTGAACAAACACAGTTCCTCCCCTCTTGACATTTTCAACCCACATCCTCCTTTTCCATCTACATCTTGGTTGATTCTTTCTTTTTCCTTCTTTTTTATTCTTCTTTAGCTTGTGATCTGGAGTCATGTACATGAATGCATGCAAAATGATTGTGGTTTGGTGGTCTTAGGAGTGAAATTTTTCTGCACCCCTTGGATAAGTAATTCTTTCCAGTCTCAGAGAAGACTGAGATACAGTAACATGGCAAGGAATAGAGACAAAAGAGTCGTATCCCATAAAATGATTGTCAATTATTTTAAAGAGCATAGCAGCAGTGAGAATTACCAGCTTTTGCACATGCATGCACTCTACCCATTTCTTTTCCCCCCCACTCTTCTTTGACTCTCTCTTGCTCAAATTTTATGTCAGGGAGACATTTCCTGACTTATTGGTTGAAAGGCTCCCATTTTGCTTCATCTCTTGAAAGGGAAGAGGATTTTTAAAAAATTTTGTAGATAAGATCTTAGTCAGCCCATACGATATTGGAGCCCATTAATGAAATACCAAAATGGGAAACTTGACATCTAAATGTTAAAAGAGTTATTGCTCCCTACACATCCAAAACCCCCACGTCTGGTGTCCTCCCAAAAGCTAAAATGAAGTAGGACCCTCCAGGATTACAGGTTTTCATAAAGAAAATGGAAAATTAGGCAGTAAATCACTGCATGATTTTTAATATGTGTTATGCTTCCTTATACACACTGACACACAGTAAACACATCCTTTTGCAGTCTGAGGGGAATACAGACTCATCATTGCACAGGCATGTCAGTGTTAGCATTAGTGAGGGTTACCCAGATGTGCTGGAGAGAAAAGTATACTCCCTTGCTTCCATGCCATTTTACAGCTATCGCAGATTCTTGCTACAAAAGTGTGACTGAACTGTTGGCAGCTGCTCTACACCCAGGCTGAGAACTGCTGTTACTGAAAGAAAGCTAGTTACCACTCAGTTCAGATACCTTTCATTAGTATTTGAGGTCTAAAAGCAGTCAGTAGTGTGTACCAATTGTACATTAACTTGTATCTATGACTGGTGATCTCTCTACAGAGAGATCATGAGGATTCATGAGGAATCCTCATGAAAACTATTTTTCAATTGGGAGAAAACATCTGGCATTTCAAAGGAATTCAGATATAATTTTTAATGTATAGAAGTAATCTATCATGACTTGTATTTAGTAAAGTAGTATTGGCATAAGTTAAGTAGGCTAAATAAGGAGAAAGACACAATTAACATATTTTCAAATGCATCAATGTTATGGCTTGTCATGTCCTTCTTCCTGCTTAAAATTAGAAATGACAGATAATGAGACCCTATTAATTTCATAATAGGCTGATAGGCATAGCCAAGCATGGAGCAAAGAATAATATAAATTAGCACTTGGATTTATAAGCCTGCAAACCCTGGGGATGATATAGTGAAGAGTAAGATGTGGAAGAGGAAACACATAGGTTGAAGTCAAAGCCCTCTACACAAATTTCTGTTCTAGTGAAATTGGAATACAATTCTAAAATAATTCATTAATTTTTCTTGAAAAAAGAATGCTGAGCCAAGTCCAAATCCCATGTTTCAAAATTATAAACCTAAATTTTAAAAAAAATTTCTGTTGTGAATTAAGCATCAGGAAATTTTAAAATTTAGAAGGTCCTGAATACATTTGTATCACTAATTCAAGATGTGTATTGTGATGTCAGAGGGGAAAAGTATGTGCAAGTGGGAAAAAAAAACCTCATTCACATAATTTATAGAAATTGTGAAGACATTTATTTTGACTTTCATATTGCCTGTGTGTATTTACCTTCTTCAACCTCTTCATCTAAACACTTAGCAAGAATGTTTAGAGAGATGTAGATACTTTAGTTAATCTTGGAGACCTGCAGTAACAGTTGAAGAAAATGAAGTTTAAAGTTTAATAATTTCTGAATAGAAAAATAATTCCAAAAAGAGATATACATATATATATATATCTATATACTTGTCCCCGAAATTTCCCTGATAAATAGAGATTAAACACATATGCAAATAATTAGCTTTAATGAACATGTTCAAAGCAGCATCTATTTTTAACTAGATGCAAAAAGCTTGCATTTATTTCATCTGGAGATTTCAGGAGAGTCTAAAGTTAAAGCTAATTTTAGCTTTTACTCCAAGTGGTTTAAGCAAACATGAATGATGTGATGCACCTGTCAAATCATCCAGCTATTTAAGAAGGAAGCTTAAGTGCTCACTTTTTAGCACGTCTGTTCTGGTTTTAATTGTAGGAATAGCGGACATGTTTCACTCTTTTGAGAATTCAACCCCAAGGTTTGTTTTCAACGCATTTTGGTTGAAGGGACACAATGGGCACCTCCAAAAATTTTTTTTTTTTTTAATTTAAATTTTCAATGCTAGGTGAATTTAAAATAAGGTTTGATAAACAGGTGTATTTGAAAAGAATTTATTTGATTTATCTTCTTTCTTCTGAATCTGTCAGAAGACACTTCTAGCAGGCACAACACACACCACTGTGCTTCATCCATGGGGATATTGCCCCTGTACAAACAACTAGTGTAACACCTTTTTCTCTGCTGTAAGGTCTGTTTCTGCTGTGGTTGTCTGTAATTTTTTACAGCATGCCTCACAAAGGTCACCAGGAACACTATGCAAAAAGTGAAATACAGATGCTGAATAAGCAATAACCTTACCATCACCATGAATTAGTTCGATTACAAGGTAATTCTGCTTGTTTCTGGTGTAACTCTGTAAAAGTCTTCTACCTTCTTTCACTTCTTTCAGTACTTCCTATCATTCCTTGCCATGGGAAAATCATGTGGTGCTGAATGGACATTCTATGTATTCAACCACATATTTATTTTAACTTATTCATTAACTTTGTTTTTTTTTTTTTCCTTTGGCAATGTAACAGACAAATAAGCTGGAGGTTGTATTCTTATTCATTATATTGCCAAGTGACTAATTCCAAGGAGACTGTTGCTGGTTTAAACAAAGTGCCATGGAAGAATACATGCCCTAAGAATAAACTCCATAATAGACTTGTGATATAGTCTTAGGAAGCAGCATAAAGCATTTGTGCTTCTCCTCCTTTTCTTACTCCTTTGGGAGATTTGGGTTTATTATGATTTCTCCCAAGAGCCATGCCCTGTATTTCAGCAAGGTGCAGTCCCCTTGTTTTGCACAATTTATCTGATTTAAAGTTGTTTCTAATTAAGGTGAGGGTCAGCAGTGCCATATATCAGTGCTTTATTTCAGCTGTGGTGAAACAGGATGGTGCTGGTGATGCCTGCCATAAAGCTGATTGGGAGTTCAATCATGAAACACAGTCACTGTCATCCTGCTTGTCCATTATTTGTATCCCCACTTTCCGGGTGACAGAAACATTTTTTAAAAGTATAGGCCATGGGAATTGGCTGAGAGGAAAACTGTGAAAGACTTTGGTAAATTATGAGTGCATTTATGAATTCTGTTCAGGATCATGCTACCAGTACTGAGTTGAGGTGATGTTGAACTTGTGCTTTTAGATTTGGGAGCACCATTGGGGAGAGGAAAGGAAAGTTCAGGAAAGGAAAGTTCAGGAAAGGAAAGTTCAGGAAAGGAAAGGAAAGTTCAGGAAAGGAAAGTTCAGGAAAGGAAAGGAAAGTTCAGGAAAGGAAAGGAAAGGAAAGGAAAGTTCAGGAAAGGAAAGTTCAGGAAAGTTCAGGAAAGTTCAGGAAAGTTCAGGAAAGTTCAGGAAAGTTCAGGAAAGGAAAGTTCAGGAAAGGAAAGTTCAGGAAAGGAAAGTTCAGGAAAGTTCAGGAAAGTTCAGGAAAGTTCAGGAAAGTTCAGGAAAGGAAAGGAAAGGAAAGGAAAGGAAAGGAAAGGAAAGGAAAGGAAAGGAAAGGAAAGGAAAGGAGAAAAACACAAGAAAAGAGACTCTAAAGAATGCAAAAATCATCAATTTCAGGAAATCTTCATTTTCTTGTCTAGTGGATGTCTATATTTAACCTCTCCCTCCGTAGTGGCAGCTCTTCTAGCAAACTAAAAGAGACAAGGCACGAAAGATGTGGTCAGCCTGACTGAATGATAATAGAAAATAATGTCTTGAATATTACAAATTAAGAAGCAGTCTCTTAAAACATTTGCTCTGAAACCCTCTAAGGTAATGGTGTTTTACTGAAAGAGTATTTGTAGGACACAAGTTGTGAGGGAGAAAACTGAAAAGCTCACATCCCCTCACCAAAGTGTTGCTCAGATTTGAACATTAAAGTTGCACATTGCTTGGAGTAGTGACTTAGATGAGATATATGATCTCAGGTGCTTTTTCTACTGGGCATAATAAACTATTAATTTTCATTTACGTTTTCTCTACATAAGAAATGCATCTACAAGATGCATTAAACTGTTAAATGCAGAAGAGTCACAGCTGATTTGTTGAAAAATAGAAGTGCTGGAAGAAAAAAAAATTAAAAAAAAAAATTTATCCATCTTTCAATGTATTTATACTTCTGCCTTTCTACTTTCCTACATATGTGCATATATACAAAATATTCCACCTAATATAGATGATATTGATATTTCAAGTAGTGGAATTACATTAATGGGCCCTGACAGTGCATTTTTGTAACAGTCTGCAAATGTTGGTAGACATTTTTCAATTGAAGAGTGATAGAATGACTGAAGTATTAGGAGCTACTGCCCTGCTCTAGGGCAACCCCATTTCAGGAATAGGAAGGCAATCAGAAAAGTGTCTTACATTTGTTTCTGAAATATATTTTGCCAAAGCCAGAAAAATATAACACTCCATTTAATGTAGGCATCTCATTGCAATATCTGGTATATCTCTTTACACTTAAACTGAATATTCCTAGAAAAGGCATGTAGGGAGTAATATGCTGTTATAAATAAAGTGGTAAGTAGGTTTAGTAATGAATCCATTTTTCCATGGAAAAAAGAGACTTTAAAGAAGTTGGGTTTAGAAGTAAAGACAAGTTTAAGTTGCAGAGATCATGCCAAAAGTAGAAAGCTTCTCTAGGACTCAGGGTGCAGAATTTGTGGTGGTGAACTTTACTCAATTAAGCCACAGAGCTAATCTAATTGGCTTAGAAGATACAGTCAATCATATTTTTGTTCTTGTTTTATTTTTGTACTTTTGTTTAAAAAGTATCAGTAAAACTCTTTGAGCCACACACTGATTCCATAAATGTGCAAATTTGCCTATTGGTCCCTTCCTTTATAAGAAATAGTCTGGAGCAGATATTTTCCAGTACCTCAAGTTGGAAATTAGTTATGTTTTCCATAGGAAAAATACTACTTGACATTTTTAATATGGCAAGTGGAAATTCTGTGATCATGCAAGGTTGTTCTATGTTTTGGTGCATAGTATTCTTAGTTATAAATAGTTACACTCTGTTGGATACTAGTGAAGTTGTTCTGATTTATGCTTATGTGAGAATATGGCATGTACTTTTTTCTTGTACTTGAAGAGGAAAGGAATATCTTTTTCTTGTCAAAGAAATGCCATGGGTTGTTCAACTCACACCAGAAGTGAATGAAAGCAGACCTCATCTTTAATTAATGGATTCTGCCGAAATGTATTTATTACATGTGGGTCTCATTCACCTAAGCTCTCATCTCCTAAACTAATAGCACCAGTGTGGCAAGACATTCTTCTTTGCAGTCTAGTGTGAACCTATACACCTAAAACTTATAGGGTTGTCTCATAATTTTTATTTCATTCTTTTTAAAAGGTAGCAGAATGTAACATTTGGGGAAAAGAAAAACAGATACTAACAACATTATTACCCTCAATAGCATAGAAAAAGTTAGTTTCTGAGGAAGCATATTAAGAAGATTAAAAAATTACATTCATACTTATACTCAAATACTAGCAACAGTTTGTCTCTAAGCAGAAGACATTTTGTTGAAATCTTCTAGATAGTGTGGAAGCAAGCTGTGTTATTTCTTTTATGCTTTGACATTATCCCCACATGCTTCAGGTGTTACTGTGTTATACTTCAAATTGATTTATCTAGAGTTCTTTCCACTGGACTGCAGATGTTTTTTTTTTAAAGTTTCAAAATGGTTTCATTTTGAGGTGGAGATGTGAAAGAAATAATTTCCTGTTCTAGATGAGATCAGGTTTTTTGAAGTTTGTTTCATTTCCCACTGCAATTACTGACATACACTGTCCTTGAGTCCTGCAGAAAGGTGGAACGTGTAGGGGCCAATCCTTTCATCTATCAGGTGCCTCAAACTAGGGCTAAGTGGCCTTTCTCTTCAATATGGTCAAACAGAGTTAAAGATGAGTATTTTCTCAATGTAATAGTGATGTATTAAGAACTTGTGGTGATTTACAAGATGCATAGATCTTTTCCTGCTCCCCTGCATCACAGAGGATATCCTCTGAGCTGTATTGTAGCAGGAGAGTTAGAGCTGACAGATGTGTGTAACAGATAAAACTGTTTCAGATGTAACCATAACAGAGATACAGGATTAAAAATCTTACACAACATGCTGAACTACCAAGTCAGACCACACTGGGAGAAGTATAAAACATTGTCTTATGCCTTATTTCCTGAGGTGGTATAAATGGGACCAGTGTTTGCAAGCTGACTCTATGCTGCTACAAATCTGTGAAGAACTGAAGTAACACATAGAGATGCACTTTTATTTGAGGCTCAGCCTGTATTAAAGCTAGCAGCCAATTGTCACTTGGTGTTAAAACAAATAATATCTTGCCAGCTTAGTGAACATCTATTCATTATGTTAGGTGTTATGATGACTTAGAAGAAAAAGTGAAAATTCTTTGGTGAAGGGATTGCAAGCCAAGCAAAGATAAGACAGCATCAGAAAGGACATAGTACAAAAATTCTCACTGGATTATAAAATGGAGTTAGCAGAACTTAAAAGTATTATACTCAAGCAACTAAACCCACAAGCAGTCCTCCCAAGAAGTCCTTTTTCTTCTTGTGCCAGATTTTGTAAACTACTTTTGTTACCTCTTGTGTTTTTGCATTCTGAATACATCACAGTTTTTGACACACAGTGTAAAGACCAATGCAGCTATGGTTTGAAAGCAATAGGCTCCTTTTAGTCCCACCACTGGACCTACTAAATGTCCAAATATATGACTGATTGATATCAGTGCACAAGTGTAAATCCCTTTGAGACTGCAATATGCTCAGATGAAGCCAAAGAACCCTGGGTCTTTATGGGATATATAATAATGCATAAACCAGGGCAGAATATTATATGTACAGAAGTTGTCTTACGTGTGGAACGATCACTTCTGGGCTCTCTGCCTGTCATACAGAAACCTGGAAGTGTTCATTCCCCACACCACTGTGGCAACATAGAAATGAACCAAGAGTCAAAAATTATATTCTGCTGCCAATGCTGTTAAAGTTTGGAGAACTACCTCCTCAGGAAAAACTGATAAAAAAGAACGTAACAGAGAGATGAGCAGAGAGGTGCCTTTCCTTTCTTTCTGAATGGAACATGACCCATTTAAAGCAAAATTTCCTGCTTCACAGGCTCATGATGCCACTGAAATGGCTGAAATTCAGTGTACATTGAAAGATTAGAATGCAGGGCCTGATGATATGGGAGTAGAGATGTGCAGATGGAGGATTCACATTCTCCTCTTGCATGATTGAATTATTTGAGTGCCCACATGTATGCAGCATGAGTGCACGAGAATTTTGAATCTTGGAGCCCTACGTGCAGTTCTTCTGAGGCTGTGAAGTATTTCTAAAGACTCCAAGTAATTTACTCACATGTAAATGAAGTAGAAGGAATTGCAGTCAAAAGTGTTCCTGTGTCAGAGCCAGAAATTTTAACTTCCCCTATCTTTAAGGTACTGCTTTAACCACACTTTTATTATATGGGAAACAATAACAAAAAAAGACCAGGCAGCATAAAATAGTACAGACTGTAGGTAGCTTGCTACCTACCATTAATGTCCTTCTGAATAATCTTTTCTGAAATTTGTTAGTTAATTTTGTCTCTTCTTGACGTTATAACTGTTTTAAGAGAAGTGTGCAGAGCGCATATTGTGCTTGTCACTATCTCCTTGATTCACTTTGAATTAGGGGTAGAGGAATTAGAGGTAGAGGCTTTTTGTAAAAGATAGTGTTTAGCCAAATTTCGAGGTCTATTTGCTCCTCTAATGTTCCAGAAACCTAAAAGCTTTTGGTTCCAAAAGAGGGATCTGAATGCAATGAGAAGATTTTCACTGACAACCACAGGAACGCAGATGGTGTGGAAGATTGATGTCTGCCCAGCTGGCTTTAGTCAGTTTCAAACCTTAAGCTGAAAGTGTGCTTCCTGTAAGAGGGCCTGGCAGTTGCAGTCTCCATTCTGCTCTCTCTGTATTTACTTTCAAAGCCAAGTAATGGGAGCAAACACCAATTTGAAAACCATGCTACTTCATTATCCTGACATGGTGTTCTTGGCAGGGTTCTCTTCATTACCTTAAACATGATATTTTCAGAATCTAATGATACTGGAGCATAATGAGTGCAAATGTCTCTGAAAAATGTAAGTGCAGGTTTGTCTGCAAGGGTTGTGCAAATATATTAGATGTATAACATTTGCATGAAAGCCTGACTGCTCAATACGAGCTGACACTTTCAACATTTTTGTGGCAAGTAGTGGGCAGAAAAATCAGGATTGTAACCCTTATGTGAAGACAGCTCTAGTTGGACTGTGTTATTACTTGTTTTACAGTACCAGTTGTCAACCTGATCAGAGTGACCTTCTGTTGAAGGCTGGCACTGAGAAAACCTGTCTCATTACCCAGGGAGGAAAAGGTCACCTCTCTTAAAAGTGATGCCTACTCTGCTTAGCTGCAGCTGAATGGCTGTGGGTATGGGAAATTCCAGAATCAAATATAATCTTAAAATACGTGAAGTCAACAGAGAAATTCAGGTCTCACTGAAATGTTCACAGGTCCATATTGTTTTAATAGGGTTAAGATTCAATGTGTGTGGCCATGGTATTTTTTGTAGAGACTTGCAACTGTTTAGTTTGGGAGATCCAAGATTCTTGGCTAGCAGGACTGGAAAAGTGTTTTGTTCTGTCTTAATTGATGTTGGGCCTAAGTTTAATTTTAACAACAATCAGCTGACAGTGATCTCTAAACAAATCTTGACCATTTTTTCTCTATTCTGTGCCAGAAAATCTAGTTAGGTGTTCTGGAGCCTGCTCAGCTAAACTGAAAAGAAGGTATAATATTTTCATTCAGTTAATATGCAGAGAAATGTTGGGAAAAGAGCCTGTATTCAATTTGTTACTCCTGACTGCAGCTGGATAAATTTTTCCACAAATAAATGTAAAGAAAGTAGTTGTCTAGTTTTAAGATTGCGCCCCAAGTTAAATACTTGTGGGGAGACCCCCTTTAAATTAGGAAGCCTAATTAATTAGGGAGCCTCTAATTTACTCACAGAGTAAATACTTACTCATGACTTATTGGCTAAAATTGCAGGCATCTGCTTGAGTCATAAGTCTCCCTTTTTCAGGTAGGCTAAGGTTGCGCCAAGCGTGCTTTAGCACAACCAAGGCAACATGGCTTATGTGTGCAGTTAGGAAAATGCCACTGGAAACCTGTCCATGGAAACCAGCTTCATGCTGCCACCACTTCCAACATGCTCTCATATACTAGAGCTCATCTCTTGGCTCTTGAAGTAATACCTCTATGGCCAAAATAAGCTCTTACAGACGATATGCCAAAGGATCTGGGGAATCCCACTTGGAAAATTATATGGACCTCTGGCAGTACTAAGGTGTATGTTAGAAGGTGGGTCTACCTGTAGGCAGCTAACAGTACATGCAAAGTTCTCTGGCAGTACTAAGGTGTATGTTAGAAGGTGGGTCTACCTGTAGGCAGCTAACAGTACATGCAAAGTTATCTCCCCAGGCAGACACAACAGCACAACTGCTCCCAGACAGTGTTGACTACTTTTTACTTTAAAAAATGTGCACGAATTCAGTAAAAAATGCTTCAGAAGGATGTTGAAGATGCCAAGCAGAAAGAAGGAGAAAATAAACAGAGAGAACCTGAAAATCAAGTTCTTGATGAGCACACCTGCATTAAATAAAAAGAAGACTTGTGATTCATTAAATTGCCTTGTTGTAGTTCTATTGGAAAATATTGAACAGAGAAGGGAACTTGCCACCTTATCAAGAGGCATGCTGGTTTTGACACTTCTTTGGCACAGCTAGTGAATCAAATCCTGACTTTTACTAGCATAAAAGACTGGTTAATATTTTAGTTCTAAAGACAAAATGGGAGAGACTCAACTTTAAAAAAATGATCCAAGTTAATCAACCATATATGTCCCAGGAATTTTTACCTCTCATCTGCTGTTCCCTGCACTTGCACTAGTCTAAACCTAATACTTTAAAATCTTTTTAAATACATGGAATTTTACCAAAGTGTCTGCCTTTCAGCACTCCAAATAGCCAGTTGCATGCTAAAACACTAACTTGAAGATGTTGTTCAAATCTCTTTCTGCCTACTTTGGGGCTGTGCACAGGTCTTGGAGTGGGACTGTCTCCCATCTCCATACTCTACATTGTAATTCTGTGCTTTGATTTCCCCTGTTGTAAATCCAGTGAGGTTCAAGGAGTGTCTGCAGAAATCATAATCACATGTAACATTTTCATTGCATGGAGTAAGCAATGAGTTAAGTGATTATTTTCCAGAACACTGTAGCTATATGATTTGTTGTTATTTTCCCATATAGTGGAGTTTTAAGCAGCCAAGAAGTCCATCCATACAAGTGTGTGACAAAGTACCAGCTTTCATTCCAGAGGCTATGCAAAGAGTATGATTATTTAGTGGAATGACTTCACTCTTTAATGAAAAGTAATCCATGTCAGGGAAACTATCAGATATAATTTGGTGCAATTGAACTTTTTCTTTAACCTTTTACTATGATTTATGTGATTAGGTCACCAGAGGAAGTGGTTTTGAAAAGCATGATTAAACACTATAAGAAACAATTTCTATCTTCAAGCACCTTGTGCAACTTCATTTTTCAAGTGTTTGTCCTTCCTCATCAGCCTGGCTGCATTGAAATATAGAAAAATGACCTTTGAAATGCTATTTTATTTCTTTAATATGAAAACAGGTAAGAACAACTGAAGCTGCAAATGAATTGCTATTATTCTGATACAGAATTTCAGAGAATGTCTTCTGTTTTTATTCCGTACAGTTGCAACATCTGTTTAACAACTTTTTACTGATTTTAAGTACAGCATAATAAATATAATGTTTGTATTGTTGGTCAGCTGCAACTTACCTTGTTAAAACTAGTACATAAAATTATAAACAGTAGATATTGCCTGGAGAAATAGACAGTAAGACACAATTCAGAAAGAAAAAAGTTTTGAATCAGTTCAAATCCTTTGCTTAATACCTTTAGCTCTGTGATGAGCTTACATTTCTGAAGAGGATGCTTTTTTGTCCATACACATCCTACCCTGTTTAGCTCTAGGCATCAATGCCAACAGATGATGAGAACAACATTCTACTCCAATGGTGATCAGGTTATGACCCACCAAAGTCCATCAGCTTATGGATAAGCAATAGAAATTTAAAATGTACGCAAAGTAGTCTCCTAAGTTCAATAATGTAAGGCTTTGAACCCCTTCACTGTCTTTGGAAGGAATCAAAGAAGAGAAGTAGGATGCTTGTTAGTAGAGGTTATTTTCATAAAAGGCCAAATTCAGCGCATGGCCCTTCCGAAACTTCACCACATTTCCAAGTCATGAAAAGGCAGGCATAGTCACCAAATATGGATGTGAACAGGGAATATACAAATTCACCATGGTCACTGAAATTTGTTTCCATCTGGTAATTTGAATTAGTTCCATGCAACTGGATCTGGTTGCAGCTGTTAAGGTTTGGGTTTAAATATCAAAGCAAAGCTGATTTTCCTCTAAAATGTCCATAGCCTGTCCCTGCTGAACTTCAGAGAGTTCAGCTATAAATTTGCATACATTAACTCCATAAAGGGGCATCACAACTCAGGTCCAATATCCGAGACCTCAGCTCTAACCAGGGATATTGTGCCTGTTTGTCTGCACTGCTTTCTATGACTCCTATCTAGCTATGCTCTCCTCTTACAGTACCTCTGTACGTGCAGCAAACACCACATCAGCCCTCCCCTACCGCTCATGCTGGGGAAGAAACATTAGGCTGGTGGAGGGAAACTGGGGAAGGTCAGAGTAGTGCCTGCTCAGTAGTGCATAATTTATATCATTATTGTCCCTTAACTAACTTTATCTCTGGGACACTGACAAGAACCTTTCTTTTATGCCTGCGCATGTATGCAAAGATAAAGATTAGGCCCAATATCACAACCTGATGTTGAATTCTTCACATCACTGACAACCCCTCAAACCTCACAAGAAACTTCAGTATAAAGTAAGGAGTAGAATACAATAGCCTCACTTTGTGAAGATTAGGCAAGAGAGGAGAGAAAATTAAGGCATAAAAGAGAGAAAGAGAAGAAAAAAGATCACCAGTCCTTAGATCCTGTGTTGGTCCCAACACATGGATGTTCCAGATCTGGGGACCACAAAGAGAAGACAGAGAGAGAGAGAGGAAAATGAGAGCAAGGAGGACAATTCACTTGGTTTCACAGAAAACCTGGCACACACCTTTTATGTAAACTTCTGTGGACCTTCTGTGCCATACTGTTTGTGCATGCGCAGCCCGCCCTTCTGAGTGCTCCCGGAAGTGAATCAGCGTGGGAGGAGTTGATGGAGGCGCACCGAGCACTAGTCCCAAAGTATTAAAGGAAGCCAGCTGAGAATAGTGTTGCCCCACCTCCGTGGGACACTTTCTTCTAGTTACACCTTCCCTGTCCCAAAAGTCAGCATATTCAGGACAAATCCTTCTTATGCCTGGTCCTTCACAAGGTCATGACGTATTATCTCCCTGATGATGAATGATTGCACGTCAGAGAAAAATTCAATAGCAATAATGCAATATTTTTACTCTTTAGACCAAATTTAATGAGAGAAAAAAATTGCATTTCTTCAGATATTTTAAATTAGTTGCTGGCCTAAAGAAGAAAAAAAATTGCATTTTTGTGAATTTTTTACAGATATCATGGTCATTAGACATTCAATGGAGGCAAACGTATAATAAAAGTCAGTGTAGTAATATTATTTAATTTGAAGGATATTATCAGCACAGCATAAGAAGCAAATGCAGAGACCACCACTGTTCAAAGTTATCCAAAGAGGGTTGTTTGGTTGTGTTTTGGTTCTGTTTTGTTTTGTGTTTGTTTGGTTTTCCCTCCCACAACAGCATGTGAGTCATAGAGTCATAAAATGCCTGAATTCCTGCTATGCAATGTTTCCCACCCCCTGCCATCAGCTATTTACTGAAAACCAAAGCAAAATACATTACTTTTCACTTATTCATACATTCATACAATGCACCAGAGGGCCAGCTTAGTACCAGCTTCTTCCCTCGCACTTGAGCCTCAAAGTTTGGAACATCTGTGCCAAGAGGAAATGGCTGAGTTCTGCTCCTATAGTGGGTCTTGCTGAAGCTTGTGTTTTCAAAGAGAGAAATAAAATAAAGGAAGAAGGACAAAAAAGCTCTTGGAAAGAGAATTATTTTTTATCTATAAAAACTCGAGAAAATAATGGAGACACATCTAGTAAAAAAAATCATCACCATTAAAAACTAATTAAACATTTGTATTTCAGAGCTAAGTTTCTGTGCAAAAATCTGGGAAGCAGCAGTTTAATACTAAAGATTATTGGCTGTAAATTGCTGTTTATTTCTAAGTAAGTCATACAAAATATATTGAGGATTTAGTCAGCTTTACATAGCTGCATTATTATTCTTTTGAAGTGAGTAATTTGTAACTGTTCTCAGAGACATTTTATCAGGCATTTATCTCCTCTAGCTGGACTTGTGATATGGAGGGATATAATGAATTTCTCTTTAATATAATAAGAACTAATCAGCCGACAACAGGAGGACAATAATGTCTGCCTTCATGGTTAAATATTTTATATTTGGTAACAAAACTGCAATTGAAAATAAAAGTAATTTAATCTTTATCCCTTATCTGAACACTGAAAAATGTTGGTGACACAGTGAACTGTAGTATATTTGCTGCATATTGTAATTTTCATTGTTTGTAACTAAAGAGAATAATTTGTTTTAGTGGGAAAAGTTCCTTGATGTCTACTCACTTCTCCCACACATCCTCTGGTACTGTGAAAACCTTTATCCATCAGGTGGGCCATATTCTTTACAGCATTTGTCCATTATTACAACCTTTAGACAAATTTAAATCTGAAGTACTTTTATGGATTTTACCTGCTAAAGGAAAACTCTCTGAGATCACTATTTTCCCTAGAGCAGTAATAGAAAAATTGTGAAAATACTACTTGTATGCTGTTGGAATGAATTAATTCTCCATATTTTCCTGCAACACAATCAGTCTTTTTCATATTTCCTCAACCCTGTAAAGAACATTAGAAGATAAGAAAAATTCAAATGTAATTTACATTTCTTACTAATTTTCCATAAATGATGTGTATTCTTCTGAATGTGAAAATCTTCATGAGAAGTATATTAGACAGAGCAACAAGTATACCTTCATACTGGCACCATTATTTATTTGACTTCTAGTGAGGCTATTTTCTTATTCTTATGAACAAGATAAATGGCATATTCCAGAACCTCAGTGAAGGCATGGATCCCAAAGATGGAGACAGAGGTGTTTCTGCCTGAATCAGTGCTAGAATTATTATTCTGAGGTGCTATTTTTGATAAGCTGATTTGTCATGACTTCTTTTGAACCTCCTTGAACAATTTCTTGAACTGTTTGAAGCTGTAATTTAAACCCAGGGGGAGATTAAATATTCCCTAAAAATGCAGTGACAAGCATTCATGGGGGGGCTTGAAAATTCCAAGTCCTGTTTTCTCACTTTACAGTAACAGTGCACATAAGACATTTAGTAGATGTTTTGTCATCACATAAGAATAACTACCTCAGTCTTTTCTAGAAAAAAAGGGAATATTTCTGTGTCCATAGATCTCTCAAAGTATCTAAACTGCAGCTTACCTCTTTCAATCCTGCTCAGTTTTTGGAATAAGTAATGGGCATTTTCTATCTGGATTTTTCCAATCTTGCCATGCAGTTTCCCACAGCTTCCTCCCAGAGAAGCCGATGCATGATGGTCTGGAAAAGAGGTCTGTGGGGCCCTGGCTCTTGGGCCCCCAGATGGGGATGCTCCACAGCTCCTTCACAGGCTGGCAGCCTCTCACAAGGGGGTTGCCCCAGGGATCAGTGTTGGGCCCAAATCTGTTGATTATCTTCCTAAGTGATCTGGACAATGGGATCAAGTGTACTGTGATGACGCCCGTGGTGATACCACAGAGTGGGAACTGTGTTCTTGGGAAGGGAAAGTATCCTGCAGGAAGGCCTGGATAGGCTGGAAGAGTGGCTGGCAAGAACCTTACCAAGTCCAGCAAAGACAAGTGCAAGCTCTTGTACCATGGCAAACATAATCCAGGAGGGCAGCACAGGCTGGGATCTTCCCAGAAGGGGAACAGCCCTGTGGAAAGGGACCCAAGGGTCCTGGTAGACATCAAACTCACACTGGGTGTACAGAGCATGCTGTGGAAAAGAGAGCCAATGCTGGGCTGCATCAAAAAGTGCATCACCTACAGAGACAAAGGCACCACCATCCCACTCTGATGCTTGGCAGGCCACTCCTGGAATACTGTGCTTGGCTTTAGTGCCTAAAGGAGGAGGCTGGAGAGGGTCCAGAGAAGGGCCATAAAGATGGTCCAGGGGCTGGGAAGCCTGCTGAGTGAGGAAAGGCTGAAAGATATCATTTGTTCAGCCTTGAGAATGACTGCTGAGTGGAAATCTTAACACCATGTTCCAGTGGCTAAAAAGAAGATAGAAGCTCCCTTTTTGACAGGAGTCACAGGAAAAGACAGAATGGGACAAGAGGTACAGATTATTCCTGGGGACTTTCCATTTGGACACAAGTGGAAAATTTTTCATCATGAGAACAGTCAGCCATGGTAATAATCTCATCCCCAGGAAGTGGTGGATTCCATGTTGCGCACTTTTATAATCCAGCAGCACAGAGTGTTGACCCATCTTGCATAAATCTTGCTTTTGCCAGGAAATGTAGGATCAGATAATCCTTGTGGTCCCTTCCAACCTAGTATTCTATGATTCTGTGAACTCAGGACAAACTCCACTCAATTTTATCAGAGTTTAAACATGTTCATTGCATGGCCTTGTTCACAGTTTCTGGTTTGTTTTTTTTCAGCAGACTGTAGTAGAAAGAATATTTGTATTAGTAGTTCTTAACATCCATAATGGGTTCTTCTGTGATTTTCTTATGCAGCAGAATGCAACAAGATTTGCTTTTATACCTAGAATAAAAAAGATCTAGACTTGTCATAGCTACTATATAGTGCAAAATAAAATCATTACAAACATCTACTAATCCTGTTGGCCCAGGATTACAGTCAAGTGGTTTATTATATCATGATCTGATTCTGCTATGAATAAGTCAGGGCAATTTTCTTTGAACTGTAATTACTCAGACAAGAACTTTATTGAGTTTTTTTAATTCTCTCATTTTATGTTTCTCTCTAACTTTTAAATTTTATTTATGTATTTATTTTCCTGTTCCAGGGATACTTCTGCCTTTATCTGGACCCTCCAAAAGCATAATGTGTATTGTAAAAGCAGGGTGCCCAATGTGCAGGAAGAAATGATGCATCTGACTCCATGACATCAGAAGGCTAATTAATAACTTTATTATACTATATTATTCTATACTATATTACACTATATTACACTACATCTAAACTGAAACTTCACAAGCACTCAACTGAACCAAATCTCCTGACTGCCTGCTGACCGACCGTCAGGACATGCGCTTGGCCGTGATAGACCAAGGAAACAAAACACCATCCCTCTGGGTAAGCAATCCCCATAGTGCACTCCACTCTGGCACAACACAGGAGCAGTAAATGACATAAGAATTGTTTTGATCATTCTTTTCTCTGCTTCTCTCACTTCTTCTCTCAGGTTCAGAGAATGTGACTCCTACAAATGTGTTTACAGATTCTATTGCTCCCATTTTGTGAAAAGTTAAACAAAACCCCGCATGAGGCCACTTCCATGTTCAGATCATCTATAAATAACACTTTTGGTTCTGCAGCATAAGTCTCCCTGTAACCAGTACAAGATATGATAGATCATATATGAGCAAGAACATTAACATAATATTCTTAGTGTCAAGCCCTTTGTTTTCTGGAGATGTATTTGAATTGAAAGTTGTATTTTAAAAATTTATTTTGGCTTTGCTGAGAGAAAGGAAACAGAAGTATTTTCATTCTGTCATGATGATATCTGTGATGTGAGGATCAGAGCAGTTAAGAATGCCTTCCCACAGTCGGCAGGACCAGGAGAGATCGTGGCTATTTAGTCAGGATGAAGACTGCATTTTCCTCTCTGGTGTTTATGTCACTTCTCATTAATTTTGAGACGCCTGTTACTGTACAAATCAGGATAAACAGAGTCATGTGTTGGATTAGACCTTTGTCATGAACTAATTTATTTCCCAGCAAGTTGTAAAAATGAGCAAGGCCAAAATCCCTCAGAGCAGAAAATGTCTTAGTGATTGCTAACACATTATTGTGCAGAGAAATGCCTAATACAACCTCTGGTAGGATATCATACCTGCTTACTACTGAATTCTCCAGAAAGTTTATTTGATATGTCTAAGCTAATTATCAAAGTCTTGTTGATAAGAAGCAGCTCACTGGGCCTGAATGTGTCTGAACATAATGACTAAATTGTGAGAATTCATGGGCCTCTGCTTTGAATAATTAACTTGATTCTTTGCAGAAAGCACGCAATTTGGAAACTAATTTTCTCTTTGCACAAAGCAATTTGTCCTTGTGTTGCCTTTGAAAAGTAAACTGTTCAAACGTGAGGCTATTATAATCTCCATTCTATTAATCTCTGAGCTTTCTTCCTCTCAGTACTTAGTGCATTGCTGCTCTTACATTTGTACTTGTTAAAAACTGAAATGTGAGATTGTATCTTTTCCTTTCAAATAGAACAGCTGTATCCTTTAAGCATTGGCTTTGTGGCATAAAACCTTTTTGCTCTCCATGGTGTTTAATATATTCAAAGACAACCGCTTTTTACTGGATTGTTAACAGAAACAAATGAAGTTGGTATGCACAGGGAGTACAACTGACTTGGCAGGAGGGAATGTCCCCTGGATGAAATCTGGGCATTAAAGTTAACACCAAACCCTTGCCAGTTGCTGTGAGACTGGGATTGCACTGTTCGGATCACAGGTATGATTCTGTCCCTGCTGTGTCACTGCTGCCAAGAATATTTCTCTGACTACTATGTGATTCTTTAGCTGAAGGGAATGGTTCCCAGTTTACTTCCCAGTGAACTCTTTATGTCTAAATGCCAGAAGTCACCAATGCATTTGGTACTTTCAGCATAAGAATTAAAGTATGGAACCAAGCTTTTTTTTTCTGGTTTGTGTCTCCCCTTCCTTGAATTGAAGAATAATAAGCCTGTGACAGTGACAGGCTTATTGTGACAATAGTAATAAGTGACAGTGACAGAACAATGACAATGACAGTGATACCTACCTTCTGCATTAACAGGTAACTCAGATCCCTCTTTGAGTAAAATGGCACGACTGCGCAATATCTTGTCCTGTTGCAACCTCATTGCCAGGGACTGAGTGAAACAACGCGTAGCTCCAGCCAGAGAGCACTGGACATGGCCTGTGGGTTCTTTGACTTGTTGCTGACCCTAGACAGGGAAAAAATCTGCATTTTAAATAGAACTGACTGGTTCAAATGCAGCAAAACAATAATAATGTTTCCAGGTGAGGGTGTACTTCTTCCAAGTCACAAAATCATCTATCCCTCCAGAAAGAAGTGGTGGCATATTACAGCCTTCTGCTCAGACTTTTTTTGAAATGGTAGAGTACTTCAGTGTATTTTGAGCTATCTTTGGAGGCAAATTTCCACAGTTTTATTCCTCTGCTGTATTATATTGGAAAACACACTTTCCTTCAAGTTCTGATGGAATACATTATGAACAGGAGCTTATCAGTCCCTGATGCCAGCACCATGCCTCTAGGAAATGCTTAATATGCTTGCCATTCAAAACACTTCCTCATATCCCTGAATTCATTGTATTCTGTGAAATTTAACAGGCATCCATCTTTGTCGCCCTAGTAATGTTATTTTTGAGATAAGGAGCATGGACCTCCAATGACTTTCTCAAATAAAAAAATACCTATTTTATGCTTTAGCCCTGATTTTTAAGTCAATCTTTTTTTAGAGATGAGACACATAAAGTGACATTTATGCTAAATGTGCATGGTCTGCTCTGGTCCTCACCTGCAATTACTTTTATGGTTTAAAATTTTCTCAGTTTACATTAAACTATATGAAAAGTTTGGATTTAATATAGTGAAGGATAAAATAGAGTGTGTACTGCCTGGTACAGAACTCCTACAATACAACTGTTTCCTCAAATTTGGAAGGAGCCAGGGTTTACAATGAAACCTGCTTTGTAAGAAGAGACCTAATCAGATGTGTTAAAGGAGCCTGCCAATCTCGTTGGCAAGCATCAATCATCATCTTCAGTGTGAGCAGAGAATTTTTCCATTGTACAAAATGTGCTCACCCCAACTATTATTTCTATATTCCTACGGGCTGTAAGGACTGAAGCCCATTTCCTTTCCCCATGCTGGATTTAGAATAATGAGACTGTGTGCTGTGGATAATAAACTTAATAAATCTTATTCCTTCCAATCTTGCGGTTTCTTCTCTAAAATCTGTACAGAGTTGGGCTGCATCTGGCAATTTATCAGCTTAATTCTGGCTTAGTATTTAGTAAGGTTTACAAAAAAAATGTTTCTTTCTAGAGGGAGAATGGTGAAATGTGCAAAGTATTCACTGGGTGTGGCTGCAAGTAAGAAATATGCTGTATGACCGTCAGAGACCATTACTAAAATAAGCAGAACCAGTGTTTTTAAACTTTTTTTGTGCTGCTTTGTATGTGAAATGAAGATCAGTCATTCAAAACACATTATGTTTATCCATGTATCTAACCCTTGTTATGGAATCCTCTTTTCTTGCATGTAGCTGTAAAAAGCTAGTGTGTTCAGGGAAACTTCATCTTGAAAAGCTCTGATCCTCTTCCTTAGTCATAGATCAGTAGTGCTGGTAGGGTGCACTGGGAGGGCATCCCTGCTCTGCCTGTCCTGCTATAGGCTCGTGTCTTGTCTTCAGCTGCTGACCAAAGTCATGGCAGAAGCACTGCTCTACCACAGTAGTACTAAGATCTGCTACGAGATAATGCTGCGCTATGTCTGCTGCGCAAAACACAAACTTTGGAAAGTAGTCTTCTGTGTCAGACCAGAGTGATCACATGTCGACATTTAACACCACTGAAGGTGCTCGGCATTTGTTTTGTGGTGGTGTTTTCACTAGTTTCAATCAAACACTTCCTCTTCTTTTGACCAAAGATATTCCTCATTTATGCATCATATCCTGAGTATGAAATAATCATGAAAAGTGGCTTAAAAATCAACTGAGATTTTCCTTTCAGCAATGTAAAAACCCCCTTATTCTAGAATTTTTTTTGAGCTATGTGTTTTCTTCATTGAATAATTTTTGTTGAAGTTTTTTTGCCCCATCTAAGAAATATTTCAGGAAAAACAGGAAAAAATTTATTCTATTTGAATGGTGAATTTCTGATACATGACTTTATAGCACTAATAGTTATGTTCAAAAAATGAAACAAAACAGCTGAAATAAACTAACATTAGCTTTAATTGGGGCTAACTCATGGAGGAGTCATGTATTTTTTGGGCATACTGAAATTCAAACAGGATAAAATTGCCACGTGTGGATATTCTTTAGTCAGGAATGAGTTATAATGAAATAGTTTTGTTGTTATTTGAGATATTCTTGTGCTTTCTAAAACCACATTGCTAGGAATTTTTAGAGTTCTGAATTTTGGGTTACTTGCTTAATGGATTCCTTATTTTCATTATATTTTTTAAAATGAAAATTTTAACATAGTGTTGTGAGGAGGGACACTTTCAGCACTATATGACTTTTTCTCATTTTAGGGAGAAAAGGTTTTTTGCTTTTTTGTGACTCTTGATCTAACCCCATGGAATCACTGCTCTCCTTTTCTTCTGGATGGGGCAAAAAGACTAATTTGAATAAAGTGTCAGAGAGACAGTGGAAGAATATTTTTATTCAGCGTATTTTGTTCAGTAAAGTTAAATAAGAACTGCTAAGAACAAAGCATTTAAAGAATATGGGCTCAGATTCCCTGTCATCTATCTGTATTTGGGAGGACACATGAAGTAGAAAACTGTGCTGGAAAGGAGCTTTATGTGCTTGAGGGGTTGTTGTAGAGTTTAAATGTGTTTCTTGAGGACCTGTTTATTATTGTAGAATTGTACTAGAAAAACTTTGTAAAGAATTTCAATCTGGCTGCATGACTAAATTTTCAAGAGACAAGAGCACTCTTAATAAACTTTTTATATTCCTGTGTAAATAATTTCATCTAAAACTCACAAATTTCTATATTACACTCTTGTCTACAAACGATTTAGAGGAAATAAAAAATAATAATAGTAAAGGAGAAAGGATGTAATTGTGGGAGATGATTCATTACAACACTGTTCTTCCATTCAGGGTTTTACAGAGAGAGTATAAATTATGAAGCAGAAGAGCAGGAATGGGCAGTTTGTGGACACTGCTGATGGACTCCAGTGACTCCAACATCATAATAATGTTCCATCTAATTCTCTTTCTTTCATATGGAAACATATGCAGAAGTTAAAAGGGAAGATAAATTACATGACTGCAGTTTTGGTGGTGCTTTTCCACGTTTCTACTTTGTGCTCTTGGGCTGTTTTACGTTCTTGTGCTATTTTCCCACTCAGGGATAACACATCAAAATAATTTGTGTGTGTGATGACAAAGAAGTTCATCGCTCTTGCAAGTGTGATAGCCTATTGCCAAAATTTTACTGTCATGGGCTTCAGTGAAACAGATCCAATATACAAAATTTTAGAAAATATGTATAGTCTAGGTTAGTTAGGCATATGTGAGTGGAAGAGGAATTACTGAAATTCAAGTAACGAGTAAGGAAAGCTAAGAGGGAAAATTCTGAATATACCTTTGAATATATGTATATATACATACACACACACATATATATACTCATACATGTGTGTGTGTGTGTGTGTGTGTGTGTGTATGTATATATATGTGTGTGTTATATACATATATAAAACAGAGAAATTACTTGAGAGATAGAATACATTTGTTATCAACTGGGAATTACAACCTTTTCATGCATAAACAAATGAGGATGTTTTGAGTGATTACTTGTGTCACTACAGTCTATAAATAAAGCTTGATTTTTGCCTGTCTTATAATGTCAACTATAGCAATATACTCTAGTGCAATTTCAGAATTCTGCTATGGTATCTTGCTTTTTGATACATTTTTGCATTTGCTTTGTGCTATCAGGAGTGAATATCTGAGTGATGATTCAAGTGAGAATAAGATAATGAATAAAGATTTATGTGACTTGAACACAGAAAATGACTGAGAAATTACCCACTTAAATTGTCCAGTAAATTACAAAGAAGGAGAAGTGTCATGAAAATGACACATTTTGCATCTTTTGGCAAATTTTTTACTGGTTTCAGTGGGAAAAACTTGTATCCTGGTTGTGTTTTGTTTGTTTGCAATCTTGTTCTTGTTTTCTGGGCTTTTTTTCCTCCTTCTGCTTCCCTCTGCCTAAAAAGGCTGGTTTTCATTGTGTTCTTTGTAGTTTCTTTTCGTTGTTTGTTTTGGTAAAATATATATTTTTTTTTCTTAAATGGAACTTTTCTAGGTCCCTGGTTCACAAAAAGCAGATCCATGCCTGGGAAGTAAAACCCAGTCTCCAATGTATTTTGTCCAGCTCCAGTGGCCATATGGCTCCTGGGCTTTTTCACTGGGACAATGCCTGGTAAAGTTCTTTGTGTCTGAGTAGAGGCTATGAGCACCCTCTGTAGCTCCATCTACTCAAATTAACCCTAAAATGTTGTACTCCAAACATAAAAATAGTGAAACCTACAGTCTCCTCCTTGTAAATGAATTTCTGCCATTTTGAACATGAAGATATGTATCATTTATCAAGACAAAGACAGTGGTACCTCAGGTGGTTTTCCCTTTTGAAGGATCAGGGCTATGGAAGAATTTGGTGTTTGTGACAAAATCCATAGCTCCAAAAACTTTGCATAGTTATTAATTTTGATGCAAATCACTCCTTTAAATGACTCCAGATTGCAAATGCTTTCAGACTTTTTGTTGTTCTGTCCTTATGCCACCAGAATAGGTACATGTAATCTAGTGAGCCACATGCATGAAAGGCTGTTGCATCAGAGGAAACTTGGATTTGGGTTGAAGAAATTGTGAAGGAAGCCTATAATTGTGCTTCTAGGTGGTAAGAGTTTGTGTTCTAAGGAGAAGTTTGAAAAAGAAATCTTTTTTTGAGTCAAGTCTGTTTTGTCTGTGATGGTAATTGGTGAATGACCTTCCTATATTTATCTTGATCCACAGTTTTTTGTAATTTCTCTCCTCTGACCAGCTGAACAGGGGGGTGATAAAGCTGCTTTGGTGGACAGTTGGTGCCCAGCCAGGGTCAACCTACCATGATCTTAAATCTATTCAGAAGCTGCAACTTGTACAGAATTTATTGACTCGATAAATAAAACTGGGTTTCTTTCCTGACAACCATAAATCTGTGGTCTACAAAAGATCTGGGTCCTCCATACCGCAGAGAATGCCTTTTCCCCAGTGTACTTAGCCATGGTTGCCTTCCATGTGGGAAGCTGCCTATTCACAGGATTGGAAGAGGGGTCTGTGCAGGTGGACAAGGCCTTATGGCTAAGATTACTCATCAGGTGTCTGGTTTGGTGGAGCAACAATTGTTCAGAATCATGTTAAAGCCACCATCCTCCTGCTCTCTCCTGTTCACCCAAGCTCAGGCTTAGCTGAAAGAAAAGGTCAGGGAATCTGACTGGGGCAAGGCTTCACTGACTGCATAGAAGGAATTAATTTTCTATATTCCCTTTTCACTCTTTAAAATGTCAGGGTTTTCAGTCCGAAAAAAACCTGTTCTGGTTTAATCAGGATGGAAAAGAGCTGACGATTTTAATTTTAGGATACACAAAATTTAAAAATGGATGGAGAAATGCCTCATGGGAGTTTCAAGAGTTCTCTGATGAAGTAAAGGATAGACCAAACTAAACTGAGAGATGCAAGCTTCCCTTGCCTGAAGCCTACTTTCCACTGCTAATAATCCTTCTTTCGCTTCTTCATTCTATGTCACATCTTGATTATCTTTCTCTTTAAGTAATTTCAGATATTGAAAAATATGTTTATTTTCAGACTGACTTATGCTGGTAGTTTGCTGTCATTCTCAAAGAAAGTGAAAGGGATTGAATAAGCTTGATTTCAGAAAGGACTTCTTGACCCATAAAGTACTATTCTTCATGTTGCTTACCCCTCTGTCAGGTGGTTGGATTGAGCTGATGTGCAGGCAATAAACTTTAACTTCCAATTACTGTGGAGCTGTATGCCTGAAAGTGTATGTTAAAAGATCAGTGGTTCTTGTATCTATAATAAGCATTGCCTATAATTTCATGGTCTGTTCTAGTAAGCTGTATTTCTAATTTTATTTTAAATGGACAATTCTCTTGATCACATTGCTATTAAAAAAGAGAATAAATTTTATTTTTTAGTAGAAGGATAGATTTAGATTTATTTTTTAGTAGAAGGAATAATTTCAGTAGCTAAGAGAGAGGCATAAAATTTAAAAAAGGAAAAAGTTCAAACCCCAGAGCATCATAGTTGTGATATTTTAAAAAATTTTAAAAGAGAAGTAAACTGAGGTTAGTATCAGATTATATTGCATAGAACACTTCAGATCTTTTTCTTTTAAATTTCTGGGTATAAATGCTTGTAAAAAAGGCTATATTTGGCTGTCAAATAATATTGGCCTGAGTCACAAATTAGATAGAATAGAATCACAGAATCATAGAATCACTTAATTTGGAGAAGATATTAAAGTCATTTAGACCACCTGTAAATGCAATATTCCTCAGTCCACCACTAAGCCAAATGCCTTAGTGCTGCATCTATAGATTTTTTAAATACCTCCAGAGGTGGTAACTCAATTTATTTCCTGGGAAATTTGTTCCATTGTCTGAACACATTTACAATGATATTTTTTTTCCAACATCTAACCTAAGCCTCTCATGGTGAAACTTGAGTCCATTTCCTCTTCTATCATTTGCTGCCTGGGAGAAAAGTCTGACTCCCACTTCTCTGAAGCCTTCTTTCAGGTAATTGTAGGGCTTGGTAAGATCTCAAGACATTAGAAGAGAAGGAAGTTTGATGTAGCAGTATAATTTCCATAAACTTGATGTTTGTTAGGTACAAAATAATAGACCAGTTTTCAGGAAGTCTAATACTTGTGGAAAGTGAAATATAAACAGTTAGCTTTCTGACCATACTTGAAATTATGATTTTCCTTTTGGGACTATAACCCCTAGTTTGTGATCCAAAAGATGGGAAGTGCCTGATAATGATAACATCCTCTAAGCTCATGTGTTACAGGTGCCCTTGTCACTCAGGTATAATGACTTTCTCACTGTCTTTGTACACCCAGCTTACGAGTATTTTGTTGGAATGCACGGCCTCTGGTAGCTATCCAGTCCCCACCACTCAGACAGCATCTGGCCCCTAACTTATGCTTGCTTTTTATCAGGGGCAAATTTCGAAGGAGATTTCCCTGCAGGGCCTGTCATGAGATTCTCAGCTGGTTCTTCTTCTCAACAGAAGTTGCCTGTGCTGTGCAAAGTGAGAAACACCTGTGTCTGAGTTGAAATGGTTGCACTAAAAAAACAGGCTTCAGTCAACATCTCTGATTTCTTCATCATAATCATGAGATAATATTTTTGTCCATTTTTCGACTAGAAAACTGTGTATTGGTGTATCTTGTAGATTTCAACTGGCTCATGATCACAACTAATAAGACACTTTCAAAATAATATCAAATTTCCATTCAGAGATGGTGTTCTTCTATTGAAACCTTAATACGGGTTCTCTTTTTGGCACTAAACTCCTTGAAAGAATTTTGGGAAAATCTTTTTGTTAGGACTGATACTTTTTTTCTTAAGATGACTACAGGTTTCAAAGAAGTATAGAATTTTCTATGAAATGGAGTGTCTGATATGTTTTATTTTGGTTTACATAAATACAATAGTTGAATTTTTGAAATTGTCTTGTTTGTCTCTGAACATGAAAGGTGTTTTATCATCCTCACTGCTATACTGTTTTTTAAAATCTGTCTGTCTAAGCAGAGTTAAATTCTCACCTCTTTCACTGACCTTTTCTAACTGAAATCTATTGAACCAGCTGCAGGCTAGTGACACAAGATACTATATATTTCACGATTGTACCTAGCCTAAATGCACATCCTTCTCTCCTGCCTTCTTTCTTTTTCATAGGAAGCTCTATCTTCAGGGACCTGATTGAATTTCTCCTTCAGAAGCAATGTTAATTTTGTATTCTGTAGATAACTCTCCTGTGTGCATGCCAATGTTTGTGTATGCTCATGCATGCTGAATTTAAGTCACCTCTCCTTTGCTTATGATTCTTTTCTAATCACATTGCAAAGGGTATATAAAAGATTTCTAGATTAAAATATAGTTGCTACGTTTTGATGTAATAGCACAGATTAAAAGTACTTGAATATAGCTGAGTTGCAGTAGACACAATTGGAAAAACTTCATCACTCTTGGGCTGTCTTGAAGGGTAATGATTAATGTACCATTGCAGGATGATATATATGCCCTTAGATTACTATTTGGATTACTGTGCCTTCTTTATGAATTATTGTTTCCAGAGATGTCTGAACATTTCATTTAAAGATCAGAGAAGAATTAAAGCCTTTTTCTTTTCTTTGCAGAAAGTTAGGGAAAAAAAAAAAAAGTAAAAAGAAGTTTTTTCTCATATTTGGAAGACACTGTCTGTACATTAGTTTCTGCCCATGAAGGGGAACAAAAAGAAGTTTCAGCCATTCCAGCAGTAAGTTAGTTGTATAAGGGGCCCAACTTAAAAGTCTTCATGCAAACCCACACAACATAGGGAATAAACAAGACAAATTAAGAGATGTGTGGATGCCTGCAGGGGTCTGATCTTATTGGCATCACAGAGATGTGGTGTGATGGCTCTTATGACTACAGTGTTGAAGTGGAAGGATACAGGATCCTTAGGAAGGACTGACAAGGGAGATGAGGAGGCAGTGTTGCCTTCTGTGTCAGTAACCATCTGGAGTGCATGGAACTGCACTGGGGGATGGACTGAGAGCCTATGGGTTGTTAAACCCCAAAATCTTCCTTGATGAGACTTTTAAAAGATCTTGTGTTTGTTCATGTACTCTGAGTTAGACTCACAGGAGAGATACCAACAAGATATTCTTAAGAGGTCAAAACAACAATGTAGACTTTACTGACAACTTTAGAAAATCTGAGAACTGCGGCAAAATGTTTAGGGCAACATTCAGTCAATACGAAATCCTTCCTTCTCAAAGCATTACCTTAGCCTATTCAACTTAGCAAACTGTAAACCCATTTGATTTTAAGTTACTAAAAAATTCCAAGAAGAGGGAATTAAGAAGAAAAAGAAAGAGTGGTGTGGTACAGTTGACACACTGAGTAAAGGGATGCTATCCAGAGGCTTGAGACGAGGGCCGGTGAGAGCCTTGTGAATTTCAACAAGGCCAAGTTCTGCACCTGGGTTGGAGCAATCCCAAACACAGATACAGACTGGGGGCAGAATGAATCAAGTGCAGCCCTGCACTTCAAAGGCCTAGGGGTGTTGGTGGACAAGAAGTTCAACACATCTTGACAATCTGCACTTGTAGCCAACAAAGTCAATTGCATAAAATAAGTGTAGCCAGGAGATCTAGTGAGCGGATTCTACTGCTCTGCCTTGGTCTTGTGGGGACCCTACTTGGAGTACTCATTTTTCCAGGGAGTCTGGAGGAGAGCCGCTAAAATGATCGGAGGTCTGTGGCACCTCTCGTGTAAAGAAAGGCTGAGAGGATTTGTGCAGCTCAGCCTGTAGAAGAAAAGGCTCCAGCAAGACCTGACAGCAGCTTTCCGGTACCTGAAAGGGGCCTTTAAGAGATCTGGAGATGGCTTTGCTGCATCATCAAATGTGACAGTCCACAGAAAAATGGTCTTAAGCTGAAAGAGGGTGGATTTAAATGGGTTATTGTGAAGAAATTCTTTGCTATGAGGGCGGTGCAGCACTAGACAAGGTTGCCTGGAGAGGCTGTTGATGCCCAGTCCTGGGAAGTGTTCCAGGCCAGGCTGGATGGATGTCTGAGAAACCTGTCCAGGGGACAGTGTTGCTGCCCATGGCAAGGCAGGTGGAACAAGGTGTCCTTTATGGTCAGTTCCAATCCAAACCATGTACAATTCCATGATAAATGACTGTGAATGGACTAAATTCAAATGGGCTACGAGAGCTGACACAAATGGCTTCCATTCCAAAGGGATTATAGACATCACATAGAGAAATACTACAACCACTTTCCTCCAAGATAACTTAAAAATTGTTGTGGAGTAGACTAGAAGAAAGTATTTTTATACTTTAATATTTTTAACACTTTTATACTTACTTTAAAGAAATTCTCATGAAGCAGAGTACATTATAATTTTTTTTCTAATTAATAGCTTGTAATAAAATACTTGAAAAATAATAATAAGCATTACATTGACACAAATAAGAAAAAAATCTGCAATATTTCACAAAAAATATTTCATGCTTTTATTTGAGGAATATTAAAATTCTCATTAATATTTATTCAAGAAATAAGCTGTAAAATTTACAATTAAAATAATGATGAAATTTTAGGAGAGAATTCATGGGATATAATTATTTATCTGTGGACATAATTTAAAGATACATATTCATTATAGTCAGGAAGCAAAAATTCCACTAAGTAACATCTCTAACCAATTAAAATGCACTCATCTTGACCTTGAGTTCTGAGCAGTTAGAGACTCTTGTGGACAATATTAATTGTTAAAAATAATTATAGAGTTATTGACTGAATAATTTTCAGAACCTTCTTCTCACTAGAACTAGTAATGAAATGAGGTTTCACTCCTGCAGCAAATTCAAGCATATAAAAGATCATTGCCATTATCTATTGGATCTGAAAGCCAAGAACAATGGAAGAAGAGAACAGAATTTACAAAAAAGCATAGAATAAGTGTGATTTCAATGAAATATCTAATTTAATATATTTTTGTTTTGCTTATATTTTCACTTCTAGTATAAAACACTGATGATGCTGTTTAATAAGGTACATCAAATTAGAACAATGGAATAAAATATAAAATGTAAATTTCAAATTACATGAGCTGCAATATGCTCTTTCTTGAATTATTCTGAACATTTTCCTTTCATTTTGATGCAATCAATATGTTTCAATGACAATGTAACAGCAAGATAGAATACATTTTTCTGTTAAGAAAATGTTGTTTTGAAAATTCTCCAGCGGATTTAACACTTTTTCCTGCCAAAATAAGCAATCAGCTAACAGACACAGTATTTTTTCTTGTTGACAGTGCTTAACATTCCATGTGACTCCACTGCAGCATCTCTTAAATGCGGGTTCTTAGTCAGTCTTGTTTCAAATCCATCCATTTGTAGAAATGCTGTGTGTGATTTCATTTGTTTTGTGATGTAAAAGCAACAACTGTGCCAAAAGAGATTCCTCAATTGCCAAAAACTCTTCAAGGTTGTAATGGTGAAAAAGAAAATTGTCCAGATAAAATCTTCTGCATCTCTTCTGCCTATAATATTTGCTTTCAATATGAGTCTGCTCCAGTGTCACTTACAAAGGAAAAAATAAAAAGAAGTAGTTATCCTGATAGCTTATTCTTTTTCTTTTCCTTTCCCTTTTCCATTAGAATTTTTTTAAGTTTCTCCTAAAACTTCAAGTATTTTTTCAAGCATGAGAATAGGTACACACATGGACACATGCATGCATGCATGTACCTGCACATACACAAACAGGCTCTTTAGAATAGGAGGAAAAACCTGGTTTAACTTTGCCAGTGTAAATCTGTTGATCATTGGATATGAAGATCACAGAAAAAAGCCATTCTGTTTAGTTCTAATTCCATTAGGATCATGTATGTTTTGAATAATAGGAAAGAATTAAGGCCAAAATGGTCAGATTTATTTGGCTTCATCCAAGATTTATGGCAGCTTTTTCAAGGGAAAATAAAACAAGCCACAGCACTCATATCCATATTGATTTCTTTCTTATGTTTCAATATTTTATAAATGTTACAGGCAAAATCAACCTTTGGAGACAATAAAATTAAAACTTTTCCCCCTGAAACTTCAGTGAGGTCTTCTGTGTTTTGCAGCTTCCTTCCTCCTTCTATGCTGATTTTTTTTTTACTGTTTCCCCAACATTCTATACACATTTGTCTATCTGTTTGCCAAACATGATTATGTTTTTTTCCACCGTTTCATACTGAAAAATATTATGTTTTGGTTTAGTTTGTTAGTGTTTCATTATCCATTTCTATTTGCCTTTGACTCAAATTGATTTTTAAAACAAATATTTCAGTCAAATCTGTTGGACAGATGAAAAGACATAGCTGGTTTAAACACAGACATGAAACAATGAAATACCAAATTTATTCTCTGGATGCATAGAGAAAAATGCCTTTTTCTTTTTGTGTTTCTGTAAAAGAATAAACTGCTTTGCTTTCTTTTAGATTCTTTGAAATAATCTCTTCAGTAGAAATATTTCTTCTATTCATATAATAGCAAGAACCTTATGTACTTAGTAATACAGACTTATTACAATTAATAATTTTGAGACTTTGAAAATAGTGGAACAATACAGGATCTGCTTGAGCAAAATATGTTATTTACAATCAGAGAATTACAATATGAGATAACTCAGCCTTCATATTTATTTTTTCATGTCCATTGTCTTAGATCCTAATGCCCATCTGTTATAATCCAAGTTTAGCACTGTTTTACAATGCCTTTTTCAATGTTAGAAAGCTTTCCTAGCTGGCATAAATCAATAGGAGAAGTGTTTACTTTCTTTTAGGCCTTTGTATCCACAGGTTTCAAGGAGCCCATAAGATCTACAGTGACAAAAACTAAGTTTTTGAATCCCTGGAAGGGACTGGGACTACTCTTTTGGGGACAATGAAATATCTATTATATCATTGCAGATGTCACCATTCTTGTAATAATGGACAGTTGTTGTTTTTCTCTAAGTCAGTTGTATCTTCAGACAAAATATTAAAATAATTTTAATAAGGTTCAAGATAAAAAAAGAAAGGTAAGATATGTGATTCATGGCTTATATTCAGCAAGGGAAAATCCGTATTGGTAATGTGTTATGGCACCAATAAAATTACCTAATAATAGCTACAATATATTTCTAAGAGATATTGCAAAAAATAATAATTTTAACATTGCCAGCTATATTCTTTGCTTTCCTAGGAATAGCTATTCTTCAAGATGTCTTTCCAATCCCATTGAAGTAGATCTTTTCAACACTGTTAGGGTTTGGTGTGTTCTCCACAGATTCACTAGATGTCAGAACATGAATGAATGTTAACAGAATGTTAACTTTTTTTTAAAATTTTCCTATAAGAGTATTGCATTGTAACCTTTTAGGACAGAAATTAAACCAGTTTTTCTACAGTAATTAAAACAGTTTGATATACAGCTATGACAACGAATTCATAGGTAACCTATGGTGCATATCCAAAAGTGTTGGTCCTTTCAAGAGACAATGTTAGACTTGTTTTGATGTTTGCCATATCAAATGAACAGAATTAGTCAGGATTCAGAGGCTTACTCTCAAATTGCTTTTTAAATAAATGTGAATAATCAGAAAAAAATTACGGTTTTGTAGTTTTAAATGGGCTGTCTGTCTTGGATTTTGCAAAGTCCACAATTACAGGTGAATAGAAATGAACAGAAACATTCCAGTCATGACCATTTCTAGTTTTCCACTGAAAAATGCTCTGTTACTACTTGGAGTTGCATTAGGAAGTTATCAGAAACCTTACATTATTTGTAGATGATTATTTTATTTCTCCTGTCCTCAGAGATGAGCTCTCCACTTTTTTTTTTCCTTTTGTTTGGTAGTCCAAATCCATTTAGCAGCTATTTAGATTCTTATGCTGCTGCTTATGGGGATTCACATGAAGGTCAGAGAATCACAAGGCTGAGCTGAACAACACAGTGTCAGATCTCTTGTTAAAGTAAATCCTGTTTCAAGTCCAGAGTTGAATTCTATTTTTCCAAAGGCACTTTCTAAAATATTTTGTTGTTCTTTGAGCAGAGCCCTAAAGACTCTCAGCTGCCCACACACAGGCTGCTTTGTTAAACCTGTAAGGTTGTTGACATATTATGAAGCATCAGAACTCCTTCCAATTTAAACTATGACATTGCTCAAAATCCCAGGTTGATTTTTTTCCTAAATAAAAACTGCTCATTCCACACATACATTTATCACACTGACAAGTCGGGTTCACAACCAAGGTGATTGCAATGGCACAATTATACTCATGAGAGCTGACTTCCTCCTCAGGACTATTTTACTGTATACTGCCACAAAGTTTGACGCATGTGAGAGTTGGAGTTGACAAGATCAAAATACTTCACTTGATGGCAGAATATTTTTGGTTTTGTGGACTTCAAATATTGATATGATTTCAAAAATTAGTGTTCTTTCTTTATTTGATATTCTGGAATTTACTGTGCATAATGGATTTAAAATTTTGGGTACTTGTATGCAGCCACCCTGACTTTGTAGAGTTTTGCAGCAAAGTGCTGAAATTACATATATTTTGGTGTCTCAGCCACTTCAGTTTTCACATTACAGTCTCACCTGGAAAAGTGATCCAATGTAGAACTTTGTGCAATTCTAACAAATTTTGATAAAGGGGGAGTGAACTTGCCTTGAGACAGCATGACATGATGTGCTGTAACAAGTTTTGGAAATACATATCAGTAAGTGACCAAATTATTAGCACTGGGAGATATTTGTTGGCAAAAGGATGACTGGGTTTTCAGTTAGGGCTAAAAATATATTTGCATGATTTTACTAAATGTGTCAAAAAATTGTGCCAAAACCTAAGAGGTTGTTAATAAATTAAATATGTTTTAGGTGGATTTAGGTATATGGCAAAAGCGTGTGTATGCTAAAGCTGAAATGTACTGTTGCTGCTTTAGGAAAGGCAAAGAAGAGGAATGTTCTGCCCTTTACATTTTTCTCAGTTCCTGTTTCAAGGCTATAAACCTTCTTAAAATAGCTGACAGGAAGATTTCTGTGCTCATCAGTGCATCAGTTGCACATAAATCTGCAATATAAGCAGAATTTAGAAATGCCATTATTAAAGCAAAGGAGAATGGTAGAATGAGTTCAAGTTACTTTGGAAGCTGAGTCACACAGACACTAAAACTATCTAGTGTGTGGGTGACTCAGCTACCAGAAGGAAATATATAGAAAAACTAAAAGCTGTGGCTAACTTTTTTGGTCTGTATGGAAAAAACTATTTAGAAAAAAATTGCAGATAGTGGAAGACACTGAGTATTCAAGACTTTCAAGTACTAAAGCCATGGAAAATGTGTGCTCATATTTTCTTGTTTTCTATAGATAATTCTTTGAACTCTCTCTTAGACTTTAAATACAGATTTTTTGAGGATTTACGTGATAGAAGGTTAATGTATGTTGCATAGAGCATCAAGAATTTGCTTCTTTAGTATTATACAAAATTAAGTCATTAAGTACAGTTAAGTTCATTATATCGTTTTGAGGTCTAAGGTCAAAGGGGTCCGAAGAAATAGACCCCTTCCAGGTGAACAGAATCCCATTTCAGGCCTTCTCTTGCCTCTTTAGAATCAGATTTTAGGTCACTGATTTCCTTCAGTTTAAGTAACAGTATTTTATCCAGAAATTGTGGATGCCTTGTAGAAGAAAATTTACTTCATTAAAAATTTTCTCCAGGTTCATTGAGAAACTGTCCATGTTCTATGAAAGCCTTTTCAGGCTCTTTAGAAAAATATCTCAAGTGTATTGGTTATATTCTTTTGATTACTTTAGATACTCAGAGAACATTAATGCAGTGTAAGTGGCATCTGCTATATTTAAGAAAGAGTCTGTCAGTGTTTCCACAGATATACTTGGTGTATGCACTGACATGCTGATGTGTCACTTCAGAGCATTGAAACCTTCCCAGAATATACAATAAGCAGGGTGCACAGCTCAAGAAACAGAGACAAAATGTTCACTCATCAACTTGTGATACAAACTGCTTGGTGGAATTTATTTACCCAAAAATATTGAAGTGAGATATGCTCATGATACCAAACTGGAATCTGTTGTAAAAACATACAACTTTTTAAACATTAATTTATTTGTTTTCACCCAACAATAGTTTTCCTAAATTAATTTAAAGCCAGAATTTCTAGGTTATATCAGGTCCAGACAAATAACCCAAAAAAAGTTAATGCACAAAACTTTGTTAATTCTTGACCATAACATGACATTCCAATGCCCCTAAGTCTAAAAGAAAGAGGTTAAGCTTCCCCTGATTTGTATTGCATGAGATGGAGTAACCAAAATTTGGTGAAACTGAGCTAAAACACAAATAAGCATAGCCTGCAGATTTCAGAGAGAAGTTTGCGTAAGAAAATATTTGAAGAGCAAATTTTTCTGCCATGAATATATAACTAGAATGTATTTTGATGCCAGTGTATGGTACCCTAGGGAAACATAGGAATGTTGTTTTATAAAATACTTTTAAATAAAGCGGTTTTAATATTAATGAAATAATTATATTACTTTATCCTTGCTGTAAATGTGAAAACAATCAGGATTGCTTACTAGTGGTAGCAGAAACTGAGGTAAAATCAGGGTCTCCTGCAGGCCAGTCTAAAAAACTTAGCAGAGCAGATAATTTGTTTTTCTTCTACTCAGTTCTTATCTCCTTCATAACTTTAATATTCCTGCAAGCCCAGTAAATTGGTAGGAACATGGCAGAAAAAAAATTCTTTTTTACCTTTTTAACTACTATTTGAGTGCTTTTGAAATGACTGTAAATAAAATGACACCACAGTTTGCTTTTTTCTTTGACTGAGTTCAGCATTGAGTCATAATGTTCCAATGTTAGGCATCTTAATTGCTGTGTTTTCTGTGATATGTACCCACACTATGGCAAAGCTTTAATGAGCACCAAGATAAAAAAAATTAATGAGCTAAGTTGTAATTAAATTTTGTGATATATTTCTGAAATTTTTTTTAAATTAATGCATCATCTACCTCTTACACTTCTATCCATTATTCTGAAGGTCAAGACTGGTAGGATTGTTGGGAAAGAGGTAAAAAAGACTGCCTGTGGTAATTTTACTGGCTTCATGGGATGCAGGATTAAATCATGAACTAATCACTAAATGATGTCTGTTTAAGTAAATCAAAGGGGTTAATGATTTGCATATGATCACTGCATAGTCAAAAAGAGAAAATACAGCAAAAATTCTATTGTCTCAGGGCTCAATACAGAAGGAAGTTCTTTCATGGTCATTGGATGGATCTTCCTTTCTAAAATTTGAACACTTTATAGTCAATTCTAGAGCTTTAAGTATGAATTTATTTCCTCATTGTAAGGAAGGATTGGTTTGACCTGACATACTGTTGAACTAAAAAATGTGACACTCTGAGGAACACCTTTGTGTTGGTCTGTCACTTGCCACTGGACAATATCATATTTGAGCAGTTTTTCTGTACAATGGCAGGTGTGCTGCATGTCATGAAATGATGCTGTGCTCTGTTCTCTAGATAAGCAATGTGTACTTGTTTTCATTTCCTTGCACACTGTTTTTTGAAGCAGCTGTTAAACATACATTTTGACCTTATATTAGGAGCTGGCATATATTATGCTTGGTTGGTTTATCCATATTTGTCTGGTCTGTAGACAAATTTTCAGTGAACGAGGACTTGATGATGTGTCAAGCCATCTCTGACTCCATGTAAAAATGCAATTTTTTGAGAAACATATATTAACAGGGTCAATTTGTTTAACTGAAATTTTGACCGAAATTTTGATGGAATTATTTCAAAACCAGGCACAAGCTTGGCTGAACATATATCTGGTGAGACTTTTTTTGCTGTATGTGTCAGGTTATTTAGCTGGCACGTATATATTTTGACAGTAGTAACAACTCGAAAAAAGCCAAGCATTTTGTCTTCTTTAATAAAAACACAGTATTGAAATAAAAAAAAAAATTACTACTTTCTGAATTAGAAATAGCTCTGAAGGAAATACATTTAGGATTTTTTTCTGTCTTTTCTTGTAAAATTTTTTTTTCTTTTAAATAATAAGAAAGTTGAGTGGAATTCGAATCAAAGGGACAGAACAGACGTATTTTTCTCTAGCTGTCCAAATGAGCAAGTTTGTGTTGTTGTTGTTCATAGCGCACAACAAAATTCTGTAAATCCATCAAGGAGTAGTAAGTTAACACAACATGATTGAGCTTTGTGAACAGTCTTCATTGTGTCACAGAGGCTGGGACTACAGAAACTAGAGATGATGGTGTCTGTGTTGTGTTGTGTTTTATATGCCTTGATTGTATAAATTGTAGGCTGGACTGCTCCATTTCCCCCTCTCTGCTGTAATGGCTCTGCCCGGGTTGTCTCCTCCCTCCCTTGTATTGTCAATCACCCTGTCTTCCTCCCCTTGAAACCGAGGAATCCTTTCCCTGATCCCACCTTGGTGCCCTGTCTGTCACTCGGTGACCCATCCCTTCTCTCTAGAAACTTCCAGCCCAGGCATCAAGTGATTGGCTCAGAGGCCAGGGCCCCACCCCAAAGTTATTCCCATTGGTGTATTCTGAATGTCAATCTTTTGTACCCCACTTCCCCTTGCAGTCCTGGTCGCCTGGGGACCAACTCCACCGCCATTTCCTCCCCTTGTGAGCCCTTCAACGCTGTCTTTGCTGTTGCCTCCCCTGGGGGTGTTGTCTCCATGCCAGAATTCAACAAACCCAGATTCACCCCTCCTGTTTCTTCTGCTGGTTGTTGCTGTGAGCCACATCCCTGAGCAAGGTGAGAGCCATAGACACTCTCCTGACTCGTGGGAGAGTGTTTTGCAGCTGCTAGTGGTGATGGTTTGCCAGCTGGGATGTCCCGAAGGGACAGTCTTATGCAGCTGCCCCTTCAGTGTCTGTACTGTGTCCTGCATTTCCTGCAATGGGCTGAAGAAGCCTTACAACTAATAAACTCCAAAAATACTTTTCTGTATTAATTATATTGCATTTTTCTGTTTGATATGTTGACTGGTAGTCATGGTTTTATTTAATTTACTGATTTTTCATAAACTAATATCTTTAAAGACTTATTCTACTATATAGTTTTTTTTTTCCTTTTTTTCTTTTCCTGATTAGCCCAGAGGAAAATCTCAGTCTATGCTTATGCCATTTTTTGTGTAAATACTTCAAAGGCACACAGATATTTTCCGTAGATGTCTAAGGAAAAGAAGACTGTTCTCATCTGAAATACATTTTATTTACCCACACGAAGGGCCTAATTTGTAGTAATTTTTTTGGTGCTTGGAAGGCATAGATACTGCTGTTAATCAGCTATTTGCTCTGTAAATAACTATTTTCTTTATTAGTACCTGATTTTAACTTTTCTCCAGGAATCTTAATTTGAAACAAAATATTTCAGCTAACAAACTGTCCAGAAAATTCTATAAACTAGGAAAATTGCATAAGAGCAAGAGAAAAAAGTTAGGGAAGTTTGGTTAAACATGGTACTGCCATTTCATTTCTGTCAAAGTCGTGTAGTTTTTTTCCAGCATAAGACGAATCATATTTGGCCTGGCTCTGCAAAGATTAATCACAGCAATACAACTAGGCTGTTGTATTAACTGTTGTGTTGTGTTAATAATAACAACACGTTATTATTAACATGGTAATTCATCTTTGCTTTTGGGTATAATTTTGTGCATAGAGGGAAAATGCTAACTTCAGAAGAAAGGCACTTCAAATGTTTTCATTGATAGTGAGCTTGGGGAAGAAGTCAAAATACTTGTCCTGGACCGTGGACAGGTTAGTAGATTTGGCCTGTTGTAGACATCTTTCAAGTACGGCCTAGAAATTTCCCCAGGTGCCAAGAACCTTTGTGGGCAACAGTCCTCGGAAAAAAGACAAGGAAAAGCTGATCCATTAGGCAGCCTATGCACTATAGCAGCTGCATCTGTAAGAGCACATAGACCGTGCCCCTACATGTGGTGATGTGCTAATGGCTATTCTTTATCTGACAGCCACAGTTCACAATGACTGCCAGGAGTCTGGATACTCTTAGGATGTGCTACAAGTGCTGTGGCACCATACTGTGATAAAAAAAAAAAATCTAAAGATCATGGAAATTAGATAGAAGTGAGTATAAAGTCTTAATTTTATGGAATGATTTTGAGTCTTGGCTTTTTTTTCAGAACCTTGAAGAAGTTGGCTGTCAGTCCTGCAATAGCCAGTTTGATTTTATCTGTAGCTTATCCAAGTTAGTCCAAAGACCTGACAGGATAGGCAGTATGGAGTTTAGAATGAGGTGATTATCTGGCTCAGATTATTTATTTTATTGACTTTCATTTTAGACCAAGTTGTGCCATCTTGCAGTATAAATTTACATTGGATTTAGTAGTGATGTCTCATGAGAAAAAAAAAAGAAAAGGACTAAGATTTTTTGTAATGCATAAACAGTGTTCTTCTCATACACATGGTGGCCCAAACACAGACAGAGAAATACACATCCAGGCATCTGTATTCCTCCTTCTTCCCTTTGGGGATGAATGTTGTGATTGTTCTTCCATTCTTTCAGATAACCTTGACAAGAATGCTTAGAAAGGACCTTACTTTCATCTCAAACGGCAAAAAGGCAAACTCACCAATATTGTCAGGCAAACTCACTTAACAATCTTGGCTTCAGTTATAAGTTGTACTAGGTCACTAATGGGTTACTGTGGGCAAATAGATTTTATGGGTTATTATATTGTATCTACAGCCAGATTTAGGGTTTTGTAACAGCAACCCTTATTCTTTCTGTAAGGTAAATATTCACCCCGAATTTATAAAACTGGAATCATAAGAGAATGGGGAGAGGTGAATTTATTTTTTATTTAGCTGAGGGCATCTTTATAGGGTGATAAACTTCTTTTGAGCCAAAGGCATATTGTACAGACACACCCTCTTAATGACAAACACTAAATGAAGAGACTTTAGACCCATTAAACCAAGATAATTATCAACTGTAAATCAGTGTCATAATCACCATTTAACAAATAGAGGACAGAGATGACAAAAAAGTTGCAATGGTAAGAGAATAAAATTTGACAAAGTCAATAAAACTCATTTAGGAACAAAAAAGTTCTAACTAACAGTTCTTTTGTTCCCTTCTTTCACTCTGCATACTTCTGTATTTGAAAAATGTGGTGATTCAATTACTCTAGATTGTGTAATTTCTCTGAGCAGTTTCATGTCTGTAGTCAGATTGGTTTGTAGGTCCATTGCATCCTGAACTGGGCAGTAAATGCTGTCTCACAGTCTGTCTGGGTTACTTGAGAGGCTACTCTGGACTCTAATAAGCTTTAGAGAAGTAGCTTTTCATTAGGGCTAGTTCTCATTACTTTGGAAAGCAAGGCCAAAATGGTTCGCTCTTTTGTGCCTAAGCTGTGCAGTTGCTCTCTTTTTGTTTCAGCCAGATGCAGCAAAAGGAAAGCAGAGAGAAAGCAGAACAATGCTGCACATGCAAAGACCATGCTGGCTTTTCTCTGCAGTGATGTCTCTCCTCTGTGCTGGCTGCTGCTCCTGGAGATGCAGGTGGGTAAGCCCCCAGGGAAAGGGCAACACAGGAACCTGTTCCTTCATCTGAGAGAAAAGGGATGATGAAACAAAGCTTGGAGTCATAAAACTTGGCTCTAGATGAAACAGAAAGTCCTACAACAGAAGAAGGTAAGATTGAAAGCCTGGATAGCAAAAAGTTAATAGCAGAAATGTAAGAGCTCTCCTGAACTTGGTGGGCTTAAGCATATGGCCCATAAAATGTGCTACAAAATCTTGGGGTTTTTTTCTGGAAATACACCTAGATGAAGCTCCAGATTCAAGACTAAAGATTTAACATTTCCCTATTAAAGAAAATTCATCTTGCCCCTTTCTAAAAAAGATCCTTTCCATTTATTATCTTTTCCTTTTCTGAGATCAATCTTTCACAAAACGGTACTGAAGTGATACTCAGCACAAAAATACTGAGACTTCCAGTGATTCCAGCTTGGTGTGATTTATCAATGTATTTTTAACAAGAAAGAGTATGGGTTTCCTTCATAGCTTTGTTCTGTGGAAATCTTCAGAATCAGACAAGAAATTTCCTTTGTTTAATCACCGATATCAAGTATATATGAACTAATTTTAAAATCAGCAAATTTATTTGCTACAGTTAAAATATCTCTAGTTTACCCAAACTGTTAATGAACCTCTGTTCATTAACAGTTCATCTGCTGGGCTCAACCTCTGTTAACCTCCAAACACATCTGAAGTTCTCTGCTTTTTAATGATAATTTAGAGAGACTTTGTGCAAGTTCTAGCTTTTTGAACAGAAAATAGTTCATCAATAATAAAGCAGAACCTGTTTTCTACATTACGCAAAGGAAAGCCTTTAAAGGCAAAAGGGTTCACGAGCAAACATTGCCATTGGTGGGAATTGGAACTTTGCCTTCTTAGATTTTATTTATGCAAATTTTAATTTTATGTTCAAAAGGGAGTATGGCACATTGATATAGTGGAGTGAATTCAGCTTTTCAGCTTTGCACATTCAACTCAAATGCCCCAAATAACATACTACCATGTGCTACTGCTCTCTTCCATGGTGAAAATATGGCTTCATGTCACAACTATAGAGAAGATGTCTCTGTCTTTTTGTCAGCCATTGAAAAAAATTGTCCTCTCTGATGAGTGATTAGGAGCCTAATTTCACACAAACATAGAATCATAGTATGGCTTTCGTTGGAAGGAACATTAAAGGTCATCTAGTCCAATACCCATGAAATGAGCAGGGACATCTTCTACTTAATCAGATTGTTCAGAGGCACCATTCTACCTAACCTTAAATCTTAGCAGGGATGAGGCATGTACCACTTTTCTGGACATCTTGCTTCTTTGTGTCACTACACTTTCTGTAAAAAATTTCTTCTTTATGTCTAGTCTGAGCTTAGTCTCTTTATCATTATGGTCCATTATATTTGGTAAGGCAAATGCCTTATTGCTACAGATTCTATTAAGAGTTTTTCCCCATCTTTATAAGCTCCCTATAAGTCCTGAAAGTCTTCAATAAGTCTTTCCTGGAGCCTTCTCTTCTCCAGGCTGAACAATTCTAATTCCCTCAGCATGTGGTGAGATGCTCCAGATGTCTCAACATTTTTGTGGATGTCTTCTTGACTCACTGCAATGGGTTAATGTCCTTCCTGTGCTGGGAGCCCAGAGATGGATGCAGGTTCCAGGTGGGCTCTCACCAGAGCAGAGCAGAGGGGCAGAATCCCCTCCCTGCCCTGCTGCCCACGCTGCTCTGGATGAGCCCAGGACACGTTTGGCTCTCTGGGCTGGGAGTGCCCATGGCTGGGTCATGTCCAGCCTCTCATCCACCAGCACTCTCAAATCCTTCTCACAGGGCTGGTCTCCTCCTATTCCTTCCCAGCCTATATTGTTAGAAAGGATTGCTCTGACACACATGCAGCACCTTTGCAAGGTTGAATGAGATTCACATGGACTCACTTCTCCATCTCGTCCAGGTTCTTCTGGATGGTATGCCGTCCCTCTGTATGACATCCTCATGTGTGACAGTTGCACCCTTGACTTGGTATCACCTGCAATCTTGTTGAGGTTGTAGAGAACTTCCATCTGCCCCAGTCCTCATTAGAAGCAGAGAATCAGAGTATTGTTACTTTTGGAAGGGACCTCTGGATATCATTCCGTCCAACAGCCCCACCAAAGTAGGGTCACCTAGAACAGGTTACACTAGAATGTGTGTATATGGATTTTGAATGCCTCCAGACAGGGAGACTCCATGACTTCCCTGAGCAGCCTGTTCCAGTGGTCTGCCATTCCCAGAATGGTCTTACTAATGTTGAGATGGGACTTCTTCTGGCTTAGGTTGTGGCTGTTGCTTCTTGTCCTGCTGCTGGGCACCACTAAACAGAGGTTGTCATGTTCCTCTTGACACCTGTATTTGAGATGTTTATATGCAATAATGAGATATTCTGCTGGGATCTGCTTGGCTCAACCCACCTCAGTTAGATGAGGTGGCTGTGACTGTGTTACCTGGCTATCTCTGATGTAGCTCATTTTTCTCTTTTATTTGCTCATCTTTTGCAACATGCTGTGTGCCTTTAAAAAAAGAGCAGCTCACATAAGCTCCTTCAGAGAAAGGGCAACTGCTGCTGTTGGACAAGCCCAGAAGAGATGCTGTGAGCAGCTGAGATGGTTTTATTGAGAGGCAAGCAGGTGAATTTCCAAAGAGGACATAGAAGTTTGTTGCTTCTACAGAGAGAATGCAGGGAGAAAACAACTGTCAGCCAGGGTTTGAAGAGTAAGATAAAGAAACTGATCAGGAAAAGCACAGAGCTTGATGCAAAGTGCTGCATGCCACTGCACTGTCTGGGAGCAATGCTTAGAGCAAGTATCTTCTTGGCATGTTCAGTGGGATGGTTTATAAACCAATACTGTGCTTGAGCCCTGTGGGATTAAGTAGGTCAGATTTTTGCCTTTTAAAAAGTAAGATTTCCAAGTTTGCAGTAGAATAGGACAGCTTCTTTAAGTCACGAAAACTTCTGCCGTTCTTTGGAACCACTCTCAAACCTGTGTGGCTGGGCTCCCATCACAAACCCCTTGAAGAAGTGTTACATAGGGGATTACCATTATCATGATTTAGGGGCAGGCTAGGTAAGTGTAGGAAAGGTGAGGTAGGGGTGTGGCTTAGGCAGTCATACGACGAGTATTCTTACTGAAAGCCTGGCTGGGTGCACCTCACTGCACTCTCATCTAGAAGTGCCCCTGAGCCCCCCAGAAGAAGATGATTGAGCCCAGAAGCTCTGCTCAAAGAGAACATATACTTGTTAACAGGTGCATGTGTTGGTACTCAGGAGCTTCTGCAATTAAATTTAAAAAAAACAAAAACACCACCACCACCCCCACCACCAACAACAAATGAAAAACAAACAAACAAACAAAAAAACCCTGTACAAAACTTACAGTGTCTTGTGATCAGGAATCTGCTGTCCTTTCAAGGGAAGTGAGGACTGATGTCAATTTTGTTACATCAGGATGCAGGCTATTAACGTTGGAGAGATTAGTGTAGATAATGGAGTCACACATTTTTAATGACTTTTGACACCACTCTTTTCATTGCCATTGACTTCCAACTCCCCAGCAAAGGTATCTCCAGAAAAAGGCTATGAGAAGTAAGCTTGAAGTCAGACTGAAGTTGTTCCCATAGAAGCCTAAAATTAAGTAGGGCCAGAAGTAACTCTGTGATGTTTATGTCTGAAATGAGCATTGTGTAAGGAAACCACAGTACCCAATTCAGATGAAAAATTGTAGGCTGACTGTGAAGGAACAACTCACCATCTCAAAGTCCAGGCTACTGCTGCTTGGTTGGCCCCATAGCTGAGGTAATCAAAAATCAGCTCTGATGCCTTGACACAAGGGACAAGTCTCTAAAAACATAGATACCCAATAATAGTTACCCTCCCTTTCCTGGTATGCTTTGGTGGCAGCTTATGGAGCTTATGGCAAAGTGTGGAAATAGAGCTATTGATTTTATCTTTTATTGGAAAACTATGCAAGAAACAGTAAAGTTTGCTGTTGGGACACTTTGAATCTGTCACAGGAGAAGAAGGTACAAGCTTATTGAGAAATAAACTAAATGTGAAAATGACAAAAGCTATAATAAGCAAAACAAAACCAGGTCGAGGAAAAGGTTTAAAACTCTTCAAATAAAATTTGAATTTTGATCAATTCAGCCAAGTACTTAAATTATCCAAGCATCAGTTGATAAAATGCTTAGAAATTAATTAATAACTATCTATCTGTTGCATTTAGAATCCTGTTCATTGAACTGTGTCTTGTAAAGCTGTTACTCAACTGGGATGTTTCAGAGACATAAGATACAAGCACACAGCCCAAGTAATACGATAAAGTCACCAGTACACAGGGGTGGAACTTAAAATGAACATCATTGCTGGCAAATAAGATCTCCCCATTTTCTCATGAGCTCAGTGTTCTGTCTCCAGCAGTGGATGATCCCTGAACTTTAAACAGTGACAAAAACATCTGCAGAATGAGCCCTATCTGTTCTACAATACTCTCCTGTATGTTTTTTATTTCCCCCCATTTTTAACATTAAGAAGTAGCTATTTCTGGTCAAGTTGTGCCCATCCCCAGCTGCCCTGGTGGGAGTAAGCACAGAGTGTTCTAAGATCTTATGCCTATAAGCAGTTGTTACAAGTGTTAAATTGCAAGCACGATAAAAGCCCTTTATGTGCTTGGGGAAGCAGGGGAGGATGCTGAAAAAACGGTAACAATAGGGATGATATCGTTTAGAAATTACAATTGCTTCTTAACAATGCCAATGATACACTCCTACACAGGTGTGGTTTTAGGGGGTTCCTGTGTTTTTTTTGTCTGTTTGTTGTCCTGTGGTAGTTGTGGTTATTATTTAGAGGAACTAGGATAATCTGATGAAGGGCACATAACAAGTCTTGCAGCCTTCTAATCTTTCTTCTTAATCTGTACTTGGAAGCCTTTTAAGCTGAGCAGCATTATGTGGTTTTGGTGTTTAAATATCTCTTCTAAAAGATTCTGAAATGTATTTAGCTCACTGATAATGTAATTATGATGTTTTTGTTCTGCTCAGTAAAACCACTAAAACACAGCATTATGAATCACTGACCCTATTAATCACTCATTTTATTATTGTCTATAACCTATTCTTCTCCTTCATTGTATGTTTTAATTATTTATTTTAATTTATTGTATTTCATTTTATGCCATTTATATCAGTCTTGTAAATGAAAATTGTCAGAAAATACCAGCGCAAATGCATTTGATGAAAATTCTGATAATGTCCTAATCTAGTCATATTGGTAAAGGCCACACTAGAGAATCTTTAAAGTGTAATTTGAGAAACTATATTAAATCATTTACAGTACTGGTAGGTCAGTCCTGCAGAGGCAGGTGGTTGTGGCTTTAGGGGAATAAGGGAATGACATGTAGATGCTTACGTGTATGGGGGACAGAAGAGTGCAATTGAGACAAAAGAATTAGATACTCATGTAGAGAAATAATTTAATTATATTTTATTTCTGTACCAAAAAATCCCAACCTCTTTACATTAAAAAAAAAAGGCAAATCAGTAATCCTAGCCTGACATACTGGTCATAAATTCCCATAAATTTCTTGCTTTTCTTTCAATGCAAAATTTATTTCTACCAAAAAGAAGAAAAGTTTGTGTTGTGGTTTTAAAAAGTTTGAATATTAAGCACCATGCAGCTGCTCACTGAACCTTCCCTCTATTCCCACCATGGTGGAATCCAGAGGAGAATCAAAGGAAATCTTGTATGCTGAGATAAGAACTTTTTAATAATTAAAAATAAAGTAAAATACAACAATGGGGTAAATAATAATAATGAAACAGAAGGGGAAAACAAGTGATTCACAACTGTTCACTGCCCAGTGACTGATGTCAGACTCCCTTTCCCAGGCCCAAATAAACCACGCTTCTGGGTAACTCCCCACATTTTATACACTGGGCTGGACATTCTATGGTGTGGAATATTGCTTTGGTTTAGATCATCTGTCTCAGCTTCTTCTGTGTACTTTCTCACTGGAAGAACATGGGACAAAAAAAAATATATCTTTGACTTAAGACAAATGTTTTTTACCAAAACTGCAAAAACATCTGTGTTGCCAAGACCACTCTTATTCCAATCCAAAACACAGCACTGTAACAGCTGCTGAGAAGAAATTAATTCTATCCCAGCTGAAACCAGGACAGTTTTCCTCCTTCTCCTTCTCCTTCTCCTTCTCCTTCTCCTTCTCCTTCTCCTTCTCCTTCTCCTTCTCCTTCTCCTTCTCCTTCTCCTTCTCCTTCTCCTTCTCCTTCTCCTTCTCCTTCTCCTTCTCCTTCTCCTTCTCCTTCTCCTTCTCCTTCTCCTTCTCCTTCTCCTTCTCCTTCTCCTTCTCCTTCTCCTTCTCCTTCTCCTTCTCCTTCCCCTCCTTCTTCTCTCTTCCTTTTTTTTTTCTTATTTTCTCTTTCTTACTTTCTTCTTTCCCTCACTCTTTCTCAAACCTTTTAAAGAAAATCTAATTTGGGAAGTGGTGGCACCCACACACCCACAAAAAACATCTTGTTTACTGCTGAAAGGGTGATGCCAATCAATCACTGTGCTTCGGTAACACTAAAGTATTAGCTCTATACAGATTGAAATGCCTTCATGGTATTTAAATTGTGCAAACAATGGAAATTCTAATCATCCTCCTACTTAAGGAATAAACTGTGAAGATATTTAATGGTTTAAGGTTCCCTCAGGAAGCCTGTCATGAAACTGGGACTTGATGTAAAATTTCCTTAAGCCTGTAGTGCATAACTCGGAGAAAAGTCATGCTCTCTTTCTAAGCCACAATGGGTAGAAATAAATTGAGAAACGAAGTTGCACCACGTTACATCTTCATCCTGCTGTCTTTCCTTGATAACTTCTTAACAGTATTCAACTCCACAAAACATGAAGTTTTTGCTGCCATGCCTCCTTTCTTTGCAGTTTTTGCTGAGTGAACGTAATTTTCTATTACATTTGCTTGTTTGGATGCAGACTGACCTTTCCTTATGTGCAAAGTATTGAAAGTGTTTGAACTGACTACCTACAAATAAAGTTATAAAAAATTCACTGTGCCTTTGTGTGCTGCATGGATGCATCACATAATTCTGTCCTTGGTACTCCTCTGCCCTTTCTCTATCCATCTAATTTTATTCACCATAGCTTCCAGGATCATGTATACTCACCAGCCATAAGTTTTTAATTAACAGGGTGTAGCAAGTGACTAGATCTTTTTCAGGGAGTTTATTAAATGGAGGGAAAAGTTGTGTGGTGTTTCAGATTAAAAATACTCTGCAAGCAATAGTAATTTTTTATACCTAAAGCCCATTCTATTCAAGATAAACAATGTGCATTATTTTCCTTTTCTTCATACCTACAGCCTTTGTTTACAGACTGATTGAGAAGTCTGATCCTGTAGAGTGCTACATTCATATATCTCTCCTTGATGCAGATTACAGAATCAAGGAAGATCAATCCTTTAATTCCTTAATGTTTCAGGAAGGCTCACTTCTCAGGTAAATGAGTGTAACTCTGATAGCTGAATTGCTAAGAACTTAGTTTCTGATGTATAAGTCAGCCCAATTTACTCTTTCCTCAATGTTTAAATGCATGTAGCTGCCCTCTGCTTTGGTGAGTGGCTTTTCTTTTTTAGGTATTAAACAAGGATGAGACACATTGTGGGTAGTGACAGTGTTTTGCTTGACAAAAACATTTTTGTTAGATAGCAAAGAAGATAAAGATAATGTATTTCTAAAAAAGTGAAAATGGACCTAGTATGTGGAGGAGATTGTGCAGAAAAGGAATCTATAAGTCTGCTCAGAAACTTGGGTAAGCATTATGGAAACCACAATGATACTGCAATTTTTTCTGTGTGTCAAAATGTAGCTATGAGTACTTTATCTTCTTGACAAAATCACCTTTTATAAGTCATTTGTCATCAAAACTGTAGAAGTGGTAGTTGATCACTGCAAATGACTTTGCCATTAAGACCATAACTTTGGTATTTTTCTTTCTTTTTCAGTATTAAAACTGCTTTGGGAGGCAGTGTAGAGGAACCTGGATGAATCAATAAGTGATTAAAGCCAGCTTTACAGAGATATGTGCATTTGCAAAAGCTGCATTGGTTCCTTTGTTAACTTGAATTATTTTCAACAATGAAGGAAACAGAGTCAGAAAGAATTTACACAAAATATTCTAAAATATGAGCCAAAATGCATTTGGAAATAAACACAAAAACTGGTTCATTTCCATAAAGGAATCCTTCAAGGGAATTTTTCATTGTTTCTGCACTGAGAACATGGTATTAAGGGGTAACATACACAAAAGAAGAGTATTTTATCCAATACTTTTTTCTATTGCAGAAGCATCTAGTTCACCACAAAACTGAAATTGTGCCACACGCAACACAAAACTTGAAAACTTTCCTTTTGTCTGGCTCAAAATTCTACAGTTTAATCACACTGGTCTTTTTCTTTGCATTAAGTTGTAAGAATGACCATATTTAGCATTTTGGTGAAAAGACTATCCCAATCTTTGTTTAATCAACAGGAGTAGTCCACTTCTAGATATTTGGATTTGAAACCAAAAAAAACAGAGTCTTTCTCTCTGGAAGAACAAAGAACGTAAATTAAAGTTCAATAAACTAATATGGAGTATCTGCCTATTGAGTGTCTATTGGGCTTCCTCCACAATGACAGTAATCCCAGAGGACTAATAATATAATACATTTTAAAAATATAATCTCTTTGAATATATGATGACTTCTGAGAACACGGCAATGTAAAAGAGTAAGATTTCTCTTTTTCTCCAAAGAGCAGGAATTTTTTAAATGTTAAGGGAGTCAGTTTTTGTCTGGCTGCCTGGTCACACATGTGTTAACAGAACATCATAAACTGTTCTGTTTCAGGAACAGGGTTTCAGGAGACTGAGTTATAATTCAGGTAAATACTGGTGGATTTCAAGGGCAGAATGGTGAGTCTTGTGACTTTTTCTAGTCACACCACTCTGAAAATTTGTGTTAAAGGGGAGCACCTGGATTGCCTTCTTCCCATTAAGGGAAATGAAGAGTAGTGGATTGTTTTGAAGGCTGTATTTGGATCAACTTGTGTCAAAGTCACACTGAAATTGTAATTTAATTTTCAAAATGTGTTTCATAAAACTTCTACAGCTGCTTGATGAAAGAGGCATATCTGGAGTGCAAAATTTTTAGGCAAGCTTCTAAATGCAACTTTTGAAGCTTGACTGATTAGGCAAACATTAACATTAGAAAATGCAAAATATTATAATTCAAAATAGAATCACATATTTACTGCATCTATTCTACATGAGGGTTTTTTATTTGGTTTGGTTTTTTTCTTCCTTTGTTTATTTCACTGTTAATCTCAGGCTGTGTTGAGTGGTCACTAAGATCAGTGGGACAATTTATGGAAAGGAATAATATTGAAATAGGATCTAGAGGTCTGGGTGTTACAGCTGCATGTGAGGGAAGGGAAGATATGTTTCTGTTTGCAGGCAAAAGTCTACACACAGATACATTTTTTTTCATCAGTTCAGAATAAATTACTTTATTGGCTATTTGCTTTTTATTGATATTTTTATTTCCAAAGACTATTTTTTTGCCATTACTATTTTTTTTGCCTTTCCTTCACCCATGATGCTGAGTCTACAAAAACAATAATTGTAAAAATTACCTGCTGAGCTATGCAATATCATCTACTATATTAACTGCACATGGTAATTTTTTGTGATGCTACAAGTGCCATGGAAACACAGTCCCCGGAAATGGCTTTGACTTCACAGACACTGAGAGGATAAAAATGCCTCATTTAGAGATGAGATGTTGATCGGACTCATTAATTGGAATTTGCACTACTTTATTAAATATTCCACTGAAAACAAGGTAGGTGAAACTGCATAAAGCACTACCTATCATGCTATTCCACTGCTGTTGTTCTTAAGATAATTCAGTGCTAGAATTGAACCTATTAAGCATTTAATTCTTGTAATCCTGGAGCAAGAGAAGAGAATTTCCAGTGCCTTCTTTGTGGCTTGAGAGTTACAATCCATCTCGTTTTATCTCAGTTTTAGTCCCACTGTGATCAATCATTCTCATCTTCCATAGTGCTTACAGCAAGGAGCTGTGGTGTCCCTTGCCTGTTTTCTCTCTCATTCTTCTGCAAATTCTGCATGGCACCAGACGTGAACTGGTTTCCCTTTCCTGACTCTCATGTCCTCTGTTCCTGGCTGCAGTCTTGATTATGCCTCATGTCATGGATAAGGTGGCTCTGAATTTTCTGGTTTATTCTCTATTACTTCCACTGTCCTTGTAGTGTGCTGCTCTGTATCTCAAACACTGTTGCTGCTGCTCGTCTGCTGTGCTGCTTGCTCTGCTCCAAGTAGTAATTCTTTTATGCTGCACCTCTTTTACTATTGATTGCCATTTAATTCTTTGGTAGTGGAGTTTATTTCCCACAATTTGGTTCATACCCTTAACTCTTATAATTTACATTAACTCCTCTTTCTCAGCCCCTTGAAATGGGTCTGCCTATTTAACAGCTCCTGAACAGAGCTGGTGTTGATGCTGTGGTTACTCTCCCTCCACTCCAGGCTTTATCTGATGTCAGTGTTCTCATTTAGTAATTCTCCCTTCATAGATATATAGTCACAAGGGTTTCAGAAGAGTGAGTTAAATATTCTCCAGAGAAGTGACACCAAATCACCTGCAGTCCTTTCTCTTCCATAGCCGTATGGTCACCATCATTGCTTGTCCTCTCAGCAGCTGCTTCATCCTCTTCCATTTTGGAGGATGCCTGTCAAAGTGTCTCACAGTTTTACAGAGGGGCAGACACTCCAGAAACTGCAATGAAACAGTGTGTGACTGGGAATCTCTGATGGAAATTAACTTTGGATATTAAAAAACTAATAAAAGAAGTTTAAGGATAGTATTAGTGATAATTATGGAAAAGTTCTTTGCAAGAGGAAATTCTCACTAATTTCAGTCAAATGTACAGCTGTCTTTCCGTTTAGAATTACATATATGCATATATATATGTATATGTATATGTATTTGTGTATGTATATGTATATGTATACACACATCTCTCGTAATAGTCATGTGTAGACAATTTGTAGCAGTATTTAGGCATGGCTGTAAAAGCATCTGAGTGTCTTCTCTCCAGTACAATTAAAGTCTACTATGGACTATTTTGCATCTTTTGAATTGTCTGGGTATCTTGAAAACCTGCCCACCAGATATTAAAAATATACGAATACTAGTTTCCTTTTTAATATTTTTCCTTTTTTCACAGTGGACAGTTTGCTATAAATATAAGTAACATTTTCATTACTCTTTTAGTAACACTGATTTATTTTAATGCCTTGAAAACAGTCTCTACACAGCTAGAAGAAGCATTGCATGTTCATTTTCTTTCTTGCAGTTTAAAAAAGTTATTTTTTACTATATGGACTTACACTGTCATAAAAAGTCTCCAAATAAACACCAATACAGTTTTAAGCCTAACATGTTCTTTCAAAACTAATACCTTCTTAAAAATTGCATTTTGATTTAACTTGCCAAGAACAGTGGATTTTGCAACAGAAACAGTATGGTTTATTGCTCTAAAAACAGTATTTGTACAGTTACTGTACCATCTACATGGAAAGGAGCTTATAGCAACTGAACCACTAAATATCAGGAAGTAATTGTTACTGTTGGCTCATATGTTCAATACCTTAATCTTGTAATAACAGTACTGATGCTGCATTTGCCTGGAGTTCACTGACCTAAGTGTCCACATGACAAGTTATTTAGAAATATAATAAATTTGCAACAAATTATCTCAGTATATTATGCTGCCTGGCTGACAAATGAGTTTATTTCTGCATTTGGTATTTATTGTCGAATTATCCAAATGAGGAAAGAAATAAGTCTAAAGAGAACAACTGACTGTATCTGTTTGCATTGGCTAATAGTGTATTTCTAACATTTTTGGTATTACCATGAAATGACTGAGAGATTTTGGTAATAAGTCTGAGATGTTAGCACAGCTTTCCTAATCCAATATGGTAAATTCATAATTTTATGATGGTGTTGGATAGCAGGCCAGAAAGAAAAATTTAATTCCTAATGAATAGTTAGAATGCAGACCCCTTTTTGGTGGGTGGCACTCCCAGGGGATCAAGAATGGCAGCTCCTCACATCCAAGGAGTCGTTCCCTCAGCAGAAGCCATCACTCCCAGATTTCTTTTAGCCCTCGTCAGAACGTGAGTATTTATCTTTCTTTCTCCCTGTCCTTTTATTCAATTTTAGACGGGCACAGTGCCCAGAGCCTCTCCTTATGCCCATTGGCACTTTGCTGTGCAGCTTACCTTTTACTGACGGCCTGGCGTGGAGCTTTTCCCTTTCTTTTTAAATTTTTCTGGGCCGGTGGGTGGACTGAGTCACACCACACAACGTCGTCACAATGGGTGCTTGTTTATCTGCGGCTCAGATGAGAGTTTACACCCAAGTTGCGGGGCTCCTTGCGGGGGGTGGTGTTAAGGTTCATAAAAAGGAACTTAGAAAGTTAGTTAAATGTCTGTTTTCTTGATTCCCAGAAGTTTCCCCTGACCAAATTTATGACCCACGTTTCTGGGATGTTGTTAATGACAAATTAGAACAATCTGCCAGATTGATCTTTGTTATAAGATCACATTTTGGACCTCACAAATTAGAGCCATGTTAAAATCTAGTTCTGGATTGAGAAAACAGTCAAGTTCTCAGAGTTTAATCCCCAGATCTCCCTGTTCCCCTGGTCCTAGCCTGTTCCCTCTCCTGTTCACCCTAAAAATGGGATTTTGAGAGCAGCAGCTTGCTCCAGCACAGCGCAGGGTGTCCACCATCCCCCTGGCTCCCCTCGAAGCTCCCAATCTCCCCGCCTGAAGAGTCCTGGCCAGACTCCCCAGGGTTGTTCTTCTCCCTCTCACCCAGTTAAGAGATCCCCATCTTCCAAACCCTCTGTTCAGTTTTGTCTCCCCACTGAAGAACCTACTCAAGATGGCCGCCATGGAGCACAATATGGAAGAAGCCGCATGGCTTTTCCCGCCTTTTCCCCCTCCTTCATCCCACAATCCATTTCGTCCCTCTAAAAACCCTTTCCTGTCCCTAGACTCCTCCCACCATCCCCTTGCTGCTCCTCCCCCTATGGCTCCTCCTATTTCTTCTCCCTCCTCTGAAGCTCCACCTCTCCATCACCATTGGGGTAGGGACAGAACCATTCCACTTCCTCACCCAGTCCTCTAGCCACTCCTCTTCCCCTCTCAGTTCCAGTTCACACACCCCGCCTTCTGGTTCCCATGCTTCGGCATCCAGAGGAGAAGAGGTTAGAGAGCCGGGACCCAGAGCCGATTCCCATCCCTTCAGCGGTTCCAGTCATATACCATTCAGAGAGAGAAGGGAGAGCCCTGGCCCAGTGGACCCTGTTTCCCCACCTGTTGTGTTAAGTTGGACTGCTCTGTTCCCCCCTTGTTTTGTAATGGTTCTGCCCTGGTTCTCCTCCCCTCCCTGCTACTGTTAGTTCTCCCAACTCCTCCCCAGTTTCTTTGGCAATGAATGTATCTTTTTCTAAACCCTTCCCCAGTCCCCTGCCAGTCACTCTCTGCTCACACCCTTTTCTCCAGAAACTTCTCCCTAGAGCGCTGAGTGATTGGCTATTGAGCCGGGGCCCCTCCTTTAAGTCATTCCTATTGGTTGCTTCCCTATGTCAGTCCTTTGCATCCCACTCCTCTCTGTAACCCCATTCGCCCTAGGACCAGCTCCTCCCTTGTATCCCTCTCCCTTTATAAGCTGATGTTACCACCTCCTTGCTCTCTTTGGTTGGTGGTTTCCCCCAGGACTACAATAAACCTGGACTTGCACCCCAGCTGGAGAGCGCTCTTGTTATTCCTGAGGGCTGAAGCTTTGACGCGGCCACATCCTCTCCCAAGGCATAGCCACTGCTATAACACAGGGTGACTGCCTTAGGCGCTGCCCCAAAGCACGGCTATTGGGGTAGTGCCCCCCGAGATGCAAGCGGTGCTGGCCAGCTTGCCGGGATGTCTCTAGCCGAACCTCTTCACCCATCACATTATAAAGGAGTTGTGCAGGGCCCAAAGGATTTCTTCCGGAAGAGTGAATATGTCCAGGGGATCCTGAAGGCCACACTCACCAAATCTGAAGTCACCCCCGCTGATCTGCGGCATCTTTTTTCATGCTTACAGAACCCACTGAGTTCGGTATGTGGGATGCTGCATGGAAAAAAGAGGTGGATGGGAATCTTACTGATGCTTTGGGATAACCCCTGCACTGCCGTAGATTTCAGTGACAGAACTGTATCCAATGATCATCGGTGTGGAATGGGAGATTGGACAGATGGTCACTCCCAGGCACTATCTATTCCCCCTAGAAGTCCCGAGGGTAAGTGCCAGAGCAGTGGAAAGGGCTTTCCTTGGGTTGTGGTCAGCTGCACCCTGTTTTACCTATTCTCAAATTTTTCCATGTCCCGATGAACGTTTTGTGCCTTTTGTATCTTTTGTGTCTTTTGCTGAGCGCCTCCACAGGGTGGTAGATTTGCTGGTGCAGAGAGAAGAGGCCAGAACTGAGATTGTTACTGAGGTAGCATCCACTAATGCTAGTATGGCTGTGGGAAGATATCGCAATGTTATGCTCAGGTGGAACTTTTCCCCTTTTATCTTACTGGTACCCCCGGTTATAAATTACCCTGTTCAGCCGTTAATAAACACCATTTCACCATGCACCCCACTGGTGTGTGCGTGTGCTTGGTCGATGTGGTAGGGGTGCTGCCACTGAGCCATCCTCAACCTGGGACGCCACGCCCCAAGTGGCGGCAACAAGTGGTGCCAAAACCCGGGAACAGTCCAGGAAGCAGGAATCGCCTGGGTGAGTGAACGGCTGCCGGAGCAGTGGGACTGTCTCTGGCGGGGAGGGCGCTCCCAGAGGACTGACAAAGGGGGAAAGTCTCATGCTGAGAATCGGCAAAGAAGGAAGTCTTGCGCCAGAGGCTGGTGAAGGAGGACGTCTCGTGTCGAAAACCAGCAAAGGAGAGGATGGAGTCCCTTGCCAAGGTCATTTTTAAAATTCATAGACAGTGGGGCATAGATTGTGAGCCGGGAGACTTTATCCTTGTGGAGTCAAGGCTCTTGCGCATTGGGGTAATTGGGCACCCGGGAGATGTTCTCCACCTGGAAGTGTGGGATGATTGTACTGGGGCCCTAGCAGAGGAGGCTATGTCCTCCGGCTTGGGGCAAAATCTAAAATTATGGGGCAGGATCATGCAAGCTCTGAAAAAAGTTCAGCAAGTTCAGCAAGTTCTTCAGGAAGGCCACCCAGGACTGCTTGCAGGAGGGGCCCTGGCAGGGTGCGGACGATCGAGGGTCCGCTGAGTGCAAGAATTCACAGCCGCGGGAGTGCTCTTCATGGCTCCCGAGCCCAGGCACCTCGACTACAGGGAAAAAGTGGTCATTTTGGGATGGACTGCCAGAGGAGGTGCGGAGCGCAGTCATTAGCTCAGATGCACGGAGTGTGGCCATTAGTTCAGAGGCACGGAGCGCAGTTGTTAGCTCAGAGGCGTGGAGCCCCGCCGTTAACTCAGAGGTGCGGGGCCCTGCCATCAGCTTGGAGGCAGGGGATGCCACCATTGATTCAGACTCCGAGGGAGCCTGGGCAGGGCCTCTGCCTTACGTGCTGGGGGGTGGTGCACTCCTAAAAGGGGGGGACGCAGATGTGAGCGGCAGAAACAGAGAAGGGCTGCAAATAGCGCAGACACGCGTGGGCATAACAGAAGGAAAGGACACAGAGAGGGAGCGGACACTGCTCCGAATACGCATTGGAAATATTACACTGCACTGGCCTTCTGCAGCAGGAGGCGGGGCGAGCCTAGAGGGAGGGAGCGGCCCAGTGCTAAGACAAAGGGGCAGGGTCGGAGCCTGACAAAAAGGTCCTGGAGCCCGGAAGTCTCCAGCCAGTCAAGTTCCGGTGTTACATGGCTTTGCAAGGGTTCCTCAGGGTGAGAGAGATAGATGAGAATCTTGCTTCATGATCAGAAGGCTGGATTTATTAATTTATGATATATAATACATTAAGACTATACTAAAAGGAATAGAGAGAAAAGTTCAGAAGCTGCCAAGCTAAGAACAGCATAGGAATCTAAAAACAAAATTCTGTGTCCAGGCAGTAAGCAAGGACAAATTCTCCCGTGAGTGGTCAGCAAATCCAAATACTCACAGAAGACCAATCACAGATGCACCTGTTACATTCCACAGCAGTAGATAATAATTGCTTACATTTTTCTTCTGGGGCCTCAGCTTCCCAGAAGAGGAAAAATCCTAAAAGAAAGGATTTTTATGAAAGAATGTCCGTGACATTCCAGGACTGAGTCGTACTCAAGCTGGGATGAGTGGTTCTGCAAGTGGTCCATTGCTGATCCCAACTCTTATTCTGATGATTCTGATTCAGACAGAGGGAGTGAGAGCACGTAAGGGTACCCATCACAATGCTCCTGCTTGGGTCAAGGGAAAACTAGGAAAAGAACAAGCTCCTCTTATGGAATGGAGGAGAATAAAAATAGTGTGTGCTGAGTAGGCCCCTTCAGCCAAGTTAGTGTTTCCCATCTGGGTGGGGGGGCCAGGCAGAAATCAATGAACATATACGCCCGAAGGCCATGCAGGCAATTGTTAAAGCGATTGCAGACGGGGATTAATTCAGCGATGGTCTCTACTCTCACCAACAGTGTTTTTGGAGGGGATGAGACATGCTCGCATTTGATATCAAGCAGACGTGCAGATTAATTTTTGATGGGGCAGTAATGACTGCATTCAAACAAGAGTGGGAGGACAACTGTGCAAGGCAGCTAGCCTTGGTGACCGGGGCAGACCATCCACTACATGGCTCCAGCTTGCAACATTCCAGCTTGGGCACAGACCCAACTATCATCACCCCCCAGGTGCAGGCTGAGGGCCTTCAGGCTCATGAGGTAGTGACAACAACCCGTGCTGCCAGAGAGACTATTCCCTCTGCATCTAAGGTTATTGCCAGACCATCGCCATGGTCTACCATAAAGCAGAGTGAAAGTGAAGGTTTCAGGCAGTTTGTGGACTGCCTCGAGGCATCAATTGATTCCTCTGCTCTACCATCAGAAGCAAAGGGCCCTGTGCTAGTGGAGTGCCTGCACCAGCAGTGTAATACTGCTACAAAGGACATCTTGCAGTCACTACCACCCAGGGCTACCCTAGAAGACATGATTAGGCCTGTCGTTAAAGAGGAGCATCTGGCCCCAGTTCAGGCAGCAGTCCACACTGCTATAACCAATGTAGTGGCATACTTTAAGTGTGGCTGGGCAGGGCATATCGCAGTAAACTGCCCTCAATCAGGATACCCACCGACAGCCATTCCCCCATGCCAGAGGGGGCTTGGGGGCCCTGCTAGACATGTGGAAGGAGGGAGCATTTCACTATGGAGTGCAAACCCAAGGATCAGGGAAATGGGAAGGGGAGGGGGCACCCAGGCCGCACATAGACCCCTCCCATCCAGAACATGAAGCGGCCCAGTTGTGCCAGTTGTCAATGGAGCATGGAACTCCTGCACCCACTGCCTCCTCCCACGGTCAACTTAACAGCCCAGCCAATGGCCCAAACAAGCCCATCCACACCTCAGGAATACTAAGAACGGCTCCCTGGGGATGAGGCCTCGGGGTGGCCCTGGCCATGAAAGTGTGGGAGCGAGACCTGTGGGTGGCTTTTGCTGTGAAGGTGGGCAGACACCCACTAATACTGTGGGCTGTCTGCTGTCTCTATAACAACTCTGATGGCCCTGCTATCTGTATCCCTTTTTGAGTTGATACAGGATCGGACGTCACTGTCATTCCAGACATACACTGGCCTTCACAGTGGAAGTTGGAAGAAGCCCCATGGTAGGCGGGGTTGGAGGACTCTCTCACACCTGAAAAAGCACCCAGCTTTATTGCACTAACGCTTTGCATGGATAGGGGACCAGGGAGAACCATCACCCTCTCCCCGTACGTGATGTCTGAATGTCCACTCCTGTTAGGGAGGGATGCCCTGACCTTGTTGCATGTTAGAATGACAAATTTATTCTAAGGGCCACTGCTACATACCCACAACTGCCCATCAAATTGAGATGGAAATCACTAGACCCAGTGTGGGTCGAGCAGTGGCCCTTGTCGAAGCCTCAAATGACTGCTCTTTTCGAATTAATTACCCGGGAGCTACAGCATTATGAAAGCACTGATTTGCTTTCAGTGGCCAAAGCAATGAGACATTTGGCCACTGAACCCACCATATATCTGGATATATCTGCCCTTCCACAAGCAGCTTTCCACACAGTCGTCAGAATACCTAGCCATGGCCCTTGCTGGATTCGGAGGAGAGATTCGGTACGTGGGAAAACCCCCTTGGATGCAGTTGCTTGCGCTCGTTGACATCAACCTACCACCTAAGGTAATTGTCCGGCCACGAGAAGGACTCACAGTGTTCACTGATGCGTCTTCATTAACCTCCACTACAGTGGTAGTATGGCAGGCAGGAGAGCAGTGGTGTTGTATTAAAACAACAGATCCTGCGCTTTTGGTCCAACAACTCGAAGCAGCTGCTGTGGCACTGGCATGTGGACTGTTCCTGGAGGAACACCTCAACATTGTGACAGACTCCATATTTGTGGCCAGATTCTGTCTAGCCATGGCCGGACCCAGCATGGCAGTGTCCACGGTGGCAACGATGCCGGAAGAAGCACTCTGTTCACGAAAGGGCACTGTGTCTGTCATCCATATCAACAGCCACAGTCCAGTCAAGGGGTTCTTTCAGATTGGCAATGACAAAGCAGATACCGCCGCAAAAGGGCTGTGGACCCTAAGAGAAGCCCATCAGCTGCATGACTCCCTACATACCAGGGCCACAATGCTCACAAGAAAATGCGGGATCCCAGCCACTGATGCAAGGCACGTCATCCCCTCATGCCCCTACTGCCAAAAGTCACCACTGTGGTCTAGCGGCGTCAACCTTAGGGGCCTCAAGGCTGCCGATATATGGCAGACGGATTTTACATTATGCCGGCTGCTGAAACCCTGAACATGGCTTGCGGTAACAGTGGACACTTACAGCGGAATAATCATGGCCGCACAGTACCAAAGAACCGACTCCAGGGCAACTGTCCAGCATTGGTTAATGGCCATGGCATGCCTAGGTATCCCAAGGCAAATCAAAACAGATAACGGTCCAAGTTTCGTGTCGAAGTCAGTACAAGTGTTCGCATCAAGGTGGGGTATAACTTTAGTCCACGGCATTTCGTGTAATAGCACCAGACAGGCCATTGTCGGACGGGCTAACCAGACTCTAAAAAGTAAACTGGAGGTGCTATTGAAAACAGAAGGTTTCACCAATTCCATCCCGCCAAAAGAACAAGTGCGCATCCTAGCAACCACCCTGCTGGCTTTAAATCAGTTCCCAAGGGGAGACAGAACCAAAAGTCCTGCCCAGAGGCACTGGGCCACCCAGGCACTAGAGGAAAGCGCACAAGTAATGATTAAAAATGAGTTAGGAGAGTGGGAAACGGGTTGGAGGTTGGTGCTCATGGGGCGAGGGTACGCAGCTGTAAAGAAAGATAGCGAAATTAAATGGTGCCCACCTAAGTCAATAAAACCAGACCTTCAGGGCAAAAACTAATGAAATCTGTAAGCTTTGTCTTGCAGGACTGGATCCTCAGGCACCCCCGCAGCTTGTATACCCTGCTTCCAGAAGGCTGTGACGAATCATCAAGCAGCCCGATGGCAGACCACACTGGGGTCGCAAAGAAACTCAGAGGTGCAGAGAGGGAACGGGGGAAAAAGCTGAGCAAAATTTTCTTGTTCTAACTGGCATCCATCAAATGGAGTTTGAACTCTGGCCAAGTTCTGACTCTACTTGAATGGAATGCCAATCGATCCAGAGTTTTTCCTGCGTCAAAGGTTCAAAGGGTGTTTTGGAGAGAACATGAGTCTAGACATGAGCTCTCCAAATCTCTCTAGTTTTAAGGTCAAACAGGTTGCAAACTCTGGGAGGATAATTCAGTGCTGTGATGTCAGCCAAAAAACTGAGGAGGTCCTGCGAAGATATCCAAAGTCGTAGTTCAGTCAGCCCCCATGACTAATCACCTTGTATTTTAAACAAGTTTGTGTTGTTTTTTAGAAAAACCAGTTAGAGATAGTTAGTTCTTCGTTTGCTAAACATTTACAGTTACAAGTTTGTTACGGTTGTGTTACATCGTTCAAGTTCGGTGCATTTTACAAGTCACACGTTTCCCACTTGTCAGTTTTAACCTTAGCATTTTCTATGTTTTTAGCTGGTCATAAAAGGGGGGGGAAATGTGGGAAGATGTCGCGATGTTACACACAAGATATCGCGATGTCGCGATGTTACACACAAGATATCGCGATGTTACGCTTAAGTGGAACCCCTCCCCTTTTATCGTTACCTTACCATTACCCCCTGTTATAAATTACTCTGTTCAGCTGTTAATGAACACCATTTCACCGTCCACCACGTTGGTGTGTGTGTGTGCTTGGTCCATGTGGCAGGGATGCTGCCACCGAGCCATCCTCAACCCGGGACGCCACGCCCCTAGCCGCGGCAACATATGGCATGTAAGGCTGCCATCTTCAGCTGGCTGCTGGACCCTCCTCCCACTCTGCAGCATATGTTGGAGGTCTGTGCCCACAAAGTCACCATGTCTCCAGAGGAGCTCGATGCAAAGCCCTGACCACAACCCCTAAGAGTTGCCGCTGCTGAAGTTGCAAACACCGCTGCTGTTGATCTGGCCCCACCATCCGCTGATCACCAGGCACACACCCCAAGACCATCTGCTGATCACCAGGCACACACCCCAAAAGCGTACTGCTCCTTACTGTCTTTGTTGGAAAACAGGACACTGGATGCTGGAGTGCCCCCTGAGGCTTCAATTTATTGAATTCAAAAGAAAGCAAAAATCCCAGGGAAACTCCCATCAAAAAAACTAATTTCTGAGTGCTGTCTCCCCCTGTGCAAAGACAGAAATGAGGCGGACTCAACAACAGCTTGCAGGGAGGGGAAGGGAGGAGACATCCCTAAACAGGACCTGCCTGTGTCCACAACCCAAACAGACTTGATTAAACAGGACTTGACCTGTGTAGAATGTATACAGCCAAGATCCATTTTAACTACACTTTCTAAAACTACCCCTTTCAGGTTGCAGCTCACGGAACCACTACATTTGAGGGATTCTGGTTTCCATTTGGTAACTGTGTGCCCGAAACATCCAGGTAGTTGGGGGCGGATCAAATGTAGGTTCGTCATTTTCGGAGACACCAAGTTTTACCGCTTGAAGTTAATATAGTTCCGGGTCTCTTGATACCAGACTCAAGGGAGTTCTCTCTCGGGCTGTACTTTGTATGCCCTCCCACCTTTCTGCCCAAGGGTCAGGTCATAGCTCAGGCTACTCCAGTGCCTGAGCTGACCTGGGATCCAGAACTACCTTGCCCACATCAGCAAGACATTCCTCATATGGTAGCCTGGGCCCAGGTTTTGGGGCAAGAGATACCTCGAATCACCTGCAGCCTCTTGAGAGGTGCATAAATCATTGCAAGGGCTTTTGGACACGGGGGCAGATGTGACAATCATTCCCTCTCGGGAATGGCTGTCATTGGAGTTGCAGGATGTCACTGGTTACGTTCAGGGTGTTGGAGGCATGCAATTGGCTAGACAGTCTAAGAGCGTTATACAAATTAAGGTGCCGGATGGGCAATTGGCGTCTATACACCCATTTGTTTTAGAATATACAGAACCCCTGTGGGGGAGGGACCATCTTGCCCAGTGGGGAGCCAGAACTGACCTCCCAGCAGCTCCCCAGGTTTTTCGGGCAGTGGTCACTGAAGAGTGCCCTACTCAGAAACTGCATTGGAAAACAGATAAACCAGTATGGGTAGAACAGTGGCCGCTCAATAAATAAAAATTGAAGGTGCTCAATGAGCAGCTGAGGGAACAGCTGCTTAAAGGGAATCTGGTGAAGACCATGTCAGAGTGGAACTCCCCAGTCTTTGTTATCAGAAAACCCAGCAAGGATAAGTGGTGGCTCCTCCATGTCCTCTGTCAAATAAATAATGTCATAAAAGACATGGGTCCTTTCCGGCCAGGAATGCCATCTCTGACGATGCTCCCTTAGAATTGGAATCTGGGAATTGTAGACATGAAGGATTGCTTCTTTCAAATTCTCCTGCACCCCAACGATGCCCCATGTTTTGCCTTCACGGTTCCTATCATCAACTGAGAAGCCCCAAGGAAGCGCTACCATTGGCATGTTCTCCCACAAGGGATGAAAACAGCCCTGTTATCTGCCAATGGTACGTAGCTTCCTTGTTGTCTCCAGTGCATGCAGCCACAAAAGACACCATAATCTTTCACTTTCATCTTTCACATCTTACATGGATGATATACTTGTTTGAGCTCTGGCAGATGACATACTTACACACACGCTTCACCTGACAATCAGTGCATTTGTTGCTGCAGGGTTCTAGCTCCAAGAGGACAAGATGCCACCCTGGAAGTACCTGGGTTTAGAGATAGGCAAGTGGACCATTGGGCTGCAGAAATTGATCATCAAGAGTAACATTAAGACCCTGGCAGATGTCCACCAGCTGTGTGGGTCTTTGAACTGGGTAAGGCCTTGGCTAGGCATTTCAACCAATGACCTAGCTCCCCTTTTCAATTTATTGAAAGGGGAAGAGGAGCTTAGTTCTCCTAGGTCACTTACCCAGGAGGTATGCACAGTGCTGGAGAAGATTCAAAAGTCTGTTTCTGCCAGGCAGGCCCAGCCAGGTTCAAGTTTATTGTTTTAGGAAAGTTGCCACATGTTGTGTTGTGTTTGTTTTACTCTCCGTTTACTTGCCTTATTCTCCGTTTGTTTAGAATTGGAATGTTCTGTTTCCCCCTATGTTAAAATGGTTCTGCCTAGGTTATCCCTCCTCTCCCAGTTATGTGTCAATCTCTCTGGTCCCCACAGCACCCAATGTATCCACTTGTACTCCTCCTCGGTTACCCCAGCAACCAAATGTATCCTTTCCTCTACTCCTCCCCAGGGCCCTGCCAGTCACTCCCTGCTCACACCCTTTTTTCCAGAAACTTCTCTCCAGAGCTTGGAGTGATTGGCTCAGGGACTGGGGCCCCTCCTTTAAGTTGTACCCGCTGGCTGTTCCTGTATGTCAATCTCATATACTGCACCCCCCCTGGATTCCCATTGGTCTTTGTATCAGTTCCACCCCTACCTCCCACTTCCTTTATAAACTCATGTCTCAACCCCCTCAACCTCTTCTTCATTTGCTGGTTCCCCTGGATCCTCTTAAACCCGGACTTGCCCCAAACATAGAGCGCTCTTTCCTTCCTGTTCGCCGCAGCAATTCTCGGTCTCGTCCGCACCTGGCAGCACCTACAGCCATAGTGCTGAGTGTCTGCTTGAGGTGCTATCCTGAAGCCCTGCTATCGGGACAAGTGCCCCCCTGTGCTGCTAGCAGTTGCTGGCCGGCTAGCCTGGGCGACATCTAAACTGCCGACACCGTTGCAGCCACATCTCTATGGGGAGATTTTTCAATGGGACATTTCAGCTAAGGACAATGACCAAGGCTTGAAAGATTCCCTCTTAATCAGAGTGGGTCTTCCTCAGCTACCATAGGTCCAAGAGGACAACACGGCCGTAAGAGCTGGTGGCAGAACTAATCTGCAAGGCAAGATTATGGATCAGGGAGCTGGCAGGTTGTGATTTCGACTGCATCCACGTACCTATCCAATTAAATTCAGGCCAATTCAAAAAGGATATGTTGGACCAACTGCTCCAAGAGAACGAGATTTTGTAATTTGCATTGGACAGCTGTACTGGTCAAATTGCTAATGATTAGCCAACCCACAAAATTTTTAATCAGGATGTCCAATTTTCCCTGTCACTAAAAAGCATTCAGAGTCAAACCCCTCTGAAGGCCCTGACAGTGTTCACTGATGCTTCTGGAGCATCCCATAAGTCTGTGATGACTTGGAAGGATCCTCACCCAGCAGTGGGAGGCTGATGTTACCGAGGTGGAAGGATCACCTCAAGTAGGTGAGTTGGACACAGTTGTCAGGACTTTTGAGAGGTTCTCCGAACCATTCAATTTGGTTACAGATTCATCTTATGTTGCAGGTGTAGTGTCCAGAGCTGGATATGCAACTTTGCAAGGGGTGTCCAACATGCCCCTTTTTAACTTGCTCTCAAAATTAGTCACTTTAGTCTTCCACTGAGAGCAACCCTTCTTCGTGACGCATGTCAGATCACACACCGACCTGGCGGGGTTCATCGCGGAGAGTAGCTGAAGAGCTAACGCCCTTACCACCCCAGTTCATACAGCTCCACTCCCACATGTGTTCAATCAGGCTAACATTAGCCACCAGCTGTTTCATCAAAATGCCCCTGGCCTGGTGAGTTCCAACTCACTCGTGAACAGGCCAGGGCGATTGTGGCCACATGCCCTCAGTATCAGTCCCATCAGCTTCCATCTATTAGTTACAGAACTAACCCCAAGGGTTTATCTAGTTGTGAGGTGCGGCAAATGAATGTAACACACATTCTATCTTTTGGCAGACTTAGTTACGTCCGTGTGTCGGCAGACACCTTCTTCAGTGCTGTCTATGCCTCAGCCCATACAGGGGAGAAGGCAGCTGACACAGAGAAACACCTTGTGCAGGTTTTCTCTGTGTTGGGCATCCCCAAGGTCATCAAGACAGATAATGGCCTGGCGTATAAATACAGGGAACTCAAGAGCTTCTTGCGGCAATGGGGAATAGAGCACAAGACCGGTATCCTCTAATACCCGACAGCCCAAGCTGTAGTGGAAAAGACCCACCAGAGCCTAAAGAGAGTCCTTCAGCAACCATGCAGAGCACTGAAGGTGGAGTCCCCACCTATCCAGCTCTCAAAAGCACTGTTTACTATTAACTTCCTGAACTGTTCGTTTGACAACCTCAATCCACCCATTTTGAGACATCTTACGCACCATGATTAGCCGCACTTGAAGGCCAGGCCTCCAGTCCTAATTAAAGACCCAGAGATCTGGAAGACAGAGGGCCCCTTTGACTTGTCACCTGGGAAGAGAATACGCTTGCATGTCTACTCCCTCAGTTTTGAAATGGGTTCCTTCCAAATGGGTCAGGCCCTTTCTCCCAGAAAAGGCACCAGTTGTTGGAGTTGTTGAACAAATTGAGGAGGCCTGTTGGAGGAGGAGGCACAAGACCTTCACTCAAGACCTAGACCTCCTCCTTGAGCAGAACCAAAATTTTAAATCTCTCTTCTAAATTCTTTTCTCTTTCTTTATAGTGACCCTGACCTGATGGCTCCCATTCAAGTCACCATCATCATCTTCGTGGTTGCATTATAGTCCTTCATGCAACCAACAGACCAATGGATTGTTCCCTAGCCCAAGGCCAATGTCTGGCAGACTCTTGCGAAGATCATATTTGCCTCAACACTGCATCAGCAGAAGACCCTATGTTGTCTTGCCTTGTGGGAATCCCTCTTCTGCCCAATGATTTTCCCTCTCCCCTTTCTACCTCCTTTTCCTCTTTGATGCCCCAGAAGATTGCCCACTCTTCTGGCCTTGACCCGTTGATTAGAACGGAATCTGAAGTCTGAAACCTTTGGATTTCAAATCCCTGGAGGTGGAATTGCTCGGCTCTGCCAATGTCTCACTCTGTATTCAGTTTATGTTTACCCCAAACCCTCCAAGTAAGCTCTTTCAATCAGTTCTTCAGCTTAACATGGAATATACTACCAACTCTTGGTGCGAAGTAGTCACCCAAATTGAAATGGCCTCTACCTTGATTATAAGCCCTCATTTCTTCCCCGTGGTGTGTTTTTAATTTGTGGAGACTGAGTGTGGGCAGGCATCCCCTCTCATGTTATTGGAGGCCCTTGCACTTTTGGACAGCTGTCACTGTTGAACCCCAACAAAATTCAAATTAATTATTGGCTAACAAAGAATGTCACACTGAATTCGGCCTGTTCCAAGAGAGATCTTAAAAACCTTGACCCAGAGTGTGACTCGGAAATTATTCACTGGTCAAAACCAAAAGGAGTTGCAGTCACCGTGTTTTTGTCCTGGGTGTCCACAGCCAAGGCTCTGGGTGAATTGTCCCACCTAGAGTGTTGGGTGGCTAAGCAAGCTAATCTTATGTCAGCCGCATTATTGGACCTCCTATCAGATGAGGAAATCACAAGGAAGGCGACCTCACAAAATAGGAAAGCCCTCGATTTTCTTCTTCTTCTGCAAAACTATCAATGCAAAAAATTCGAAGGCCTCTGCTGCATTAACTGCATCTAAGGTTGAGGATGTGAGAAGTGCTATCAGAAAAATGCCCTTGGTCCATGAGATAAAGAAAAAACATCAGACTGGCTGAGGCACATTTTCTCAGGATGGGTGTTGTGGTGTGTTTTTAAGTTTCTCAGTTTGCTCCCCCATTTTATGTAAGTCCCCCTTTTTGCTCTCTGTAAATGGTTCCTCCCTCCCTAGTTTTCCCGCCACTGTTGCCCTGACAGTTGAGTTGCTATGGTTACCCTGCCCTTTTCAGTTGCCAATCTCCCAAGTTATGTAACTGCGCCTCCCTTATCCCACCATATAAGTAAAGTTTTCTCCTCCCTGGGCCCAGTCAATCACCCCCCTCTCCTCCCAGCCTTCGAGAACCTTCTTCTCTCTGGGGGTTGTGGTTGGCTGTGGTCCCGGGGCCCCTCCTTTACTTTGTATTCACTGGTTAGTTATGCATGTCGATTATGTTTAGCATCTCCCTTTATGTTTTCCTATTGGATAGCTGGGCTTCCCTCCCTTCCCCTCCCCTTCCCTTTAAAACCTTGTCTCTCCCCCTGATCGGGGCCATTTGCTGTGGGTGCCATTTCCATCTATTGGTTGCCACTGGCACTTCAATAAACCGAAGTTTTACCCCCAGCAAGTGGTCGCCTCCTTTCTCATCTCGTCCAGCGTGAATCCAAGTCCGACATCCAGCCCAGCCCGAGGCCAAGACGCCAAGGGGGGCTGGCTTCTGATGTGTAGGGGCGTCGGCCACCATACCCTTACTGCTAGCCGGACTTAGGGCTGCGTACGCCCTCACGCAGCCTGGCGCCCAACGTTGGGCCTGACGAAGTGGACATTTGACCACGGACCGGACCCTTCGGAGTTGGATTTTACTTATCCTCTGGACGCCGGACTACCCCAGGTGGGAGTAGGCCCCGTTATAGGGGCAGCGCTCCCTGGGGATCGGAGTCGGGACTCCTCGCACCCTAAGAGGACGACTCCCAAGACAAGGACCCTCGCCTGGTTTTTCTTTGTCGCCGCTGCCAGATTGGTAAGTTCGGGCCCCGACCTGGGGACTCTCCGGTTTCCCCCCTGCCTTTTTAACCTTCCCTAGGGGTACATGCCCTGCATTGGGGACCTACCCCCTGCCTTCTTTCCTTGAGGTTTTTCCTCACCCCCGCACCTTTTTTGTTTTACCTTTCCTGTGAGGCCGGCTTCCCCAGACTTGGGGCCCGGACCCACCACCCAAATTCCCTCTTCCTTTCATTGAACCCCCAGACTTGGGGACGGTGGGGGGAGCAGGGGCTGGCGGCAGGCGGTTCATTGTTTAAGTTCTCATTATTCCCGGACGAGTGGTTTTATCATCAGAGGATTTTCCCCCTTCCTAGTGGCAGCAGTTCCTGCTCTAGAAAGGTGCCATGGGTGCAGGCTTGGGAAAATCCCAGAAGGAGGTTTATTATGTTGTAAAGGGTTTGTTGCTTGGGGGTGGTCAGAAAGCCCCCAAGCAAGAGTTAAAATGTTTGGTTAAATGGGTCTTTTCTATGTTCCCCGAAGTCTCCCCGGAACTTGTAAAACAGCCACTGTTTTGGGCAGCCGTTGTGGCCAAATTAGAAGAGGCCGTAAATTCCGGAGAGAAGAAATTGGCCACCGTGGCATTTTGGGCGAGCAGAGTGTATGTGACGCTCCGTTCGTCTGGGGAGCTTAAGAAAAGTCCCGCAGGTTTTGGTTTGTCCCCTTGTTCTCCTCGTTCAGTTGCCCTTGCCCCTCAAACCGTTCCCTCGTCCCGTAGGCAGGAGCCCTCGAGGGGGATTTTGAAGGCCGACCAGAGGCAGGGGGTCCACCAAGCCCCTGCTCCCCCTCAACCTGCTCAGCCTCCCCCTTCGAGGAGCCCTGGCCAAGCTCCTTCTCTTCCCTCACCACCTACCCCGGTCCCCAAGTCCCAGGTTTCAAATGCAAAGGTTGTTCGGTTTTGCGAAGGTTCTCAAAATGGCTCCTTTGGAGCCCAAGATGGTGGTGACCATGCGGTCGTTCCTGCCAGGGCTCCTTTCTCTCCTCTTAACCCTTTCCTCCCTGGTGCCAACCTCTTCCTTCCCCAGAACCCAACCTCTTTTTCGGTTACCCCTCCTTCGTATCCTCCCTCCGTCCCTCCCATTCCTCCGCCCTCTGCTCCTCTGTCAGCTCCTCCCCACACTTCTCCCCCGGTTCAGCCCCCCGTTGGCTCCTCCCCCGTTCCACCTTCATACTCTGCTCCGCCTCCGAACTTCACCAAGGAGGCGGAGAGGGGTGGTGTGCTGCGCCCACTCCCTCGCCCTGCCTCATTGCCAGACCCCGCCTCAACCTCCTCCAATTCCAGTTCCCACGTTCCCCTTTCCGGTTCCCACGCTTTGTGTTCTGGGGGGGAGAGGAGTGGATGACTGGAAGCCGAGGCAGGCGCCTTTATTGGAAGCCGCCCCGGTACGTACCACCTGAGCGGGGAGGGTAGCCCTCAGGCCCAGGGGATGCCTTTAGCACAGGCCCGGATTAAAGAACTGTGCAAGGTGCAGAAGGACTACTCCCGAGGGTCAGAGTACTTCCGGGGTATGCTCCATAATGCCCTTGCACAGGGAGATCTGGTGCTGGCAGACCTGAGGGCCCTCTTCTCCAGCCTTATGAGACCAATGGAATTTAGGGTCTGGGTGGGGGAATGGAGGAGGGAAATATTGGAGATTCTCCCGATGCTTTGGGGGAATCCTTCAATGTCTCATGATGCGGATGGTTTGGCAATCTCCCAAGAACATCTTTTGGGTGAGGGACAGTGGGCAGAGGGGGCAGCTCAAGCAAAAGCCTTATTCCCACCGCAGCTTGTAGAGACCGCCAGGGCAGCTGAGCGGGCCTTTTATAAGCTAGAGGTGGTGACCTCCCAGTGGGAGCATGACGAAGTCCGGCAAGGGGCGCAAGATCCTTACATGGCCTTTATCGAGCGCCTTTATGGATATGTGGAGGCGCAGGTGACCGGGGACGAAGACAGGGAGAGGATGCTTCAAAGGATGGCGTATAGCAATGCCAACGCAGAATGTCAGACGGCCATCAAGACTCTCCCTCGAAGTCCCTGGCCCACGATAGAGGCCATGATAGACGTCGTGGTACGTCAGGTCTCCCTAACATCGCGTCCAAAAAGAACTTCGGTGGCTTTTGCAGAATGCCCTGAGTCGGATTTCCTTGAAATAGAGGCTGCCCCCGTTGCCGGACCCCCAACACCAGGGTCTGGCAGGAAATCATCGGCCACCCACCCCTGCCATCTCTGTGGCAAGACTGGGCATTGGATGCCCCAATGCCCGATGCAACTAGATTATCTAGAGTATCGAAGGAAGCGGGAAAGGGAGGTGAATAAGGACACAAAAAACTAGACCCGGAGCGCAGCCCCTCCCTGCGGGAAGATAAAAATGTGGCGGGTCATCCAACAGCAAGCGGGGAGGGAGGAGACGAGAGAGAGCCACCAACATTTGCTTTGCCAGACTTGACATATCTATCGGACGTGACTACACCAACCTGTGGTACTGTACCTGCGCTTAACACCGTGTCCTCTTTTTCCCCCTAGAGGCTGCAGCTAACTAGAGGCTTTTATCTCCCTAGTAGTGACATCCAGCTGGTGTCTGTCGACCTGCAACACCCGGGTCGCTGGAGGGAACTTGGACGTTGCAGGTGGACCGTCGTCGGGGACACGAAGCACACACCGCGAGACATTCGCATCGTCCCTGGTCTGGTAACTACCGACCGGGACTGTTTCGCGGTAGGGCTGTACTGTGTCTGACCCCCACTCTTCCTCCCTAAGGGACAGGTCATTGCCCAGGCCATTCCGGTTCCAGATAAAGATCATTGGAAGAACTATGCAGAGAAGACATCGCCTCCGACCGTGGCCTGGGCACAGTTAGTAGGGAGGGAGAAGCCCCGCCTGACTTGTCAGCTCTCGTTGGGCGGGGACAAAAAGATCGTGAGGGGCCTTTTGGACACGGGTGCAGATGTGATGATCATTCCCTCTCGGGAGTGGCCGTCACATGGGGACTTGCAAAGCGCTGCGGGCTTTGCAGGTGTTGGGGGCCTTCAATTGGCCAATCAATCTAAGAGCATTGTGCAAATTAAGGGGCCCGACGGGCAATTGGCCTCTATATGCCCGTTCGTTTTAGACTACACAGAGCCTCTCTGGGGAAGAGACCTACTAGCCCAGTGGGGAGCCAAAATTGACCTCCCGGAGGCTCCCCAGGTTTTTTGGGCAGTGGCCACTGAGGAGCGCCAGACCTGGAAGCTGAATTGGATTTCAGATAAACCAGTACAGGTCTTGCAGTGGCCACTTAACAGGCAAAAATTAAAGGTGCTCAACAAGCTCGTTCAGGAGCAGTTACTAAAAGGCAACCTGGTGGAGACCATGTCACCTTGGAACTCCCCAGTGTTTGTCATAAAAAAGCCCAATAGGGACAAGTGGCGGCTCCTGACCAACCTCCGCCAAATTAACGAGTTAATAATTGATATGGGTCCTCTTCAGCCAGGGATGCCCTCCCCAGCAATGCTCCCCCAAAATTGGAATTTGGCAATAATAGATATAAAAGATTGTTTTTTCCAAATTCCCCTTCACCCAGACGATGCCCCGCGCTTTGCGTTCACGGTTCCGTCCATCAACCGTGAGTCCCCAGCCAAGCGCTATCATTGGCGGGTGCTTCCACAGGGCATGAAGAACAGCCCTGTGATCTGCCAATGGTATGTCGCTTCGCTGCTGTCACCCGTACGTACAGCCCTCGGGGATGCCATCATTGTTCACCATTACATGGACGACATCCTCGTGTGTGCGCCCGACCACAGTCTGCTTGCCCATGCGCTTGACCTGACAACCAATGCGTTGGTTGCTGCAGGGTTTGAGCTCCAGCAGGACAAAATTCAGCGGATGCCACCTTGGAAATACCTGGGCCTTGAAATTACGAAGCGGACCACTGTTCCGCAGAAATTTGCTATTCGGACAAAGGTCCAGACCCTAGCATATGTCCATCAGCTGTGTGGGTCTTTAAATTGGGTGAGACCCTGGCTAGGCATTTTAACCGAGGACCTAGCCCCCCTTTTCAATTTGTTGAGAGGGGGAGAGGGGCTTAGTTCCCCTAGGGCTCTCACCCCAGAAGCAGAAGTGGCCTTGGAGAAGATACAGAAAGCTGTTTTGGCCAGGCAGGCCCACTGTTACCATCCGGGCCCGCCCTTCAAATTTATTGTGCTGGGAAAGTTGCCACACCTCCATGGCATTATACATCAATGGGACGAGAGTTTAAAGGACCAAGGCTCAGGGGATAAGCTCTTAATCATAGAGTGGGTCTTTCTGAGCCACCATCGGTCCAAAAGGATGACACGGCCACAGGAGTTGGTAGCCGAACTGATCCTCAAGGCAAGATCGAGGATCAGGGAGCTTGCAGGGTGTGATTTTTCATGCATACATATCCCAATTAAATTAGAATCGGGCCAACTTAAATTAAAGACCTTTGAAGAACTGCTGCAAACTAATGAATATCTTCAGTTTGCACTCGACAGCTACACTGGGCACATCGCAGCAGATCGGCCGGCCCATAAATTGTTCAATTCAGAGTTCAAATTATCGCTGAAAAAGGTTCAGAGCAGGGAGCCACTGGATGCTGTGACAGTTTTTACTGACGCGTCTGGAGCATCCCACAAGTCAGTGATGACTTGGAAGGATCCTCAGACTCAGCAGTGGGAGACTGATGTTGCTGTTGTGGAGGGCTCTCCACAAGTTGCTGAGTTGGACGCAGTCGTCAGGGCATTCCAGAGATTCCCTGGACCTCTTAATTTGGTTACAGATTCTGCGTACGTCGCAGGTGTAGTGTCTCGAGCGGAGTCAGCGGTCCTTCAAGAGGTCACCAACAAAAGATTATTTGATTTGCTGAACAGGCTCGTCGAGTTGGTCTCCCACCTCGAGCACCCTTTTTATGTTATGCATGTAAGATCACATACCGATCTGCCCGGGTTTATTGCGGAAGGCAACCGTCGTGCTGACTCTCTGGCCGCGGCTGCTGTTACGCAGGCCCCTCTCCCAGATGTGTTCAGTCAGGCTAAGATCAGCCACCAACTTTTCCATCAGAATGCGCCTGGCCTGGTTCGCCAATTCAATCTGACGCAAGATCAAGCCAAGGCGATAGTGGCCACATGTCCCCAATGCCAACATGATCAGATGCCTACCGTGGCCTCGGGGGCTAATTCCCGAGGTCTGGCGAGCTGTGAGATGTGGCAGATGGATGTAACACACATCCCATCTTTTGGAAGATTGTGTTACGTCCACGTCTCAGTAGATACCTTCTCCAAGGCAATCCATGCTTCTGCCCACACAGGCGAAAAGGCAGCGGATGTCCAGAAGCATCTGCTTTAGGCTTTCGCTGTCTTGGGCATCCCTAGGGCCCTAAAAACAGATAACGGCCCTGCGTATGCCTCCAAGGAGCTGCGGAGCTTCCTACAGCAATGGGGAATAGTCCATAAAACCGGCATCCCCTATTCTCTGACAGGCCAAGCCATGGTGGAGAGGGCCCACCAGAGCCTTAAGAAGATCCTGTCCCGGCAACAACCGGCGATGAAGGTGGAGAACCCCCACGTCCGGCTGTCAAGAGCATTGTACACGCTTAACTTTCTAAATTGCTCTTTTGACAGCCAAAATCCTCCAGTGGTCCGACACTTCGGCAGTCACCAGCAGCTGCAGCCTAAAGCCAGGCCACCGGTACTTGTAAAAGATCCGGAGACCTGGCGGACGGAGGGCCCCTTTGACCTGGTGACCTGGGGGAGGGGATAAGCCTGCGTGTCCACTCCCTCGGGCCCCAGGTGGATTCCATCCAAGGGTCAGGCCCTTCGTCCCGAAACAGAGGACCAAGAAGGAAACAGTGCCACAGGTCCGGCAAGCTTGTTGGCGTCGGCGGAGGAAATCACACCAACCATCTGTGTCTTTCTCTCCGGATCTCCCCCCAGTTGCAGAAGAGCCTTCTCCTCCAGCTTCTCCTCCACCCCTTGACCTTCTATGTCATGTTTCCTCCCATTCACCCCCAGCTCCAACTCTTACCCCCCGTATGTTTTATTTAAATTGGTTGTTTGGGGGTGGAACTATTTTTTTGAATTCGTTTTACTTTTACTATTTTCTTTCGTTTCAGTTACATCTCCCCCATGGCCTCTGTTTCAACATCGCTGGCTCCCAACCCTAGAATGCTGATGGTGATCATGACGACCTGCGGATTCCTTTTGCCTCCCTCGGAGCCATGGGTCATCCCCCAGCTGAAAGTCAACGTCTGGCATGCCTTGGCTCAGTCATTAGGACAAGACAGTATATGCCTAGACACCAGCGCAGCAGAGGACCCGATGTCGTCTTGCCTTGTGGGGATCCCTTTCTCTCCAGGCGAGTTCCCCTCTGCCTTTCAACATGCCTTTTCCCCCATTCTGTCCCAGAGCCTTACTATCCTCCCCAGTTTTGATTCCTCCAACGCCTGGAGAGACGGAGTGGTCAGGCTGGATCCTGCACCCTCCGAGCCCACAGAATTACATCTCCTCGGGTCAGCCAATGCATCAATTTGCTTTCAGTTTGATTATACAATCCCCCCTGTTGAGAAGGGTAGTGAGGTGGTGCTACAGTCCAAGTTGGAATACCAAGCTAAGCAGTGGTGTCAGGCTGTCCTAAAGATCGTCGGCCCCACCACTACCGGACGGACCCCTTACTCCCTTCCACGAGGTGTGTTTTTGATTTGTGGTGACTGAGCGTGTGCAGGCATCCCCTCTGGCCTGGTCGGAGGGCCGTGTACTCTTGGCCGGCTGACGCTGTTTACCCCCAACATCACTCAAATTATCAATTGGAGGAGAACAAACGTCACATCCGAATTGGCTAGACCTAAAAGAGATCTCAAAGATCTCACCGAGGATTGTGATGATGAAATTACCCATTGGTCACATTCAAAATCCGTCGCCTTTACCATCTTGTTGCCTTGGTTATCGGTGGCGAAGGCTCTAGGTGAATTGGGCCGCCTAGAGTGTTGGGTGGCTAAACAAGCGAATCTTACTTCAGCCGCGCTCTACGACCTTCTCACAGACGAGGAAATTACAAGGAAGGCGACACTCCAAAACCAAGCAGCAATAGATTTTCTATTGCTGCTCCATCACCATCACTGCGAGGAGTTTGAGGGCCTCTGCTGCCTGAACCTGTCCTCTCAAGCCGAGGACGCCAGACACTCCATCCAAAGACTCCAAGACCTCGTCCATCGGGTCAAGCAGGAGACATCAGACTGGCTGGGGGACATATTTAAGGGTTGGGGCCTTAGCGGGTGGGCCAGTTCTATTTTAGAATCCATTTGTAAAGTTGTTTTGAGCTTGATTATATTTTCAGTTTTAATCATACTGATCCACGGTCTAGTCCAAAGACTGATAGCCAAAGCCACGTCGCTAACTGCGAATCACGCTGCAATCCCTTTGGAAGAGCACTTCGAGCTGGAAGACCTCTCCCCAGTGGCCGGGGAAGCTGCGGACAAGGAGGGGTCAACCGAGCCACCTCACGAACATCCATGGACAGGCGAACTCCAGCTCGAAGAAGGCGAAGACTGGCAGGACCAGCCACAGGCCTCATATTTTTGAGTTATATAGACTTTCCTGTTCTCTTTATTTTATTTGTTAAGAAATGAGGAGATGTTGTGGTGTGTTTTTAAGTTTCTCAGTTTGCTCCCCCATTTTATGTAAGTCCCCCTTTTTGCTCTCTGTAAATGGTTCCTCCCTCCCCAGTTTTCCCGCCACTGTTGCCCTGACAGTTGAGTTGCTATGGTTACCCTGCCCTTTTCAGTTGCCAATCTCCCAAGTTATGTAACTGCGCCTCCCTTATCCCACCATATAAGTAAAGTTTTCTCCTCCCTGGGCCCAGTCAATCACCCCCCTCTCCTCCCAGCCTTCGAGAACCTTCTTCTCTCTGGGGGTTGTGGTTGGCTGTGGTCCCGGGGCCCCTCCTTTACTTTGTATTCACTGGTTAGTTATGCATGTCAATTATGTTTAGCATCTCCCTTTATGTTTTCCTATTGGATAGCTGGGCTTCCCTCCCTTCTCCTCCCCTTCCCTTTAAAACCTTGTCTCTCCCCCTGATCGGGGCCATTTGCTGTGGTCGCCTCCTTTCTCGTCTCGTCCAGCGTGAATCCAAGTCCGACATCCAGCCCAGCCCGAGGCCAAGACGCCAAGGGGGGCTGGCTTCTGATGCGTAGGGGCGTCGGCCACCATACCCTTACTGCTAGCCGGACTTAGGGCCGCGTACGCCCTCACGCAGATGGGGCCTCTCAGGTTGAGCTGGGTCAGTTTTGAAGGCCGTACTTTTAATTCTTTTAGTTGTAATTATAACACTGATCCTCCTCCATTATCTGGAAATTAATTCAGAGACTGTTAGGCAAGCTGATACCCCCTCTGAGTGTGAATCATGTAGTGACCCCAGAAGAAGGACAGCCTGCAGAGGAAAACTGATGGGCTTCAGCCCCTCTGAGCCATCCCTGGTTTGGAGAGATTTACCCCACCTCGGAGTTTTAACAACCAAGTTCAGTTTACCTCTTTTTAGATTCTTCATTATTTTTTAAACAAAAAAGGGGGAGACGTGTTGTGCTTGTATAAGTTGTAGGTTGGATTGCTCTGTTTCCTCCTCCATTGTAATGGTTCTGCCCTGCTTCTCTCCTCCCTCCCTTGCATTGTCAATTACCTAATTCCTCCCTAATTACCATAGCAATCAATGTATCCTTTTCTGGATCCCTCCCTAGAATCCTGTCCATCACTCGATGATCCCACCCTCCCCCCTAGAAGCTTCCAGCTAGAGTGCTGAGTGATTGGTTCAGGGGCCGGGGCCCCTCCCTGAAGTTATTCTCGTTTGTGCATTCCCAAAGTCAATCTTTTTACCCCACTCCCCTCTGCAATCCTATTCGCTTGGAAACCGACTCCTCCCCCGTTGCCTTCCCTCTTTATAAACCGTTGTAACCTCCTTCGGGTTGGGCTTCAGCTGTTGGTTCCACTGGGAGTGTTTTCTCCCTGCTGGGATTCAGCAAACCCAGATTGACCCCAGCTGGAGTCTGCTCTCATTACTTCTGCTGTTATTGCTGCCACGTCTCTTAACAAGGCAATAGCCTTAGGCACTCTCCCGACCTATGGAAATTGGGATAGTGTCCCACAGATGCTAGCGGTGCTGGTCAGCTAGCCAGGACTTCCAGAAGGGACAATCCTTCACTGCCGCTGCATTACTAGAAACCATTGGAAAGACCCTAGAGAGTCTGAGAAAAAGAGGATATCTTCCCCAAACTTCTCCCTTTGATGTAGACATGCTCCAAATAAGTCCAGGAGATTGGATATTGATTAAGTCATGGAGAAATACCCCATTAACTCCAATATTTGAAGGTCCCTTCCAGGTGTTACTCATGACACACACTGCAGTAAGGACATGAGAAAAAGGCTGGACTCACATCAACCAAGTCAAAGGACCAGTACCATCCCCCTAAACAGCAGACCAGATCAAACAGCACCAACAACAGACTCTTCCACGTGGGTTGCAATCCTGAACTGTTCCAGAGCTTGCAGGGGTCTCCAGGGTGAAGAGAGAGGCGAGAATCTTGACCTTATGTTCAGAAGGCTTGATTTATTATTTTATGATATATATTACATTATGACTATACTAAAAGGAATAGAAGGAAAGTTCTCAGAATCTAGCTAAGCTAAGAATAGAAAAGGAATGAAATAACAAAGTTCTGTGTCCTGGCAGAAAGCAAGAACAGCTCTGCTGTGAGTGGTCAGTAAATCCAAACATCCACAGGAGACCAATCATGGATGCACCTGTTGCATTCCACAGCAGCACATAACCATTGTTTACATTTGTTGCTGAGGCCACAGCTTCTCAGAAGGGAGAAAAATCCTAAAGAAAGGATTTTTATGAAAAGATGTCTGTGACACCGAACTCAAACAATCTCAAAGTAACCTTTAGAAGGAAACCAAAGGTCACTAAAAAAGACTGATAAAAAGACAAAGACTAATATACTATGATCATTATACTTTAAATTCAAGTCATTATTATTTATTGTTATTGTTGTTAACTTGTGAATGTAGAATTTTTAGTTTGTGTTGGAACCTTCATTTGTTTTGGAGTATGTTATGATATTATTGGATTAGAGATTGGAGTGAATGTTTTGTTAACTATTTGGTGTAAATATTTCACATATTATTTTGAACATAAAGAATGGGTTCCTCCATCTATTTTAAACTGTTTAAAGTTACAAGTTGAAGAGTTGTAAGAGTTAACTCTTAGTATTATAGTTAAGTTTAAAGTTATCCCACCAATAGAGTTCTAATAATCTAATTTTCTCCAAAGAAAACCTCTGGGGTTTCAAACCTACTCTCCTACAGAACATTCCTCAGGGGCTAACGAATTAGGAAGGAAGGAAGTGGGAGGAAAGAGAAGAACCTGCTGCCCATCATAAGGGAGAAACGGGAGAAAGTTCCCCAATCCTAAGAGGCAAGGCCGGGTGAGATCATGGTGATAGTTCATACCGGACTCTTGGGAGGACTGGTGTTAGTCCTGTTTATGAAAAGTATATGGAATAAGGAAAATGCATGTACTAAGTGCTGTCACATCTCCATATGCTGGGGAGACCCTTGGGTCACTGATAATGGGTTCACACCAATGTAAACCCTAATTGTTTTAACTGCTCCCAGTTATCTACCTGTCAAGAGGATAGGAAGTCTATTGGATTGCTAGAAGCACTGCCTCATTTAGGCAACACTTACTTGGAGAAAGCCCTGTAGGAGAAACTTGGTTTTGTTGTGAGCATAAAAGTAATCAGGAAGGACTGAAAGATCTAATACAGGAAAGACAACTAACAGTAACTACCAAAAGGGATGAATTAGAAATGCCCTTAGAGAAGAACCTATTCCTAGACCCAGCTGAAAGGATTAGTAAGGAACTAAATTTAGCCAGCTGCTGGGTCTGTGGGAGTACTGAAATGACAGAAATTTGGCCATGGGAGGGAATTAGTTTAGGACCATTAGAAATTCTAAGGTGGGAACAATCAGGACAGAAACCTCAAATTGTAGGACAAAGAAGGAAAGACCAGAATCAGAAGGTAGGAAAGTTTTATTTCCAAGAAACAGAAATTACAAATTGATGTGGGCTTAAACCCAGTCAGAAAGAAAGGGGGGGGATATTGTGAGAAATGAAACACTGGAGACAGAAACTCTTTTTCAGAGTGGTAATTGCTAGCTGATTGTTGTGTTGTACTTGTTTTGCTCTCTCTTTGTTTAAGCTAGATTGTTCTGTCCCCTATGTTAGAATGGTTCTGCCCAGGTTCTCCCTCCCCTCTCTGTTATGTGTCAATCTCCCTGGTCCCCATGGTTGCGAATGTATCCATTTGCACTCCTCCCTGGTTACCCCAGCAACCCAATGTATCCTTCCCTCAACTCCACCCCACGGCCCTGCCAGTCACTCCCTCCTCACACCTTTTCAACCAGAAACTTCTCTCCAGGGCTTGGAGTGATTGGCTTAGGGACTGGGGCCCCTCCTTTAAGTTGTATCCATTGGTTTTTCTGTCAGTCTTATGTACCCCCCTCCCCCCTGGATTCCCATTCGTCCTTGTACCAGTTCCACCCCTACCTCCCACTCCTTTTATAAACTTATGTTGCCACTCCCCTGTTCTCTTCATTTGTTGGCCTCCCTGGACTTTTTTAAAACCCGGACTTGCCCCAAACGGGGCTCTTTCTTCCTTTTCATCGCAGCTTCAACTCTGTCTCGTCTACACCTGGCAGCACCTGCAGCCATAGCGCTGGATGTCTGCCTGAGGCGCTGTCCTGCAGCCTGGCTATCAGGACGAGTGCCCCCTGTGCTGCTAGCGGTTGCTGGCTGGCTAGCCTGGGCGAAGAATATCAAGGCTGTCGCTGCTGCAGCTGATGTTGATGAAGTTGCTAGGGTCTTAATTGGAAGTGTTGGTCTGTTGTTGAATACCGAATGTTAAGAGTTCTGGGATTTGCCTTTGGTTGCCACTGTTAAGTGTTGCTATCTTACCTGATATTTGCATGCCTTCCCTTCGGGAACCACTTCCCCTTCGCGGATGTTGGTACTATATGGACCCTCTCAAAAAACCCAAACCAGTACATAAACTATGATTTCAACCCAGCAGAACCACAGGAAATCATCCACCATTGACCAGAACCAGATTCCGTCCTGTCACCATAACTTAAATAGTACTCAGTTTGAAAGACACCCCTAAACTACAAGCATGGTATTCCTAGGCACATTGTATTCCTAGGCACATTATATTCCTAGACATGCCCATGAGGATGGAAGCCAGCCCCAGATCTGCTGTGGAGCAAAACTGTCAATCTCCTCCTCAGTGTCATCCTGTGGGAGCAGCGGCAGTGTGTGCGACCCCTCAGGCCCCCAGCCAGAGCTGATCACTTAATACAGGCATCCAAAAGGAGCAGGTGTCCTTGCCCAGTCATTTCAGTCCCACAGCTGGTGACAAGCCGCGGAGCAGCACAATTCCGTGGAGTGCGTTAAGGGGGAGACTGGGTGTATAGCTAGTTAAGGAACAAAGAAGGGCTGTGTTCATTAGTGCCTTCCCTCGAGCAGGAATGGAGGGCCCAAAATGGCACTCAGACCCAAGGCTGAGGCAGCTGGGCAGCCTGCCTGGGTTCTGGGTAGGAGATGTCACCAAGATACTCTCCAGCCTGGTACGGTCCTCTGCTCATTATGTGCCACAGCTTTCAAGGTGGGTAGTGATCTGTGCTTGATTCCAGAGGATGGCATTGGCTGAGTTTATGCAGCTTGTCAGCTGGAGACTGCTTATGAGCCTTGGAGAGACACCCCTGGGGGGGAAATCTGTCAGTGCCTCCCTCTGTGCTTGCAGCTCTAAACACCTGGGGCTTCAGGGGTAATTATACCAGAGGTGCTCTGTTACGCTTTCCAAGAGATTCTGAGCGTAGGGTGCCTGGCACACAAAAGTCATGAATATTTCCTTCCCAGAAGAGCTGCTCTGCTAAAAGGCCACCCGTGTTATCTGTTAGCTGCAGCAGCCAACACACCTGTATGTGTCCCGTGGCAGTACCACATGGTGTAGTAGTGTGTTTGTTAAGTTTATTGTATAGCTCCCCCATTTTGTATCGTTCCCCCCGTTTTATGTAAATGATTTTGCCCTTCCCAGTTTTCCCACCATTGGCATTATCTGTCAGTTAAGTTATATAATTCCTCCTCCCCCTTTTTTCCTTATATGTGGACTTTTTCTCCTCCCTGGGCCCAGTCAATCACCCCCCCACTCCTCCTAACTTTCCAGAATCTTCTTCTCACTGGGGGTTGTGGTTGGCTGTGGTCCCGGGGCCCCTCCTTTACTTTGTATTCATTGGTTTCCCTTTTATGTCAGTTATGTTAAGTTCATCCCTCCACCTTTCCTTATTGGTTCAGTGTAAACCCCTCCTTTGTACGCCCACCCCCTGTATAACCTCGTTTCATCCCCATTTCGTTGTCTCTCCCTGGGATCTCTCCCTGGTTGCTGTCTTAGGTGCTCATTAAACCTGACTTGACCCCATCGAGAGTCCAGCTCTGTATTCCAGTCGTGTTGGCGGTGAGATCGGTCCGCAGGCGAGCACAGCCCGAGGCCCTCAGAAGCTGAGGGGTGCTCGCTTTGGATTGCAGCTGGGTGTCGGCCTGCCCTCTGCTAGCCGGACACTGACCATCCAGGCCAGATACATCCATCGCTGCAACATGGTGTCTGAGGACATGCAAGAGGGAGCTCAGTGCCTCTGGATGACTGCTTGAGGGATCTGGGGCGCATGTGGTATTTACTTGTGCCACTTGCAGTGACCCAGACATGGGAAGGTTCTCAAGGTGAATACCTGGCCACCCTGGTGTTCCCAGCAGAAGTGTGTGGGTTTGACCCTGGGTTACTCGACAGGACACCAGGCCTGATGGTGGCACATGGGCTACATCTGCCTCAGAGGGAAAAAGGATCTTGGCGCAGGAGTTTGTGGGGCTCCTTAAGTGACCTTTAAGTAGGACTGGAAGTGGAAAGGGAATAATCCAGGCTCATTTGGGAGAAGCGTGAGCACTGCACACCCATGTTTGCGTGACAGTGGAGGATGGAAGCAGTGCTGCATTCAAAGGTCTGGAACTGTAGCAGAAGTAATGGGAAAAGTAGGTTTCTTGCCAGGATGCTGTCAGCCAAATAGACTACCAAAGAAAGACATTTGAGTTTGAATTTTTTGCAGCAGCCTTCATACAGGGCTTCTGATGGGGATTTCTGAGGAACAAGACAGGAGTGCCACTGCATTCCCATGCACAGTGCCCAGAATACATCAACCCTTCTCCATTTTACTCCTTTCATTCTTATGCAGAATAAGGAAATTCAGTAGAGGCGAGGTCCAGGAATTCACCGGCAATGTAGGCGTACATTGAGGAGTTCACAGACACCACTTCGTAGCGTATGTGAACAGGTCACAGAGCCCTGTTTGATGTGACGTTCCAGAATCCCACTGTGCTTTTCAGTGCTTGCTCTGGGCAACATTGCAGCAGCAGCAGCAGAATGTTGTGAGCAGGGGGGATCATGGTCCTGAGCCACTACTTCCTGCACCTCTTTCTCCGGGCCCTGCAAGCCCAGAATACCCAGAGTGTTGTAGGGTGTTTTGTTAATTTGTTTGATTGTTTCCCTTATCTGCTGTATTTCCCCCCCCATGTTCTGTGATGGTTCTGCCCTCTCAGTTTTCCCGCCTTAGCCCTGCCAGTTATGTTGTTCCTATGGCAACTCCTGCAACTTGTTTTGTCAATCTCCCCTGTTATGTAATTCCCCCTCCCCTTATTCCCTTTTATGTAGACTGGTTTCTCCTCCCTGGGCCCAGTCAATCACCCCCCACTCCTCCTAGTTTACTAGAATCTTCTTCTCTATGGGGGTTATTATTGGCTGTGGTCCCGGGGCCCCTCCCTTACTTTGTATCGATTGGGTTTTCCCTGATGTCTATTATGTTAAGTTCACTCCCCTGTCTTTCTCTATTGGTTCCTTGGAAACTCCTCCCTTGTACCCCTCCTCCCTTTATAACCTCGCTGTACCCCTTGTTCGAGGTCACTCCCTGCCTGTCCTGAGTTGGATCAATAAATCTGACCGACCCCAGCGAGTGTCCAGACTCCTTCTTCTTGTCCTGTCAGCAGCGAGCCCGTCCGCAGTGAGCACAGTCCAAGGCCATCCAATGCCAAGGGGTGCTCACGGATTTGCAGCTGTGTTGCAGTGTGTTTGTTAAGTTCATTGTATTGTTCCCCCATTTACTGTATTGTTCCCCCTATTTTTATGTAAATGGTTCTGCCCTCCCCAGTTTTCCCGCCATAGCCCTGCCAATCATTTTGTTACCGTAGTTATTCCCGCCATTGGTTCTGTCATTCCCCTATGTTATGTAATTCCTCCTCTCCTTATTCCCATATATGTATCCTCGTTTCTCCTACCTGGGCCCAGTCAATCACCCCCCACTCCTCCCTACTTGCCAGAAGCTTCTACTCACTCTGGGTGATGATTGGCTGTGGTCCCGGAGCCCCTCCCTTACAAAGTAACTATTGGTTTTTCCTTAATGTCTCTTATGTTTTGTACACTCCCCGGTCTTCCCTCATTAGTCTTTTGTAATCCCCTCCCCTATATGCCTCCCCACTTTAAAACCTTGCTTCTCCCTCCTCTCGGGGTCACTCCCTGGGGTCACTCCCTGGTTAGCTTCTTGGGATCTCCAATAAATCCGACTTTACCCTCACAGAGGGTCCAGCTCCTTTTTACTCGTCTTGGCAGCAGTGAGACCTGTCCGCAGCCAGCACAGCCCAAGGCCATTAGACGCTGAGGGGTGCTGGCAGGATTGCAGCTAGGGGTCGGCCTCCCTCAGCTAGCTGGACACTGACTTCTAAGGCCAGATACACCTCGCCGCACAGCTGGGTGTTGGCCGCCCTCCTGCTAGCTGGACACTTGACCCACACCCTCGCCGCACCAGAGTGCTCCAACAGCTGAGCAGGAAGCAGGAAGTCAGGCAGGGCCCACCACATAGCCCTGGATGGCTGGCAGCAGGGGGGACAGGACTAGGGCTGGCTGAGCCAGGAAGCCACCATGTGGTGGGGCACACGCTCCAGGGGAGGAGTGAGGGGCTGCAGCTGCTTTAGGGTGCAGTGTGGAGGGAGATTCCTAAAGAGCAAGGAGGTGGGAAGGGGCAGTTCAGGCCCAGAACCTCAGCACTAGTTACCCTTCACTCAGCTCTGGTTATCCAGCATCGTGACCAAGGTCCAGGGCTCACCCGCCCTCAGGTCATGTGGGCATGCCATGGCTTCTCACTTCATGTGAGAGCTGTCAGCTCAGTGTCTCAAGGGCAGCCAGACACCCCTGCAGCTGTGAGAATACAGACCTGCCTGCACATGCCCTGTCATCTTCCACATCCAGGCCTTGAGGTGTGACCATGAGGGCAGTGCATGTGATGATAACTTCTTGTGGGTGTTTGGTTGTAGTTCAGGTTAGAGAGGGCTCTCCTTCAGCTCCTCAGGCAGATTCCATGTTGATTCTGTGGCAGTATTTCAAGCATATGTAGCCAGTCAGTCTGTATTTTACTTCATTGAACAAAGACTCTTTTACCTTGTGCAATTCATGGGAAGTTTACATACATACATAAATATTCTTTTATAAATCTAAGAGGGAAGGATTCCCAGAAAAGTAGTTCCAAAGGGGCTACTAAGAGCATTGGTGAAAACTGTATCTGGTTAGTATATCCCACTCTCTTAACTCTGGGACCTGGGAAGCTGAGCTTTCGGTTCCTGTAGGGATGTGCTGTATTCTGGATCGCCAGAAGCACTCAGTCAGAGTCTTGCTGCAGGAACACTCTATTCCACACCTCCTGGAGTGAGCCATAGAGATGGTCCAGTACAGCGTCTGCTTGCTTCCTGATGATTGCTAGGGGCATCTCTAGCTGCTGCTGCAGATGTACCATTACTGGCCAGAGCTGCTGTGTGCAGACATTGGCATGCAGATGTTAGGAAAAGGCCTGTGCTGAATTTGTGTTTGCCTCACATTCTGCACAGCATGGAAGCAGAAACGATATGCCACAAAGTCTTGGCTGCCCCTGCCAAATGTTAGGCTCAGGGATAGGTTGAAGCTGGAGCCCAAGTGTGAGGATGAACCTGAAGGTATTCCTTCTGTGGCTCATTTGGTTGATTAAGTCTTGGGTGTTTTGTGTGGTAGTGTGTTGTGTTAATTTACCCAGTTGCTCTCCCATTTTGTATATTGGTTCTGCCCTCCAGTGTTTTTCCCGCCTAAGTAATGTCTGTCATTCTGTTGCTATGGTTACTCCCACCTTAAGTTCTGTCAGTCCCCTGGTTACTCCCAGTTCCCCTCCCCTTGTTTCCTTATATGTGAGCATACTCCTCCTTCCCTGGGCCCAGTCAATCACTCCCTACTCTACCTGTTTTTCTGGAATATTCTTTACTTTGGGAGATATGATTGGCTGTGGGACCGGGGCCCCTCCCTAACTATGTATCCATTGGTTTCCTTGTAATGTCTGTTATCCTAAGTTCACTCCACACCTTCCCAGATTGGTTCTGTTGGAAACCCCTCCCTTGGATTCCTCCCCCTTTATAACTCTGTAACACCTGTGTATCTTTGTCACTCCCTGGCTGACTTCTGTTAGGCTACACCTGAGTGTTCTCAGGCAATAAACCTGACTGACCCCAGAGAGTGTCCGTCTCTCTGTCTCGACATCTCTCACAGCACGGAGACTAACTCAGTGTGATCTCGTCCCCACAAACACAGCCCGAAGCCTTTAGCCGCTGAGGGGTGTCTGTAGGAGCAATCCTGGGGCCCTGCCACCGGGATTGACTCCCCACTGTTGCAGTGGGCTGTTGGCCGCCCAGCTAGCTGGACGGACATTACTCAAAGGCCGCTGACTGCTGCAGTTTTGGGTCTGCATTTCTTGTGGCATTGCAGAAAATCCAGCTGTCAATTCCTCCTGTCTACAGGGACAGCAAGCTCCTCACTACCACTTGCCAAATGCCCAGGCCATGGTACCATGCTTGTGGTAAGGGGCAGTGGCTTCTGGTTAAAAAGTCCAATGCTTTTTTTTGAAGTGACTGAGATTCTGAGACTGCGTGGGAGACCTTCCCTATGGAAGAAAATGACACCGTGCCAGGCTCAGATGAAGAAAAAGAACCAATACAGGACACCAGCCCACTTGCTGAGCCCAAGGAATATTCAGATGAGCGAGTGCTTGAGCAATGCTGTCTTGGAAGAAGAGTAGCATTTCTGCTGAATACCTGCAGTGCTCTCCATGGACGAACTGCAGGTGCCCATCGCACAGCCCTGGCCTGCAGCCTGGAGGGAAAGGCAGGGGCAGTGCTGCTCCCTGGCACACACTGGGCTCTTCTGCATGACAGTGTATGGGATCCCTCTTGGTCCCTGATGCTAAGACACCAGAGCCAGAGGAACCCATCTCTGAAGACAATAATCCTTGGGCATCTGAAGCACGCTGTGAGATTATCCCTAGTGCTGAGTACAAACATCATCTCTCACACTGTATTTTCTCCTGCCACGGTTGGCTGCTGGGCAAAAAGCTGAGACTGCTGGACTCTGCTGAGCAAGAACTATATTCTACGGACTGCTGCTATCTTGGTTGTGCTGCTGCTCGGCATACAGACTAGTGCCATAGTCATATTATACTGCCTGAGCAGACACAAGTAAGCTGGCTTTCCCTTGAGTTACTTATTCCTTCTGTGGGCAATAAACTATTGACACCATGCTGGAGTGCCAAGGCAGCTCCTAGCAGTGCTCCATAGAAACTGCTACACTGCAATTCTTTCTTTAACTGTGCTCTTAGTCAGCATCTCTGAGGACTTTTCTCTAACCTTTTCAGCAAAGCTCACCCAGCTGTACAAGTACCTAGGGGAAGACACCACACCTCAACCCATTGCTCCCTCTGAGAGTGCCTCTTCACAGGACAACTGGATTTCACTGTAATCACCTCAGCCCACACCAGTTGTTCAGGACACTCATCGCAGTAGGTGACTACCTAAAAAGAGTATCTCACCACCTGTGTTTGGCATCTGTCCTTACTCTTTCTACGATATGAGGTATTTCTTTCATATTGTGATGAACAGTTAATAGAGTTTTCTGTCCATTTTTCTTGATATTTTCCAAAAGTTCAATCAAGTCCTGATGAAGCAACAGCACCCCTGTCTACACCCCCTATAGCTCAACGGAGGGATGGGTGTCTTGGTTCCACAAGGGTCCCACAGATTTTATGGTGTCCTGGTTTAGGACAAATTAGGGGGAAATCTCCAAAAGGGAGCCCCCCAAAACAAAACAAACCTCCAACCACCCCTCCCCCAACACCGGGTTCGGGAAGGAATTCCTCGGAGGAGCAAAGTGGAAAACAAAACCTATTTATTTACAAGTAACAAAAAGAACACTCCCCAACACAAGAACAGAAAAGGGACCAGACTGTGTTGTGAGGGCGCCGAGCTTCTGTCGCAGGTTTCGGGTGTCCTGGAGCTCTCAGGTCAGGTCCGGAGCCGGTCCAGTATTTTCAGGGGAGGGTAAGAAAGAGAGAACAAAAGAAAAGAAAAAAAAAAAAAAAAAAAACAGCACAAAAAAAAAAGCAGAAAGCAAGCAAGCAAGTGGCTAGCCAAGCCAAGCAGCCAAAGCCAAAAGCAAAAGTGCCTGGCCACCCCCCCCCTCTTCCCCATCCGGCCACAGCAAGACGGCCGGGGGGGGGGGGGAAGGCACAGCTGCCAGACACAACACACGATATTGGGATAAAGGCTGAAGGCTGTCACCCCACGACACTCCACCCCTTATCCCATATCGTGAACATACAATAAAAAACTTTCATTTCACTTACTCACACTTTTGACACTTATGCATTCCTCTCATCTTACTTGCTCAGACCTTTGACACTTACAGTTCCCTTCTGTCTCACATTCAACAAACAATGACATTCATATATGAGTCTCATCCCACAATCAGGTCTCCCTGAGGTACACACCGTGTTGTTCCATCTTTCTGCATTATCCACCATGTATTACCTAGTCCTTGAGCAAAGACAATCCCACGGATGGTTTGTCTGTACTCGAGGCAGGGTTGATCCATACTGTCTTTCCCAACAAACCTCTGACATGGGCCACTGGGGCTTTATCCCCATCTACTATATTAAGGAGCTCAGACTGAGCAGGACCCGCTTGGTTGGTGGAACCTCGAGTGTTAACTAACCAGGTAGCCTTTGCCAAATGTTGCTCCCAGTTTCTTAAAGACCCCCCACCCAATGCTTTTAAGGTGGTTTTTAACAGTCCATTGTACCTTTCCACCTTCCCTGCAGCTGGTGCATGATAGGGGATATGGTATACCCACTCGATGCCATGTTCCCTAGCCCAAGTATTAATAAGATTGTTTTTAAAATGAGTTCCATTATCCGACTCAATTCTCTCGGGAGTACCGTGCCTCCAAAGGACCTGCTTCTTAAGGCCCAAGATAGTGTTACGGGCTGTAGCATGGGACACAGGGTAGGTTTCCAACCATCCTGTGGTGGCTTCTACCATGGTTAGTACATAGCGCTTGCCCTGGCGGGTTTGAGGCAGTGTGATGTAATCAATCTGCCAGGCCTCCCTGTATTTGTACTTAGACCACCGCCCCCCATACCAGAGGGGCTTCAGTCGCTTGGCCTGCTTAATGGCAGCGCACGTCTCACAGTCACGAATAACCTGAGAGATACTGTCCATGGTTAGATCCACCCCTCGGTCTCGTGCCCACTTATAGGTGGCATCTCTACCCTGGTGGTCTGAGGCATCGTGGGCCCATCGTGCTAAGAATAACTCTCCCTTATGCTCCCAGTCGAGATCTATCTTCAACTCCCCTATCTTTGCAGCCTGATGTACTTGCTGGTTGTTTTGCTGCTCTTCATTAGCTCTACTTCTGGGGACATGGGCATCTACATGGCGAACCTTCACAGGTAACTTCTCTAACCGAGTAGCGATATCCTTCCACTCTTCCGCAGCCCAAATTGGTTTTCCTCTGCGCTGCCAGCTGGCCTCTTTCCATCTCTTCAGCCATCCCCATAGAGCGTTGGCTGCCATCCAAGAATCGGTATACAAATAGAGCCTTGGCCACTTCTCTCTCTCTGCAATACCTAGGGCCAGTTGAATAGCTTTGATTTCAGCAAATTGACTGGATTCACCCTCTCCTTCAGTAGCCTCTGCAACCCGTCGAGTGGGACTCCATACAGCTGCTTTCCACCTCCGTTTCATCCCTATGACACGAGAAGAACCATCAGTGAATAGGGCGTAACGTGTTTCTTCTACTGGCAACTGATTGTATGGCGGAGCTTCCTCAACCCGGGTCACTGGCTCTTGCTCCTCATCTGCGACACTAAAGCTTTCACCTTTGGGCCAATTTGTAATTATTTCTAGAATCCCAGGGCGATTTAACTTCCCAATTCGAGCGCGCTGCGTAATGAGGGCAATCCACTTACTCCAAGTAGCACTGGTGGCATGGTGGGTAGAGGGAACCTTTCCTCTGAACATCCATCCCAGCACCGGTAGTCGGGGTGCGAGAAGGAGTTGTGCCTCTGTACCAATCACCTCCGAGGCGGCTTGGACTCCTTCATAGGCGGCCAAGATTTCCTTTTCTGTTGGAGTATAGTTATCTTCAGACCCCCTGTAGCTCCGACTCCAAAATCCCAATGGTCGGCCTCGGGTCTCGCCAGGTAGCTTTTGCCAAAGGCTCCAGGACAGACCATGGCTCCCGGCTGCAGAGTAGAGCACGTTCTTCACATCTGGTCCTGTCCTGACTGGACCAAGGGCTACAGCATGAGCGATCTCCTGCTTGATCTGGACGAAAGCTTGCTGCTGCTCAGGGCCCCAATGGAAGTCGTTCTTCTTGCGGGTAACCAAATAAAGGGGTCTCACAATCTGACTATACTCAGGGATGTGTATCCTCCAGAAACCTATAGCACCTAAGAAAGCTTGTGTCTCCTTCTTATCAGTTGGTGGGGACATAGCAGTGATTTTGCTAATAACATCCGCAGGAATCTGACGCCGTCCATCTTGCCACTTCACCCCCAAGAACTGAATTTCTCGGGCAGGTCCCTTGACTTTGCTCTTCTTAATGGCAAATCCGGCGTCCAGGAGAATATGAATTATCTTCTCTCCTTTTTCGAACACTTCTATTGCCGTGTTCCCCCAAACAATGATATCATCAATATATTGTAAATGTTCTGGAGCCTCACCCTCTCTAGTGCAGCCTGGATCAGTCCATGACAGATGGTAGGACTGTGTTTCCACCCCTGGGGCAATCGGTTCCAGGTATACTGCACTCCCCTCCATGTAAAAGCAAACTGAGGCCTGCATTCTGCTGCCAGAGGGATGGAGAAAAACGCGTTAGCTATATCAATGGTCGCGTACCACTTTGCTGCCTTGGACTCCAGCTCGTACTGGAGTTCCAGTATATCCGGTACAGCCACACTCAGTGGTGGAGTCACTTCATTCAAGGCACGATAGTCCACAGTCAATCTCCATTCTCCGTCAGATTTTCGCACGGGCCAGATAGGGCTGTTAAAGGGTGAGTGGGTTTTACTGACCACCCCTTGGCTCTCCAGCTCTCAGATCATCTTGTGGATGGGGATCACGGCATCTCGATTCATCCGGTACTGCCTGCGGTGCACTGTTGAGGTGGCAATTGGCACTCGCTGCTCCTCTACCTTCAAGAGTCCTACTGCAGATGGGTTCTCTGATAGTCCAGACAAGGTATTCAATTGTTTAATACCCTCTATCTCCACTGCAGCTATTCCAAAAGCCCACCTGAATCCCTTAGGATCTTTGTAGTAGCCATTCCGGAGGAAGTCTATGCCCAAAATACACGGAGCCTCTGGACCAGTCACAATCAGATGTTCCTGCCACTCCTTCCCAGTCAAGCTCACCTCAGCTTCCAAAAAAGTCAACTGTTGTGATCCCCCCGTCACTCCAGCAATGGAAACAGGTTCTGTCCCCACGTGTTCTGACGGCATTAAGGTACATTGTGATCCAGTGTCAACCAATGCTTCATAGTCTTGTGGCTCTGATGTGCCAGGCCATCTGATCCACACCTTCCAAAAAACCCGGTTCTCCCGTGCCTCTTCCTGGCTGGAGGCAGGGCCCCTCTAAGCCAGATTGTCCTTTTTTCCTTGGGCATATGCCTTGGAAGTTCCTTCAAGGGGATCGGACATGTCATTGTCATCGTCATACTTAACATCTCGGCTACGAGCGACCGGAGCTGCTATCTTTTTGGTTATACTTTCTCTTTTCTTCAAATCACGCACCCGTTGTGCCAAAGCAGCGGTGGGTTTTCCATCCCATCTCCTCATGTCTTCTCCAGACTCATGCAGGAAAAACCATAACTCAGCCCGTGGGATGTACCTTCTCTCCCCATCAAAGGAGTGCCGGCGTTGGACACCAGGGCTTCTAATTTGTACGGCTGAGATTTGAATAAGGTCCTCCTTAATCTCTTCCCGGAGTTTCTTATGATTCTCCTCTATTTTGTCTTCTAGTTTCTGCAGTCGGGTTTCCACTGCTGCAATTCTGGCATGAGTTGGGCCATGCACAGCATCTGCGTACGCTCGAAGCTTCTTTGCCATATCGAGCACAGTCTCATATGTATCATCTCGCTTCATTATTGCTAGGGCAGAAGCGTATTCAGGTGGCCCAAGTCGCACAAGTTTCCTCCACATTACCGGAGTGCATGGTACCAGGTCCGGATTCCTAGTTGTTGTGTCATCTGAGAAAATGAGCTCTGCGACCACCATCTCTCTCAGGCGTTGGATCCCCTGTTCTATGGTCTTCCACCGTGTCTGCTGCATATAGAGATCATCCGTACACAGGTACCGTTCTGCTACGCTTCTTAGGACCCGTTCCCAGAGGCTGTGAGGGTTAGCCCCCTCATCACACCTTGATCGATGGCAGGATCATGTGACAGGGATCCCAAATGCCTCACTTCAGTACCATCCAAAATCGTAACCTCCCCTGCAGCATCCCAAAGGCGGACTAACCAACTAATTATAGATTCGTCAGGTTGTCGGCTGTAATCCTTCCTTAGGCCTCTGAGGTCCTTCAGAGAAAAGGAGTCAATATTGGCTCCAGATTCTGTGCCCCTTGATGTGGCCTCTGATTTTGGTGAGGGTCTTTCTTCTGCATCATCGTCATCATCCTCCACCTTCTGATCGGTCTTGCCTTTACACTTTCCACCTCTTGTATTAGCTGCAACAGCCATGGTTTGGGGCCTATTGTCTGATTCAGCTGCTAGCCTGGAGCCTGGGATGTTAGCTGCAGCCTGGGTCACTGGGATAGTAACTAACTTATCTCCCTGTTCCCTTTCTGCTATCTGCTGCTCCACACTATCTAGCAGAGTACGGTAAACAAACGCCAAGGCCCAGCTCACTGCAGTAATCCTTTCTTCCTTAGTATTACCATGGCACTTCTCCCTCAAATACTTTGCCACCTCAACTGGATTCTGAATTTGATCAGATGGAAAGTCCCAGTCTATAGGATCAGAAAATTCCTTTAAAGTCTGGCCCATATCCTCCCATTTCCCACTCCAGTCAAGATTTTTCCTGCTTTGTTTTACTCCTGAATCAGGAGTCTCTCTAACCCCTCTAGAAATCTCAGCTTTCATTTTATATACACTACAGACAGTATAGACAAGGCTTAATAAATTAAATGCCAGAAAGATGGTTTCTTTCAAACTCAGGGGAAAGTCAGTATTTTCTAATAGAGATGTCAACAATTTGTAGGAGAAGAAGGAAGACAAAGGCTGAAAAGCCCCTTCCTCTTCTTCTCCCCAAACAAACTGAGTACACAGCCATGACAACAATCCATACATTCCTGAAATAAAGTCCAGCATTGTTATCCGACACATCATCACACATAAGGCCAGCACAATGATTATTCTGGTTAGTGCCCCCCACTTACAAAAGCTACTTATTAGGGACAACATCAGAGCTATTTTTGGGTAAGGAAATAACCCTAGGGACCACAAAGGTATTAAAACTTCAAAAGCCCCTAGGGACCAGAAAAACCGGCAAGCTTCCACTCCAAATGACATTATGAATCACCAATATGCCCACAAAACAACCAAAACCAAAATATTATTGTTATAGGTTTTTTTCCATTCTTTTTGGCCTCCGAATTTCCTGGCCAACGCACCAAAAAGGATACTGTCCTGGTTTAGGACAAATTAGGGGGAAATCTCCAAAAGGGAGCCCCCCAAAACAAAACAAACCTCCAACCACCCCTCCCCCAACACCGGGTTCGGGAAGGAATTCCTCGGAGGAGCAAAGTGGAAAACAAAACCTATTTATTTACAAGTAACAAAAAGAACACTCCCCAACACAAGAACAGAAAAGGGACCAGACTGTGTTGTGAGGGCGCCGAGCTTCTGTCGCAGGCTTTGGGTGTCCTGGAGCTCTCAGGTCAGGTCCGGAGCCGGTCCAGTATCTTCAGGGGAGGGTAAGAAAGAGAGAACAAAAGAAAAGGAAAAAAAAAAAAAAAAAAGAGCACAAAAAAAAAAGCAGAAAGCAAGCAAGCAAGCGGCTAGCCAAGCCAAGCAGCCAAAGCCAAAAGCAAAAGTGCTTGGGCACCCCCCCCCCCCCTTCCCCATCCGGCCACAGCAAGACGGCCGGGGGGGGGGGGGGAAAGGCACAGCTGCCAGACACAACACACGATATTGGGATAAAGGCTGAAGGCTGTCACCCCACGACATATGGACACAACTGTATTACATCTCAGCGTCCAACATGCCAGTGCAAAGTGACTTTGAAAGCCAGAGACACTCCTAACAGGATTCATTGATAAGAGAGCCGATGTGACTGCTATCTCAAGAAGCCAATAGCCGAATGATTGACCATTAACAACTCAGGGACTCTTCAGAAGGAGTGGAAGGAGCGAAAGCCTCCATAGCCAACACTTGGTGCAAATAACAGGGCCTGTTGAGCAGATCACCACAGATAAACTTTTTGTGCTGTCTGTCCCCCCGGTTTTGGGGGGAAGGGATATGTTAACCCAGTGGCGAATTTTTATGCATTCAAATTTTGTACAAGAGTCATTTGGGACACTCAACATCCTCACAATGGTCCCTGGCTGAAGTGCCCCAGGCATTTTCAAGCATTGTAAGGAGCAGCCCAGCTATCAAAAGCCACAGTTCATACAGATCTAAAGCCCTGAGGGACACCTAGCCCTCGTCAAATTTCCAGTTACTTGCCTTTTTTTTTTTTAACAATATATTTGCTGTGAATTTTTTGGTACAGCTATTTAAAACTATATAACTACATCTCTTTTTGGTTTAGCCTTCAATGTTTATATGCCATTACTCTTACTTAAGTTTAAGCAAAACTTAAAGCTATCCTACAAGCAGTCTTTAAAGCTACTGCAGGGGGCATGGCCTCCCCTGCCTGGCACCAGCCAGTGTTGAGGTAAACCTTCTAGTTTTAGTAACTTGTGATTTGTGTTTTTTTAAGAGGATTGTTACTAGAAAAATACAATGGTGTTTGTGTAGAGGCAGTGTCTTTTTACATATTAGTAACATAGAAAACTACATAGTTCACAAAGAGGAACTAGATAAATTTTAAATTCAAGATTCTTTAGCTCACATTCAAGACAAACCTTGAACTTTATCTGTAGTGATTCTTTGGGACTCAACTTCACTGACAGCTTTCTGAAGCACTTGCTTTTTACTCCACAGTTTTAACAAGGTAATTTTATTGGAAAGATTTTGTTACAGTTGTTTACTTGCTGTTTATCTTGATGTTTAACTGTTATATGACGGATTTGCCTTTTTGTAATAATAGAGTTTAAGAAAAGTAATTCTTGTTAAGATTGATTTTTGTTTAGTCTCAATGATGTTAAAGTTCTCTCAAAGGTACTTTATTAAGTTTTAGTGAAGTTGGTTTTAAATTTTGTGGAACCACACCTGTTTGAATTATAAGATAGTATTCCTTGCCATACAAGTAAATGACATAAAGTCTGAATTTTTGTCAAAATTGGCTGATTTAAATTACAAGATAACACAATTTTGTTTTAGAAACAACAATTTTTGTGATTTTATTTTTTATAAGTAATACTTGTTAGGGATGAAAACAACTCTTGGATTTAAACAAAAAAGCCATTTATTATAAAAAGATTAATTTAAAAAATTGTCATTAATTTTTAACAGAAATTATTAAACCAGGAACCAAGGGATTAATGACTCTTCAAGCTGAGTAGGCTATGTGCCTGAGAGCAGGGATTGTTTTACGCTGGTTTTGTTTTATAAAGTCTCTAATTTGATATGGCCTTATGATGCCAGCATAGCACCTTTACCCGGCTATTCTGAGGCAGAAAGACTGCTGTGGGTCTGTGTCTGGGTTTTTTAACTCCTGTGGCCCCTCCCAGGACCGCCCATAGTCCAGCCTCTAAGGTTTAGTATGATTGGTGAGAGTGTTCATGATGTCATGTTCTCTGGCCAATGGCTTGCTCGTTGTTAGGGGACTGATTTCTGGAATGATGTCATCTGCTTCAAAGGCGGGAAAGTTCCTCATTAAAATTCCTGTTGTCATGGAGCTTAGCTGCAGACCCATGGTTAACTCTTGTGAGGGCTGGCTGTCTCTGCTTCTGGAAAAAGGCACAGTTAAAAGGGCTATTTAACATACAATTAGAACTTGTGGAAAAGGCACACTTCCAAGAGGTAATGTATTAACATACGATTAGAACTTGTGGATACTAACTAGACTAATGGAAAGGTAACAGGATTGAACGTGGTAATCATCAAGTTCATCAACAAGCACAATAACTTTTTCTAATTTAATCCTCAATTAATCAAACATGCAAAAGCTAATTCTACAGTTTTGTGAATAACATACTGAAGAATGAGATACAATTCCATATTATGACCATTATTAGTTATGAGTTATTTAATACTTTCTTTTTTACATTTTTGCTTTAATGTCATATACGCATAAATGTCTAGGAAAGTATAACTTCAATTTCTTTAGAAAGTTTCTACTGATACATTAGTAACCCTGATTATGTTGTTAATCTTATCTTGTGAATTCACGGACTTTTTGTATTTTGCATTACATTATTCATTTGCTATTTGTCTCTGGTACCATTGACTAACTAACGATGAATGAGAAAGCCAGCTACTTTACAAACCTTCACTTATCGTTGTATAGCTATTTATAAGACATATATTATTTTTCTAACTACTGTTAGTAAGAGGTTTCTAAAGTATTTTAAAAAGACTCTTCCAGTTAAAAGCCTAGACCCTGGCCAAGTCCTGACCTTAACTAGTAGAGAAAAATTTCTGCACCAAAATTATATTCAAGTAATTTTGGCTTACCAAATTTGGACCTATAATAGCTAAAGCTCGTTTAAAGGTGAACTTGGAAATCTTACCTGGGAATGATTTTCCAAGCTCTCATTTTAAAAAATAAATCTTGCCAATTACTAAAGACTCTAAGTAATAGTACAATATTTAAGAAAATGATAATGTATTGTTTTAAATCACCATTTTATTTTTCACATGCTACTAATTGTATCTTTTATCCGATTTATTTTTACTTATTATAGGTTTATTGTTTTATTGCATATTGTCATGCTTTTATGTTACCCTCATGTTCATTATGAGAAACACACATGTTATTAAAAAACTAAAAATCAGGGGGGAATATAGCTCCTCCAGAACTTTACACTAATATTTAACAAAAAATTAGGGGGAATATAGCTCCTCCAGAATTTTAAACTAATATTTACACTAATATTTTTTGAAAGCAAACCAAATCATATCATATTGGATCCCTTACCCTCCTGAAACACCCGTGGTGGGACTCCAAGAATTAGAATTCCTGGATTATGTGAAGTTGGATTTTTGTGTTAATTTTAAATACACAGGAAGGAATCAATCTAAACATGTTTTTCCCTATAACCCTGTGTATAAGAATCAAAACTTTTGGTACAGTTACACTTCTGGCAGCTATCCTAAATCCAGTAATGCATCTGCCATCAGGAATGTTTTTAGTTTATAAAGAACAAACCAGAGTCTTTTAGTGGCTAGAGTTTTTCAGCTGAAAGATTCTTTTTAAGATAGGTATAAATGTGAAAATTTTTGATAATAGTTGTATTAATTTTGATACCTTTCAGTGTGTGCAGATATTAATAAGACCATTAAAAGAGTATTTTTGGTCAAAAGGTCAGTGTTGGGATATTAGGGGACACACGGTGGACTTTGGACGTGGTTAATGTAAGAGAATTGATAACGAGATGCCTTGGCAAAAGCAGACGGAACTTTCAAAAGTAGACCTAGATGGCAAGAAGATTAAATCAAGCAGATTTACCGGAAAAAGAAAATCCTATTAAACTCTACAAGCAAGAGATGTTATACAAATAACTTTGTGTGTGTGATTTTAACATAATCATTGTAGAACATGTTACAAGTCTCCCTGAAATAGTATATAAGCATTTGTATCCCAGAGTAAAATCAGATTCTGATCAGAAAGTCAGTCTTCCCCCTCTCTCTCCATTGCTGCTTCCTGGTCCTTCCATTGACTTTGCTTCACCTCTAGGCAGATCACGGCTTTCCCAGGAAGAGTTCCAGTCCTGTCCTGTTGCCTCCTTGTCTTCCTGAGTCCTGCTGTAGAAACAGATTTGCAAGAAGACTCCTCGAAGATATGAATTTGGAGCACAGTTAAAGCATTGCACTGCAGCGGCTTCCACAGAGCCCTGCTAGGAGCAGCCTTGGCACTCCAGCATGGTGCAGACACTTCATTGCCAATAGCTTCAAAGAAAACTCACATGTCTCTCTTCAGCAGCTGATACATGACTATATCTCTGCTCCAAGCAGAAGCAAAGCTAGCACTGCTACTGTCCCTAGGCTGTAGTACTTGCTCGGGTCACAGTATCCAGCAGTCTCGGCTTTCTGCCCAGCAGCCAACCGTGGCAGGAGAAAATACAGTGTGAGAGATGATGTTTGTACTCAGCACTAGGGATAATCTCACAGCGTGCTTCAGATGCCCAAGGATTATTGTCTTCAGAGATGGGTTCCTCTGGCTCTGGTGTCTTAGCATCAGGGACCAAGAGGGATCCCATACAGTTGTCATGCAGAAGAGCCCAGTGTGTGCCAGGGAGCAGCACTGCCCCTGCCTTTCCCTCCAGGCTGCAGGCCAGGGCTGTGCGATGGGCACCTGCAGTTCGTCCATGGAGAGCACTGCAGGTATTCAGCAGAAATGCTGCTCTTCTTCCAAGACAGCATTGCCCAAGCACTCACCTGAATATTCCTTGGGCTCAGCAAGTGGGCTGGTGTCCTGTATTGGTTCTTTTTCTTCATCTGAGCCTGGCACGGTGTCATTTTCTTCCATAGGGAAGGTCTCCCACGCAGTCTCAGAATCTCAGTCACTTCAAAAAAAAGCATTGGACTTTTTAACCAGAAGCCACTGCCCCTTACCACAAGCATGGTACCATGGCCTGGGCATTTGGCAAGTGGTAGTGAGGAGCTTGCTGTCCCTGTAGACAGGAGGAATTGACAGCTGGATTTTCTGCAATGCCACAAGAAATGCAGACCCAAAACACGCAAGCCTTAATCAACCAAATGAGCCACAGAAGGAATACCTTCAGGCTCACCCTCACACTAGGGCTCCAGCTTCAACCTATCCCTGAGCCTGATGTTTGGCAAAATTTTCTTAATTTGGTGTGGTAATCACATATCCTCTGAACAGAGAGAGACATAGCTCTCTCCCATGATTTTCCTGGGAAGCTGTGACATGCTGTGAGAAAGCTCAGAGAAAAGAATGAGAAATAATTCTTACCTTCACCTGTTGTTGTGCACATGTGAAATGTGTTATGGAGATTTGTTTACCAGAGGGTGATTTCTTAATTGGACTCTGGTGATGATGTTTGAATTTGATTGACCAATTGGATCTGCGTGTGTTTTGACTGTCTGGCAAGGGTGATGAATTTCAGTATAGTATAGTGTATAGTATAGTGTATAGTATAGTATAGTATAGTATAGTGTAGTATAGTGTAGTGTAGTGTGGTGTAGTATAGTATAGTATAGTATAGTATGGTGTAGTATGGTGTAGTATTGTGTAGTATAGTATAGTGATTAATCAGCCTTCTGCAGTTATGGATTCAATGCTCATTATTCCCCATTCAGGAGCTTGCTGCTACAATAATTTGGGGGGTAAGTCAGATACTTCTTTATAATGCTGTCTGTTGAAGACAAATGTGAAGACATAAAAGGTTAAAAAATATATTTAAGTCTGGTCAAATTCCTTTGCTCTACAAGGACAATTTGAAAAGCAGACATGGTTGATTTCATTTATCCCTACCCTATTCAGTTCCAGAAGTGTACTCTGGCATTGAAGAATCAGATAATTATTTGAGTTGCAAAAGATGTTTAAGATCATTAAACCAAACCTAGCATTGAGAGGTCCACCACTAAAATATGTCCCTAAGTACCAAATTTACATTTTTTTAAAATACCATCAGAGGTGATGACTCAACCACTTCCCTGGGCAGCATGTTCCAATACTTGACCATCGTTCTGGTAAAGAAATTTTTTCCTAATATCCAAGCTAAACCTCTCCTGGTACAACTCAAGCCCATGTACCTCTTGTCCTATCACTTGTTACTTGGGAGAAAAGACTTTCAGCGACAAAGTCTCCCCTGAGCCTCCTTTTCTCCAGACTAAACCCTAACTCCCTTGGCTCCTTCTCACAGGGAGGGGAGGAGAGAAAAGAGAAAAGAGAAAAGAGAAAAGAGAAAAGAGAAGAGAAGCTATGGATGCCCCATCCCTGGAAGTGTTCAAGGCCAGGCAGGCTCTGAGCAGCCTGGTCTAGTAGAAGATGGCAGAAAGCTTGGAACTAGATGATCTTTTTAAGGTCCCTTCCAACCCAGTCCACCTATGAATATATGATTCTATGAAGTTTCATCCCTCTTTGTTGGGTAACAATTGTCAAAAAGCATTGGTCCAATGTCTTCTTAGAAGTCCTCTAACTGAAAAACTATTACCGTACTGAAAAACTATTACCAAAAAACCTTTCCTGTTGTCAGACAAAACACTGGCCACTTACAATTCTAATTGAGCTTTGGCCTTCTGTGCCCTCTCTCCATGTATGTGATCCACAGCTTTTTCATATTACTGCAAAACCCAACGTTTCTTCCAGAGATCATTTATTTTCCTCTGGAGCTCTTTCCTTCTCAGCAAAGCTGATCATCTGGCCTGCCTTCTTCACCTCCTACACAGGGCAATTCCTTGCTCCTGAGATTCTCAGAGTAATTTCTTAAAATCTAACCAATCCTTATGGACTCCCAAATCCCCATCTTGTTGTCCACTGAGACCCCCAGGCACCTGGCAGCAAGGCTGCTCCCCAGCCACAGAGTCCCCAGCCTGTGCTGGTCTTTGTGGTTTATCCAACCCAGGTGCTTGTCACTCTGACTTCCTTGGAGGGTTACCTTCTTTGTCTTTCATTTTTTTCTTTCTACCTCTCTTTCTCTCTTGGCCAACTCGCTGTTCCCCAAAGGTCATTCCCATCGCACCAACAGAGCAGTAAACCTCTGTTGCTATTGAGAGTAGACAGCTGGGACAGCTGATCCCAACTGATCCAGGGATGTTACACGCCATGTGGCATCGTGCTCAACATATAAAGCTAGGGGGAAAATAAGGAAGGGGGAACATTGGAAGTTATGGCATTTGACTTCTAAAACGCCTGTTACATGTGATGAGGCCCTGCTCTCCTGAAGATGGATGAATGCCTGCCTGGCCATGAGAAGCAGTGAATGAATTCCTCATCTTGCTTCGCTTTTGTGTGCAGATTTTGCTTTCCATTTTAAACTGCTTTATCTCAACCCATGAGTTTTCTCAATTTTACCCCTCTGATTCTCTCACCCATCCCACCTGGGGCGTGTGATTGAGTGTCTGTATGATGCTTAGTTACCAGCTGGGGTTAAACCACAACACTTTTACTTTATTCTTAACCCTGAAGTTCATGCATGAATGGAAGTGTGATAGCTGAATGTACTATTAACAGAGACTGGCATATTCTCTCAGTATGACTCTGAGGCTCCCTTATCTCTGATCGGACTGTGAAATAGAGCCCCTGGAGACAAACTGCATCTCTTGCTGTGATGTGACTCCAGCTGTCTGTGAGACCGCTGCTTGTTCCCTTGTCAGACTGACTTCCTTGCAGGTGGGTGAATAACCAGACAGCTAATTATGCTGTGGTAAGTCTTGCATTTTCATTAATTGTAGGTGAGCTGGAACACTTTGTACTGCACCTGTGTGGGGTCAGGCATAGTCTGTGGACCTGTATAGTCCCATTCATAGGCTCTTGCTCCAGAACTACTAGAGTTTTAATTTTATATAGGTAAATTGGAAAAATAAGAATATGTAGTCCCAGATCTTCCTCCTATTTTACCTGGGCATAAATTGATGCCGTTGGGATTTTACTCTGAGCAAATTTGTTTCAGTACATGTTCTACTTTGCATTCCAGAGATGGCACAGCATTTGATTTTGTACCCATGTATCTAGCAGCTTTCTAGCTCTCTCTAATGCCCTTCAGCACAAAACAATAAAACTATGCTGCTGGTTTAGTCTGACATTCAAAAGTTTATAGCACTAATTTGGTTATGCAATAGTAGAAAATTCTGTCTGGTTACTGAATCCATCTATCAGATTTGGAGTGAAAAGCTGACGGATGAATAATTCAAGATTACAAAGATTGTGTCAGAGAGGGGTAAATATGGACATGGATCCTCAAAGAATTTATAGTAGACTGTGTTGCTACAGAACTCATTTGAATGTCTGTAAGACTTCCTAGTATTTCCCCTCTCAATATTCCCCATGGAAGAGGCATTCTTAAGTTCTACTCATTCTTTCTCTCTTTAGAAAAAGCAATGGGTAAGTAAAGTTACATATTTCACATTTCAAAAAGTTACATATTCATATTTCAAGACAAAAATTTCCATCTATTTCTCCTGCAGGTATACATATTTCAGGTGGATTATGTAATCATTATCTAGGCTTCTTTACTTCAGCTTTGTGAAGGATCTTGGAACACATCTTTGAAATGCTGGACTGACAATTTTAGAGGTGAAAGTCTTAAAGGTGGCAAAATAATCTGTAAACACTTAATATCTAACTTAAGTTCTTTTTCTATTGTGAGATTTGCTGATGTTTTGCATAAATCTTTGAGGGCTCTTGAAGTGCTCATTGGCTTTACCTCAACAAAGCTCTAAGGCACTAGAATTAATTCAACGGGAACTGATCTTGTATTTAAATACGGTATAGAATAGTGTTGTGTTCCAAATAAGTGCAGTCAGTACTTTAAGACCTCCTTATTCTCATAAATCCAGAACTGATCCTTAATGCACATGGAACTTTACAGACCTACAATTTAGGCATGGGAGACACTAGCCTTAGAATATGAATGACACTCAGAGCTTCTTGGAAATGCCTTAGCTTTTCTCTAATGGCACCACCATACTGCCATTGGGATGCAGTTTGGGTTATACTTTTCTATATGCATAGTTTGAATATTCTGGTAGGTTGTCATCTGCTACTGCGAAAAGCTTTTTCTAAGAAAACGAAACCATTTTCTAGCACAGACCTCCCACTATACAATTTCTTGGCTAGTACCAGCTTGGCTTGGTTTGTTCATATCCTGAGCCAGTTGGTGGTGGCTTTGAATGAAAGTCCAGTCTCATCTGTGTCACTGAAGAGCTGTATATATCCAAAGACAGCATTTAAACTAAAGGCAGCGCCTTACAGACGGAAATAGAACTGTTTTCCCCTTCCTTCAAATATCCTGCATGAAATGTGCAGCAGTTGCTGAGATGAAGTGTATCTAATGAAGGTTTGAGGTCCCATGCTGAGGAAATTAAAGAATGAAAAGGAAGCCTTCTTCAAGAAGCAGTAGGAATACTATTTAATTGTATCTCATATAGAATAAATTATGTATTAAACTTTTAAAACCTCTGACAGGTTGTGTAGGGGGAAAAAACTAAAGCTTCAACTTTTTGTTTCAGGACAGTGAATTCCATGACAGAAATGAAAAGAGTGTATATTATGTAAGCAATTTCTTTGTGCATCTTTTCAACACTAATAGGCTTACTGCCAGATATTCTTGGCTGCAGTTTGTCATGTCTGACTCCTTACTTAGTCTTTTCATGCAATCAGAGAAATTGCTTTTTGCAGGTTGTCAGTGTCAGGTACCAGCTCACTCATGTAAACAGAGCTCAATTAGCTCCTGGAAAAAAATCCAAAAAATACCAGCTTTTAAAATATACAGTGACGTGCACCATGAAAGATACGTAGGCAAGAGTTACACAAAACTGAAATGTTAACATGAGAAGAATACCATGGTGGCTGTGATAGGCTCTTTATTTTGTTGTTTTGTTTTGTTTTGTTTTTCTTTTAGTGGTATTGTAAGTGTTTGTAAGGAATTTTTTTTAATGACCAGAGTTAATTGTTCTGGTAACTGCTGTCTGCTATCCTGTAAGCAACTACCTCCTGATTTAAAATAGTAGTACATACATTTGGAAGTATGTCCTAGATCAAACCTAGGACTGGAGTCCATCAGGAAAAGCATAAATAAGTATTTGTCATGTGGTTCTGTGGCTTTTGCTACACTTAATACATGTTCATTGGAAATATCATTATCAATGATCCTTTAAGAACTGTGTTTTTACAGTTTATTCGCAAGCACACAAGAATGGCTACGACAAGAGGATCTTAACCATAACCGAGACAGTGAAAGTAAACTGAAAATTAATGACCAATATAGGAATAAGAAAAGTAGTGTGGAAAAACAGTGTAACTAAAAAGAGGAACAGCTTCTGTCAAGATATCAGGTGACCTTTTTCCCATTGATTTTTAAGACTTTTCAAGAAGATGACTTAAATCAGAGTTTAGAACTGAGTTCCCTTTAAAAATATGGCTCTGTGGTCTACAGTTTTGCTATAACCAACAAAAAGTTTTATGAAATTTGGTTTACTTTTACATACTTCATCTTTTTTCTCTCTCTCATAAGAAGCTCCAAAAGACCAACTCTAAAAATACAGTAAGTGGTTGGCCTGGCAAAACTCTGGGATTATCTAGGTAATGAGCAGATTTAGCTGATTGTAGAAGGCTGATCCATGCTTCTGACTCTGGAAGATATTCCAAGATCTGTCATATTTTTTTCCCTCTGCTGGCTGCCTCCAGACTGCAGTTGATTATGTTCTGTGTCATCCCTGGTGTGATCCATTCTTGCGCAGTGATGTCCTGATAACATCATCAATTTTTCTTGGTTCGTGTTTGTGTCAGGAACAAGACAGCTTGTTATTATAAAATTGTGTGAAAGGATGCCTTCCTTTAATATGTTAATGAAGATAAGCAAAAATAACTAGTGACAAATAATTTTTTTCCTCTCTTCAGACTACCTGCCAGTATAATTTCACAGGGCTTTGATACTTGAGGAATTAAATAAAGTTTAATTTGTCAAAGAGAACAGTCTCTTCTGCAATACTAATGCAGGAATTGTGTAAGCTTTTGTCTCAGTTTATTAATGTGATTTAGTTCCATTGCTTTCAAACAGGTTACATCCCTAAAAATATTTTCAGAGTGTGTACTTTATTTTTTAAAATATCAATTTATATTCTTAAATAGTTATATATGATTCATCTTCTCATATTCTGTAACTATTAATACCTCTTTCACAACCTCACTCAATTTCTTTACAAATTAAATAGGAGTGACTAACAGGTTAAGAGCTTGATCCCATGGGTCTCAAGCATGATTTCAGGAGGAGTTATAGGTTTAAGTAACTTTTAAGGGCCAGCACATCTGGAACTTGCTGAAGGTACATTGAATAATATTGGAGAACTAAGTGAGTAATTTCTTAAATTAAATTGAATTTTGTGCTCATTGAAACAAATGCTGAAATTTGGACCACCTTTCATGTGAGAAATTCAGACTCATTAAAAAAAAACATTCTTAAAACCTCAAAGTAGTAAATGTGTCTGGACATTTAGGAAAACAACAAGATGGTATGAGTGAGTCTTATAGGTGGGGGAAAATATATATTTGTGACACAGTAAGATTATGAAATCAATTTTGTGTTTTTATAATATTGAATTCTTACTCTGAAAATCTGGTGTAGAATGCAAGAACAACAGAATTCCTCTTTCAACTTAGTTGCCTGAAGTATTGCACTAAATCTACTAAAAATATTAGTCTCAGAATCACAAAAAAGTCCAAGGTGGAAGGGACCCACAAGGATCATTGAGTCCAGCACCTGATCCTGCTCTTGATCCTCTTGGATCCTCCTGATCCAAGAGTCACACAGTGTGTCTAACAGTGCTGTCCCAACACTTCTTGATCTCGGCCAGGCTTGATGCTGGGACCACTTCCCTGAAGAACCTGTTCCAGGGCCCAATCACCCCTCTGGGTGAAAAACCTTTTCCTGACATCCAACCAAAACCTGTCCTGACACAATTTCAACCCTTGGGTCCTGTCACTGTCACCACAGAGAAGAGATTAGTGCCTGCCCCTCCTCGTCCCCTCATGATGCATTTGTAACTGCAGTGAGGTCTCCCCTCAGTCTCCTCCAGGCTGAACAGACCAAGTGACCTCAGCTGCTCCTTACATAGCTTCCCCTTAAGGCCCTTCACCATCTTCATTGCCCTCCTTTGGATACTAGTAGCCTAATATCTTATATTTTGGCACCCAAAACTGCCCTCAGGACTTGTGGTGAGGCCACCTCCATGCAGAGCGAGACTGTCTCCTCCCATGCCTTGCTGATGATCTTGTGTCTGATGTGTCCCAAGACATGGGTGGCCCTCCTGGCTGCCAGGGCACTGCTGGCTCATGTTCAGCTTTCAACTGAACAGGATTCCCAGGTCCCTTCCTGTGGCACTGCTTTCTAGCATCTCATTCTCCAGTCTGTACATCCAGGGCTGCTGCATCCCAGGAGCAGATTCTGGCACTTTCCCTTAGTGAAGTTCATGTAGTTGGTGACTGCCCAGATCCCTAATTTGCTGAGATCTCTCTGAAGGGTCTCCCATCCTTCAAGGGATCAGTTTTGTATCATCAGCAAACTTAGTGGTGTCCCTTTCAGTTCTGTGTCCAGGTAATTTATGATGTTGAAGAGCACAGGGCTGAGGACAGATCCCTGTGGAACTCTGCTGGTAAGATATCACCAGTCAGGTGTTGCCCCATTCACTGTAACCCTTTGTGCCTGAGCCCTGAGCCAGTTGCTCACCCATCCCATGATACATTTATCCAGCTGTGTGCTGCACATTTTGGCCAGAAGGAACCTGGGAGAGGCAGTATCAAAAGCTTTGCTGAAATCCAAAAAGATTGCATCAGATCACTTCCTTTGATCAAGGTACCTGAGTTACCTTGTCACTAAAGGAAATCAGATGCCACATTTTGATGGAAAATTGCATATTGATTATGTACTTTCTGTCTTATGGGAGGTTTCACTTTTTCCTGTCTTGTATTTACCTGTAAAGATTTTGCCTACCTGTGCAGCACTCTGAAGTAGAGGCATGATTGTGTGGGTCTAACCTGTAAAGCCAAAGGTACTTGCCAGCAAAGCTGAACCTCGCTGGTACTTCTGTTTGTAGAGATATGATAAGGTTAAGTCTTTAAATTATCTTTTGTTTCATCTTACAAAGACCTCTTAACCAAACCTCTTGCTTACTGTCTCCCCTTACCTCTCTTTCTTCTTCACATTCCATACTGGGGGAAAAAGGCGGTGGTCAGCAGAACAATTCTGAGGAAGAAGTCCTTGAATGTGGACATGAAGGTCTTCAGGCAATAATGTGTCTTGGTGTGATAGTAAACCAGCTTCAGTTACAATCTGAAGACCCACAGCTTATTTAGTGATAGGAGTCCTATTCTTCTTGAAAAAAATTTGAAGCATCTCTTTTCAAATAAACAATACAGCATATTGTTTTTCATATGCAACCCAGAAAAAAAAAAATTGTTTAGGTTAATATTTAGGATTTTATCCAGGAAGACTAAATTATCTGTTGCTCCAAAACTGATTTTTCTTAGACATTGTTTACTGTGAAAATGAAAATGTGTGCAATGCCAACACCATCTCTACTTTCTACTAATTTTCATAATATTTGTCTTAGCTCAACTTTAGATTTTCAAGAGCTGTCATCTTAAATATTGGTTCTTTCATTCAGTGTTCCTACATAAACAAATTCTTTGAATACTTTTCTATCTCAATATTTCAGACTGATATTCTGTGCTCAGTTTCCTATTCAAATTTTACTTATTGTGTGTGCTTCTGAATGACAATGCAGTGACCTTTTCTTTTAAGCTTTTCATTGTTTGACAGAGTGATGCTGGATTCCTTACACTGAGAAGTAGCAGGAAAAACAAATTAGCCTTTATATTCTGCAGATTTTTTTGGAAGACAATCTTTAGTTTGTTGGCTTCCTATACAAGAGCCCATGAGGGTTTTATGTCACTTCCAAATTCCTTTATAGTGCAAAAATTAGTTACTTAATAATTAATTCATAAAACTCTATCTACTTCTATCTACAAGAAAGATGTTCTTTCCATTGTTCTGTAAAAAACATTTTCATTCAGTCTGAACTGAAATTGTTTAATTCTGCTTTTTTGTGAGATGAAAATGGTTGTAATATATTCAACACATTATTCAACACATATTCCGATAAATCAAAATATAGCTTAAATATATTTTCCTTTCTATTGTAGAATTATGCTTTCATGTTTTCTTAAATTGTGTGTGGTTTTTTGCTTGAATCCTTTTAAAATCTAAAGAAAATTAAAAGCTGTAAGTACATTCTTTGATCTCTTAGATTTCCATTTAAAAACTTTGCAGCTCTGGGTGAAATCTAGGACTTTGCCATTTAGGCAGTAAATGTAGATCTAAAACATGGTTATTACTCTGACATCTCTGCGTCAGAACATATTTTTTAGAGAGAAAATAAAACAATACAGGCATTTGAGAAGTTTTTAAAGATCTCTACTTAGGACTGTGATAGGCTGAGATGCTTACAAATAAAAATAACAAGAATAAAAGATGGGGTCAGATAACAGTTTTGTGTACTTAATAAAACTGTTATTGTCCTACAAGGAAATTATGTTGTTAGCTTGGGACTTTAATGTTACAGTCTAATAATGCAAATAAAAATAAATCTTTCTGGACTTTTAAAGTAAGAAAGCCCAGAGTGTCAAAAATACTTCTAATATTTGATTTATGATCTAGTATTTGATCATTAACCTGTGTGCTTTTTAAAACTACAATATTCATCAAGTTTGAGATATAACATGTGTAGCAGATTGGGCCTGGCGTTCGGAAGATCTCGTGATGTTACGGGAAGACAGGGCTCCTGCCCCCTTAGATAAGAAAATTAACATAGGAATGTAGTCCCCTGAACCAGTTTTCAGTAACTTTCCAGTTGCCAAAGTAACTTTCCATTGCCTACTAACCATAGATGGTAAAGACAGACCCCCACCTGACATAGAAGCCCCTTAGACTATAAAACCCCACAAGAAGAGAGAATAAAGGCCTTTGATCCTCCACCACATTGGTGTCCGCGTGTTTCTTAAGCCCGAGCGACCCTAGAAACGAGGGTCACCGTGCTGCTTCCTAAAACCAAGCCACCTGCCTTGTATCAGAAGGCAACATCTGGTGCCGAGACCCGGGAAGCTGATCAGCGCCCGGGGAACGGGAATTCGCCTGGACGAAGCAGCGGCTGCCAGCGGCGGGTTCCGACTTCAGCGTGGGGGATGCCCCGGACCAGCAAGGAACATGGAATCCAATGCAAAGGTCGTATCAGATATGCATGCACAGTTTGGGATAGAATGTAAAATTAAAGATTTATCTCTCGCATTGCCGAGACTTGTTAAGCTTGGGGCTATAGAAAGCCCCACAGATATCCTCCATCCGGAGGTTTGGGACGGTTGCACAAAGGTCCTGGCTGAAGACACTATGTTGTCTGGCTCAGGGAAAGCCCTAAAATCCTGGGGCAAAGTTCTCCAGGCTTTACAGAAAGCTCAACAAGAGCAAGAAGCCTGGAAAGCCGCACAAACCTGCTTGCTGGCCCCCCCGCAGCCCGGGGTAGGTGCGGCAACACAGACTGCGGAGATTCTTGACCCGGGCGGTCTTGCGGGGGGGGCGCGGTTGGCGGAAACCCCCCAGAGATTGGACTTGCCATCGGGGGGGGGAGGACACGCACGGGCGTTCTGGCGGGGGTTAGCGGAAGAGGTGCGGAACACGGCCGACCCCGCCGGGAGCGGCGCATGGAGCGGCGCCGGGAGCGGCGGGGACTCCCCGCTGCCGTATGGGTTTGAAGATGGCGCCAAAGCACATAGTGAAAGCGGAAGCAAAGAGACGGGGGGCGGAAATGCAGTCAGTGCGCCCCAGAACGCATGTGCGAGAGAGCGGGGAGAAGGGGCGGCCCCCGCAGTACGGCGTAAGACCAATCAAAGTACTCTATTCAAATTAAGTCCTTATAGGGCAAGAACCTCCCCCAGCAGGAGGCGGGGGGACCCCAGGGGGAGGGAACGGCCCGACCCCTGCAGGAGGGGGCGGGGTCGGAGCCCGGGAAAAAGGCAGAGCAGCCCAGAAGTGCAGACTCGCTCTGCTTCCGGCTCTGACTCTGACTCAGTCTGGGACGAGGGGGAGTCAGGGAGTTCGGATTCAGAGAGTTCGGATTCGGATTCTAGCTTTAACAGAAGGAGATCAGCGGCATACAAGGTTTCTAGTCGCAGGGCTCCCGCATGGGTGAAGGGGTCATTAGAGAAAGACCGGACTCCGCTTACGGATTGGCGGAAAATAAAGATGTTTTGCGCGGAGTGGACCCCGTCTGCTAACCTGGTGCTCCCGGTCCGCGTGAGGGGAACAGGCGATAACCAACAAAGGACTTACTCCCCTGTAAACCCAAAAGAAATCCAGGCAAAAATCAAAGCGATTGCAGACAAGAGAATTAATTCTGCCATGGCTACCACACTCATTGATGGCGTTTTCGGAGGAGATGATATGTTGCCTTTTAATATTAAACAGACGTGTAGAATGATTTTTGATGGCGCGGAGATGATAGTTTTTAAACAAGAGTAGGAAGATCAATGCACAGAAGAGCTGGCCCAAGTGACAGGACCTAACCATCCACTGCATAGCTCCAGCATACAGAGGCTCATGGGCAGAGACCCCACTATGATCACCCCCCAGGCACAGGCTGAAGGCTTGCGGGCTCATGAGGTTATGACAACCACCTGTGCTGCCCGAGAAGCTATCCGTGCAGCGGCTAAAGTAGTAGCCAGTCCGTCCCCATGGTCAACCATTAAACAGAGTGAGAGCGAGAGCTTCACTCAGTTTGTGGACAGACTTCAGGCAGCATTGGACTCCTCCTCGTTGCCGTCGGAGGCTAAGAGTCCCGTGCTGGCAGACTGCCTGTGCCAGCAGTGTAACTCAGCCACCAAAGACATCTTAAAGTCACTGCCACCTGAGGCTAATACAGCGACCATGATCAGGCACGTTGCAAAAGAAGAGCATCTGGCTCCCATCCAAGCAGCAGTTCACACTGCAATAACCAGTGTGATGGCATGCCTTAAGTGTGGCCAGACAGGCCACCTGGCAGTAAACTGCCACCAGCCAAGGCGCCTATCAGCAACTGCTCCACCACGCCAAGGAGAATATTGTGAGCACTGGGGCTGCGAAACCATTGTTACAGATGCCAGACCGTCGGGGCCTGGGTGGGATCCACAAGAGCCTGACAAATTCTTACAGTTCACCTGGGCACCCAGTGGCTGCAAAACACCCATCTTCCTCCAGGGAAGCTTTTAACAGTCTTGCAGCCACATCACCCCAGTTGGGCCATAGGCCGAACGTAGACAGTTGTCCTTCAAGGGTCAAAAGAAAGAGTAAATGTGCGAATTATCAGGTTCCAACCGTCGGAGCCCCGAGCGGTCGGACCAAACAAAGTGATTAAAAGCGTGCCGAAAGGAAAAACGCAACCTACCCTAAAACCCTACCCACTCGAGTTAGCAAAGTCCCAACCGGCCATGTGGAAGTCTTTCAGACAGACCGCGCAGCCAAGTCAGACTCATACCCTATCCTTCGTATGTTAGAAGCTACCTTTATATCCCTGAACGAATCCAACCCTAACCTAACCGAATCCTGCTGGCTTTGCTACGATGTCAAACCTCCCTTTTATGAAGGAATCGCTTTAAACACTCCCTTCAGTTACTCCACAGCCGATGCCCCTCACCAGTGCAGATGAGAAACCCCTTGCAAAGGAATCACCCTGAGTCAAGTCACAGGCCAGAGCAGATGCTTTGGCAATGCAACACTAGCTAGGCGGAGAGGCAACGTCTGCACCAAAGTTGTCAAGCCTAACAAGAAAAACAATAAGTGAGTAGTCCCATCCGCACCTAAGATGTAAGTTTGCCAGCGATCTGGAGTGAGTCCCTGTGTGTCTCTTGCCAAATTTGATGACTCTAACGACTTTTGTGTCCAAATTCTGATTGTTCCTAGAGTCCTGTACCACTCAGACGAAGAAGTGTACCACCTTTTTGAGGAACCCAGCCAACTCCAAAAGAGAAATAATAACAGGTGTAACTATCGCAATACTGCTCAGGCTAGGAGCAGCAAGAACGGCAACGAGTGTCTCAGCCCTAGCGACACAGCACCAAGGACTGTCCCAGCTGCAAATGACCATCGATGAAGACCTGCAAAAGATCGAGAAATCCATTTCTTTCCTAGAGAAGTCAGTCTCCTCACTCTCAGAAGTAGTCTTGCAGAACAAGCGAAGTCTAGATCTCCTGTTCATGCAGCAAGGGGGCCTGTGTGCTGCCTTGAGAGAAGAGTGCTGCTTCTATGCAGACCACACAAGAGTCGTGAGAGACTCCATAGCAAAACTCCGAAACAGACTGGCTCAGAGGCAGAAAGACAGGGAAGCCCAACAGGGCTAGTTCGAGTCCTGGTTCAATCAATCACCATGGCTAACCACTCTGATTTCTACCCTAATAGGTCCATTGGCATTGCTGCTTCTAGCGGTTACCTTCAGACCTTGCCTGCTGAACAAGCTGGTCTCATTTGTTGAGGCCCGCCTGGAATGGGCCAACATCCTGTTCATCGGGCGGCGAATCCAACCAGAGAACACTGCCAGCCACAAGTCCTAACCTTGACTGGCGAAATTTACTCAGACTTACCAAACCCCCTTTTCCTTATCGAACTGCAACCTTATACCTCATTTCAGTATATGACTACCTCATTCATTTGTGAAAAAGGGGGGGGAGATGTAGCAGATAGGGCCTGGTGTTCGGAAGATCTCGTGATGTTACGGGAAGACAGGGCCCCTGCCCCCTTAGATAAGAAAATTAACATAGGAATGTAGTCCCCTGAACCAGTTTTCAGGAACTTTCCAGTTGCCGAAGTAACTTTCCATTGCCTACTAACCATAGATGGTAAAGACATACCCCCACCTGACGTAGAAGCCCCTTAGACTATAAAACCCCACAAGAAGAGAGAATAAAGGCCTTTGATCCTCCACCACATTAGTGTCCGCGTGTTTCTTAAGCCCGAGCGACCCTAGAAACGAGGGTCGCCGTGCTGCTTCCTAAAACCAAGCTGCCTGCCTTGTATCAGAAGGCAACAAACATGTTTCACATAAGTCAGTCAGTAGGTGTACCTGGATCAGGATAGTACCTTTATCTGTTATTCTTTTGACCATGACACACACGTTCTTATGACCTTGTTCCTTTTCAGTAAAAAGCTAACCACAACTGGTTTTTTGTTGACAAAGGAGAAATTAAATCCCCTCTAAGAGCATAGCTTATTATAATTAAATCCAAATTAATAGAGTTTAGAAAAAATAGTGCTGACTGTAGAGTTGTTTCAAGTAGTGAAGCACATCAATAAGTACTAGAGAGTATGCCTCTATCTTCTTCCTACATCTTCCAGTTTTCTGGACAGTTTAAGATCTCGATTTTTATGGTCCTGTTGAAATAAAATATATATGCATTACAAAATTCTGTTTGAACAATTAATGACCCTGCAGCTTATACTGAGAACAATGCCAACGAGAAAATTCTGATTCTTCTCTCTTTCGGAAGAAAAAAATGAAAAAAGACTCCATTGTAGTGTTGCTTTTCTTTAAGGTTTGAAATATGCCTCTGGGAAGCTGATTGTGTCTGGAAATATGTATGTAGGATACAAATAAGGTGAAGTATTCTTAAATATCATTAGATTGGACTTTTTGAGACTAGCTAGCATAACAATATATTCTCACATGCAAAAGCTTTGGTTCTTAAAAGTGTTCTTAACCAGGACATTTTGATGCTGGGCTTCAGTCCAATTTGAATAGTAACACCAGAGTTGTAATTATCTTCGCTGAAAATATGGACATATTCCAGAAATGCTGATTCAGCTTAACAAGAAATGTTGCAGTTCTGATAAGAGAAAAAAAGAAATGAGATTTCAGTCTGTTGTCTGGGAGCCCTGTGTACTTACACCATGATTTACGGTCAAACAGACTGCCAAATACCTTTCTAGTAAGGGCACATTTTTCAATCCAGCAGTTGCTCCCATAAATGATTCTGCACTATGCCACTGTAATTGCTAGGAGAATATGAACTTTTTCTGGTAGAGTAACATTGCAAAACGAGATCAAAATATAGGAAACTTGTCAACAAAATAAGAATGATAATATGATAGAAAATACAGTTATCAAATGAAAATGACTTGCACGTAATTTTTGCATTGGTTATTTTCATACCATTTTCTGCTTCTTTTTTTCCTCTCTTAAGTGAATAGGCTGATATTGAGGTAATTTTAATATTTTTAGTAAGTATAGCAGGAAATTAGGTGTTTGAAGCTAAAAGAGGAAGTAAGACACTTAGCACAACTGTTACCAAACTTTGAGTCACACTTTTTGCCCCCAAGAGGCACTGGTTCACTATGTGAGAACAAGCTACATTGAACTGGGAATATGTTTTTGCTCATTATATGAAAATTTTACATCTATGAGAGCACAGTTAAAGCAAATAGCTACTGGAGTATTCATGTCTCTGGGCATTACTGAGGCAGAAATTATGTCGCATACTTATGAGCATGCTGGGCATTTCTTTCCATTAATTTATCCAGCAATTTTTAACCAATTTATGCTTTAGTCTTCAAAATATTTTGCAGTGAGGGAATCCATTTCATGCTGCATGCAGGGGCATCTTGTTTTGTTGTGTTGAATCTACCATCAGCAGGATTTGAGTTAAAAAGTTACCTGTTTAGGAGAGACTATGGATGCTCCTGAAAGGAGGTATGTAGTTCAACTCTCTAGATGCTTTGTTCATGTAGGAGCACAGAGGTAAATAAAATATTTCTTAAGCTATATATTCTTTAGATCATCCACAGCATTTTAGCTCACATTAGAGAGAATAGCTGGCAAAGGTGTAGTTTTTTTATAAAAACTTTAAATTAAGCTTGGATTTAAAAGCTTTGGCTTAAATTGGTGTCTCTTTAGCATTGGTGTCTCTTCCATTTTCCTTTCAAATTTTTTCCCCTCAATTTTTTTTTTTTTACATTTAGAATTGAGACAGGTTTTTGTTTGTTTGCTTTGTTTTTTTGTATGGACCTGTTAATTTAGGGAGATAGTATATTTTAGGAGCTTTTATCACATTCCTCTTTTCTGCTTTGACATGTAACAGAATGATTGCAGTTTTCTTACCAGATTACTTTTTAAAAATTTTTGTATTTAGCACCTCTAGCTGTTTTTCCCATTGGTGACAGCTAAAGAATGTGTAAGCTCTTTCAGTTCTGACTTCTCAAAATTTCTTTAGTCAAAGACAATTAGAACTATACATGTAATTCTTTCTCTGTTGATGTTTTAACCCAGTTTTCCACAATGGTCTGCTACTTTATCTTCAATAGACCTAGCACTATTTTGAAGGGTGCTATAAAAAATATTACTAGTTCTTATAATACCTAACCATATACTGCATTTCACCCATTTTACCCAGAAGTAAAATGGTTTTGTTCTTTTGTCCTCTTCTGTAATAACTTTTCTAGTAGTAAGAGTTTTAAAGCTGGGATAAAAGGAAAGGCTTTACTTCTTTCCAGACAGTCTTCTAGGGAAGCAGAAACCTGTTTGCCTACAGGTTTGATTTTACTGATCCAGTGTTTCTATCTTGGGACCAAGCTGCTAGCTAAAAAATCATTTGTTCAGTTTTATGACTCATTCATATTTCTTCATTTCCTACCAAGCACTACCCCAATCATATTGGATGTAACCATACTTTAAAAATACCTTCTTGGCCACTGCATGGTGGGTCTAAGAGAACTTCCTCTAGGAGAATGTTAAGGCTGAATTAGAAGAATCCTGTGAATGCTAGAAAAATCTGCATTAATACTGAACATGGCCTGCCACGATGGTGCCATGATGGTGCTGATAAATTATTACCAATGCGAGAAAATTACTGCTCTTTGTAGAATCCAGGAAGTATAAAGAAGTTACGAACAGTTCTTCCTTTATACCAATGCCAAGAAGGCGCTCCAGGGTTAAGATACTTGACTATCTTGTATTTTAATGTATTAAGATATTCAAACTCATGGAAATTTCTACCTGAAATTCTAGTATAACATTTAAACTAACAAGCAAAGTACTAACATATTGCATGTGTGCCTATGCCTTGATAGGCGTGTATGTAGAATTCTGTCTGTGCTGTTACAGCCAGATTTTTATTGTGCACTCTGAGATTCAGAATAATCAAGGCACATTAGACTAGTTAGTCTGCATTAGGATAGTCAGATGTGAAATTTAAAGAAAAAAAGAAGCAAACCTTTTTGTTTCTGAAGAGCTGCAAGTTTCAGAGAGAAATTGTCCTTCATTCTCTGCATTTTATAATGTTCAGGCAGTATTTTTCTTGTATCATCTTTTATGGAATCTCCCAAGAAAGCTTGGAACTTCACGACTGTGACACTGGTGTATAAATCTCATCCCTTTTGGTGTTATGATTCTTAGCATTCTCATGTGTTCCATTTAGATCAATGTGTTCAGGGACGGATGTTTTCAGTTACTCAGAGATAACTGACTTTTTATGGCTCTGATTCCAGCTGTGCTGTGGTATGGTGAATGAAAGGAAATCCAAACTGAGACAAAAACATTTGGTCTATGGGTGGTTCAGTGCTATATTAATATAAAAATTTACATGTGAGTGGTCTTACACAAAAATGTCATGGTCAGGTAGAAGCTTTGGGTCTGATATTCTTGCAGTCTTCCACCAGGTAAGGAGTGCTGACACATAGGTAGGCTGTTACAGGTAAGTCCATGGATATGTTGTCATCCAAAGATGTTGACATTCACAGCATCAATATTGTGTTTCTCTTACAGTATCAGTAAAAGTGCACTGATAAGGACAGCTATTTTACATAAAATTAGATTACTATCCTAAGGCAGTGCTGGAAATTAGTAGTATTAGGACTTCTGATAAAATTTTGTCCTTGTTGGATCTATTATCATATTTTCTTTCTGTCTTAAGGTTACAGTTACATTGCATATTGTAGAACTGGCCATGTTGCTAACTATTGACATTTTACTGCAGTAATTGACTCAGTTCCTCAATGCTAGACCTTTACTATTTATAATGATTACTAATTTATAATGTTTAGATTTAACAATATATATTGTTTATCTGTAAACACTTAATATGTTTACAGATAAACAATATATTTTGTTAAATGTAAACATAGGTTTTGGAAATGTTTGAGAAAATCAGACACTGCTGCAAGTACATTGAATTTTTTGGAAAGTAGGGTTTTCATAACGAATATTTTCTTGAATGCACCTCAGACATAAATAGTTCAGCATGCTGCTTTCAAAATAGAATACATTTGTGGATGTTGCTGTTACCGCTTAACTGTTCTGTACTCTGTACTCCAGTTCTAAATTACTTAGCTCCAGCATGTGTATAAATGTATTTATTTCTTCCAGTAAGACATTGATATGTAGTCCTTGTAAAAGATGGAAACACCTTGGGCTTTGGCTCCTACTATGTCACCTTTTAATATGGCAACATGGTGAGAAATACAAGGCAATAAAGCTTGTTATTTACAAGGCTATGTCAAGCTTCTCCTTGGATAAACACTTTTTTGAAGTTTGTGGATATCATTTATTATTTATTCAGTCTATTAATAAAGCAGTGTCCTCTTTCTGGCAGATGAATCAGCCTCTTATTTCTGGCCATCTGTAGTGTATTCATTCAATTTGCAGCATCACTTAGAGAGGAATGGCTTTCAACTTAGTGCAAATCAGCAAGTCAGACCCATAACAAACATTACATAGAAGATACAACCAAGAAAATATTTTTCCACAATTAGGATACATTAAAAAAAAATTAACCTGGTATAAAAGTGTTAATTACTTTTAAAGGTGTAGAAATGTAAAATCAGTGGATTATGCCTGTTTCCTGACTCTCTCTTGGTTCAGAGTTGGATAGAATTGTGCCTTTTAACTGTGTAATCTACTAAAAGCGAGCAACTAGATTTTAAAAAAAATCCAATTGGTGATGTACAATTAGATTTCAATAACTCATGTGCTTTTTATTTTGTAATAAAAATCCCCATTCTAAATATTCAATTAGGAGTTTTTCCTCAACATCCTAAAAACTGACTTACCTGCGACTTTTACCTATCTTTTTATGTTCAGCATTCATTGCATAAAAATATTTAAACTTAAACTGACAAGCATGGTGTGGCCTATTTTTGCTTTTGCTCCACAGTGATTTTGTGGTTTATACTAAAACTCAGTTTCAGTTGTTTTGGCATGGCACTGCATCCTACATATAATTCCTTTTCTCAGAAAAATGTTCAGAAGCTGATTGGGAGATCTATGCTTTGATAAAGAAAGAGAGACAGAGAAAAGTATGTGCAACTTGCCAGGGATCTGAGAAAACAAAAGGACACATCCAGAATAGATTTCTTCTTCTTCTAAGGGGGAGCTGCAAGGTTTGCAGTTTGGAGTTTATGGCCTTCTGCCACGCCTTTATGTTCTGCATGAAATCATGGTGAAGAACTAATTTGCAATGAGTCCTTCGATGTGTGACTCCAACAGGTGTCCTTAAATGAGGGTTAACTGACCTTAAGACTTGAAGAGAAGGTCCAACTTGCATCTGAACTCAGAGCCTTAAAACACCGTACAAAAACTTTTAAATATTTTTTTTTTCTGAAGTATGTAAGATTTCCCCACTGAGTTCTCCATTAGTTGCTGAGTTCACTGGATATTCTATTGTAGTTGTTTACTTATCAGAAAAGATAATCAGTGCTTTGGGAATGTGAATGTGAGTCTCCTGGTACAAAAGCCTTATCTTCAGTCACTTATACTTTGTGGTGCTCACTTTTATAAAATCACCATTTTAACTTTTAAAAGTAGTATTCCTTATGTTTCTTGTGTTAATGACTTATAAAAATGAAAGATTAGTTTGCATGCAAGTATGAGTTCTTCATTGCAAGTTTTTCATTGCAAGTTCTTTATTGCAAGACATGACTTTGTGCTGGAGATGCTTAAAATTTCTGGTTTTTGTGTTATTTTGACATAATATCAATTTTGGTAGGGGAAGATTGAGAGCTTTTCAAACTTGGATATTTAAGTCAGCTATTCTAATTGTATTTTTCAGATGACTTAAACTTTCCTCAAGAAAGAAGCTTATTTACTGTGAATTATGAATTGGAGGGAAATCTGTACTGATAAGATGAGCTATAACTGATGTTTATTTTGAACTACTTCTCTTTTTCCATTAAGAGCCTCTAGTGATATCCATGTTACTATAGTTCAGTACCTATTGTAGTCCAAAAGCAAAGCATAGTAGAGGTATAGTTTACTTGTAACTTTCTGTTTGGTTTCCAGCTGGGATTTCAAAACATCACAGAAGATTCAGTTGAGGAAACATAACTTAAGACAATTTGGAAATAGTAGTCTTTATGAAATTGTTTTACATTTTTGTTCTTCTGCACCTGTAATTAAAGCTCAGCTGTTGCAGAGGACTTGAAGATGATTTTTTTTCCCCCAAGTTTCCAATGAAAATTCATCTGATCAGTTTCTTATCAAACTGTAAGCTGAAGTCTTGCAACAATTTGCCCTCTAACATATTTTTGACTCTAAGTAGTGTATTCAGTGTATGTGTATATATCCCAAAGAGTATATATTTCACTCACTCCCAACAATGAGAAAATTTGTGTTGTTTCTTGTTCATTTATATCTTGTACATTTCCTCTAATTTTGGTACATGAAGAGTCTTTTGTACCTTTTCTTATTTTTAGCTACATTATGATGACCATCGTATTGGACATAGTGTGACTTGTTTAACTCAGCTTGCCCAAACAATATATGAGAAAGGATGTATCATTAATTATTCCAAGCCTGTGAACATTGACATGAATTTTGTGTAAAATATTAAGTGTTTAGATAATAATAGAGGAAAATACTGATTTCTAATATAACCATGATAAATTTAGCATATGTTTTGAATAAATTTGATCTGGTTAATTGAGAGAAAGAATAATGCCCCTGGAGACACTTAAATCCTTTTTTAAAGGGAGATCAAAAGTACATTTGGTTTCTTTATGCAACAAAACTGGAGAGGGGAAGAGACTGAATGAGTTTGGTGACCAGATACTGAAGTTTTCTAAGCTACAACAGGAAGCATTGTGATGCTGTGAACAAACATACAAGTCCATTCCTTCATAACATAAAATCACTTTACCACTTGAAGGAAAGTATCCAGAATATTTGCATCTTGTCTCCTTTTCTTCTGCTCCCTTGTCTTCTCTTGCACCTTCCACATATACAATGAAGTATTGCAATATAATTCAATGCATCATTATTTGCTTCCTGGAATAGGTAGCATCTGGTCAAAGGGAAATTCAAATTGTAGCTTCTCAGCATTTGATAATTTGTGACCAGGGAATGACTTGGGCATGGAGGGCCAGAAGGTTCACCTGCAGAAAGGGTTGAACTGACTGGACACAGGAATGATGGGACAGAAGAACTCAGTATAGAGGTGAAGTTTCTCTTGGGAGTGAGGCATGTTGCAGTGTCCTAACAACTGATCATGGACATGGGTGCTAAGAGGCACCTTTGGGCAGCAGAGCCAGCAGGGCTGGGAAATGCATCCAATGTCAGATATACATAAGGAATTTGCTCCTGTTACACCTCCAAAGTTTCTGTGTTACACTGGAACTCTACCCAATCATTGTGCACTAAGGCTTTTCTGTTTAAGTGCAAGTGTGTACTGATTTCCTAGCGGTGGAATTGAAGTTGTGTCTTTTTCCCTTGTTTTATGTTTCCCCAAATATGGGGGTTTTCACATGCAGGAAGTACACAGTGGAATTCGAGGTAGCTACAAGCATACATGAGAAGTTGCGATAAAACACAAAGATGTTAAGAGACAGTCTAAATATTTATTTTCTGTGTTTAGTCCATAAGGATTTGCAATATTAAATAGGTATTTTTGTTTGCTTTTTCTATTTTCTGGTGGAAGTCCAAGGTTATAAGATCTTTTAGATAACTAGAAAAGATTTAAAAGCTGGATTTTTTCCTTGTAGCTGTCCTTTTGAAAGCTGAAGTTTCTTGTTAGTGGTCACAGGTTCTAATTTTTGTCAGAGGCAGTATGAGAAGAAAGATTGACAAGCTGGTTTAATATACTTTCAGCTAAGAATTTTCCAGGACCAAGAAATAAACAGAGTATATTTGTATGGGTTTTGAAACAGTGTTTTGTGGCTTCTTGAAGTAATAAATACCTCCTTTAAAAAAAAAAAAAAAAAGCTTTTACAACTTTTTGAGAAGCTGGATAAAAACCTAATGATAATATTTTCCTGTGGTGATGGGTTCAAGCATACTTTATGTTACAGCTCTTGATTATACAAATTCACTTAATGCAGGAACATAATAAGTAAATTTTATGGCATCTTATAATTCATTGTTTTCTATTGCTCACTATTGTTTTCTGTTAATGGTTTTCCTATCGTCTTTGCATTCTGCATGAGGTGACATGGAAAGATAACCAGTATTTTGGAAGCAATTATAAAGTTTATATTGAAGTTTTTGTGCCTACTAAAAAGATCTGTTCTGTACAGAACAAAATTAGCATTCCTACAGTGCAAAGAGTTTGGAAATTGGGTATTCATAGTGTTGGTTCAACTTGCAGAAGCTGCATATCTGGAAACAGCAGAAAAATACATTGCCTAGAATTCGTAAGAGCAGAAATAGCTTATTCTGTCCACAGAAAATGCAAATTATTAATGACTTAATATTAAAAGCAAAATCTTATGGTTAATGGCAGAAAAAGCATTACAAAAAATCAGAATTCTCTTGGGGAAATAAACATTTAGGTGATAAGAAAGTGTGTTCATGGTTTGTGACAATCTAATTTATGGTGATAATTTTGCTGCATTTTTGCTGGATCTGTCAATTGAGCATTTTATTGTGGGTCGGAATGCTAGTGGAGTTTTGTTTGTTTGGTTTTTTGTGAGGTTTTGATTTTTGTGTGTTTTTTGGGTTGTTTTTGGTTTTTGGTTGGTTTTGTTATTTTGTTTGTGTGTTTGGTTTTGTTCTTGTGGAGCAGTAATGTATTATTATCTCTATTTGCATTTAGGGAAACTAATCTGAGAATTTGGCTGTTTGTGTACATGAAGACTTCTGCACAGTTGTAAAACATCTGATTTCTTATGCAGCAGAAAAAGCATAACCATGGTGAATCCTGCAAAAAGAAGCAGGGAGCCACAAGCCTTTTTTTTTTGTTTCTCTTTAAAGTACCTTAAGTTGAGTAATAACAGCTTGAAAATGGCCTCTTCAGGGTAAAAAAAGATTCCCAAGTTTCCCAGGTTGTGTGAATCTCACCTTCAATGGCTGCATCTCCATCAGAATGATCCTTACTTCAAGAAGTGTTCCATAATGTCATTGTGCTTTATTTCTGAAGCTTTAATTTGTATCTAAGGTAATGATTATCAGAAAATCTTAAAAGACATCATGTGATAGGAAAGGGAAAAAAAGAGAACCCAAACAAATTCTGGATAGTTAAAGGCATAAGAAGAGGGGGAGAAATAATAAAAAAAAAATGTTATATATGGCATTTCTGTTTTGGAGAATAAGCAATACTATACAGTTAGTTTTTCACTTCTTCATTATTTATTCCAATACAGAGTTAAGTCACTGCTCCTGTCTAATTTCTATTGGGTAAAATGCCAGTCTCAGAAAGACAAGCCCTTAAATTGCATTGGCTCCTTCCTTGAATGCTTAGCTATCATGGCTCCAACTTGCAAGCAGGTGGACAGTTTAGTACATACGCTCCATGTCTTTCATCATTCTTTTTTCTTTTTGATCAGTGAAAGTAAATCTTGAATCAATGCTGTTGTGAACATTGACCTGCCATTTGTAAAATACAGCAGGTTAGAAGCAGATATTATCTGCTTGGCAAAGTGGACATCACAGTCTCAATACTGACTGATGAGGCAGTCGCTAAGATAAAATTCAGACAGACTCATGTACCAGTGTGAAATACATGGAAATTTAATAGGACAATGATCTGGCTGAGACACCAGTCTTGAAGGTAAAACAAAATTTTAGTGAAGACACAAACAAACAAACAATTTCCTAGTATATAGAAAGAAAATAAATATAACAGATTTTTACTAACATCTATTTCTTTAAACATGGAATTGCATTTAATGAAGTAATGAATTTTATTTTTTAAATATTAATTTAAAGATTTCTGCATGTCTCATACATATATTTTGTTTGCTTAACATATTTTCGTTTCTTTTATATTACACCCTCATATCTGTGCCTAATACTTACTTTAATGGGACTAAAGCTTCTCTTGTTTTTACTCGCTGTTTCTGATCAGTTCTTTAATTTCTTCCTAGTGTGCATTTTATTCAGCAGTTACTGCATGTACAAAACTACATGGGAAAAAAAATTGGCAATAGTTAAGTCTAAGTATATTCCTACTAGCAGATCTAACTTAGTAATGTTATGGATGAGTAATGAGATAATGAGATGGTTGGCTCCCACAATTAAAAGGCAAATATTATGTATATGTTTGGAGAAGTTTTGTGGACGTATAGTTATGTTTCCCCTCCCCCTTTCATTGTTATCACGGGCTGGCCTGGGTAGTTGGGGCATTGGGAGAGTTGGCTCAGTACTGTGGCAATGCCTGACCTCCAATCAAGATGTAAGAAAGTGATCTCCGCCACTGCGCAGCGAAGGAGGAGTTGACTGACAACATTTTGGGAGGGGCTAAAAGTTTAAAGGGTGGAACATCCATTCTGTGGATGAGCATGTGGTGATAGAATCCTTTGCTCCCAGCATTGTATTATTTTCTCTATTCAGTCTTCTGTTGTATTTTTGGATAAGGTTTTAATAAACCTTCTAAATTTTATAAAAGTGAGTATCATTTCTCACAGTAATGACCTGGAGTTTTCGGGGTTTTTTTCCTAACAGCTGCAAACACAAACAACTTGTGCAGAGCTTCTGATATTCTGATTTTAATTAACAAACATTTTACAAGTGTCATTGGATATCAGAAAACTTCTATCAACACTTTAGAGCAGAATTTATTTTGAGGCCCATGTGGAAAACGCTAATGGATGAGGTATTAAAAAAGGAAGAAAGCAAGTCAGCAAAGGCAAGCACAGTAGGAGTGGAATTTGAACACAAAATCTTACTGAAGAACCCCTGTTTCAGGTTTAATTAAGACTTACATCAGAATAGATAAATGAGAATGTGAATATTAAATAACACTTCATCAAAATAATTATATCTTTCAATGAAGTATTTCCTAAGTCGTGGTTTTGCAGTGGATTAGGACACTCTAGGTGGTTAAAATAGATTTTACTTTTTAGATTTTACTTTTACTGTTTTTTCTGTCCATTAATAAACAATCCATAGAAAACATATTTCTAGAGTAATGATGTTCTCAAAAATCTTTTAGGATTGATATAACAAGAGATAAAGAACATAGAAATTGTTTTTTGGTCCTTGCCAACTATTATGTTGATCCAAGAAGACTATTTCAACCTGTCTTCCTATGTGTCATTTTATTTACCTATTTTTTCGCCCCAGGTGACAAGAATGCCACATGCCAGATATACGTCATGCCTGAACGAGTGGACTAATGGAATGGTGCTTACAAGGGCAGGTGAATTATATACTCTGTACTATTACTCACAAGGCTATGAATTAAGCTCTGGTTTGTTTGGCTTTTTTGTAATGAAAATTGGTTATTTATTTCTGTTCTATTTCAATGGAAAGAAATAACTGGTTCTAAATGTCAGTGTACTGTAGTGTGAAGCAATTAACTGAGTTATATGTTCCTTTCATTCAGGATAATTTTCTATTAGTTGTACTAACTCATAGACACAGTACAATATAAATTTGGGCTCATGAGCACCTCAGCCAGGAGTAGCAGAAAATAACACCTTCATAATAATTAACAGAAATCTAGGTGGAGTAAGTGGATCAAGAGACAGTAAGATTATATGGTGAATGTGTGAGTGTAAGAGGGACTGACACTGAAATCTGAATTTATTTATGTACTGAGTTGATGTTTTCTCTGTGAAAATTTCTGAGTTTTACAGTCCCATGATCTGAAAACTATTTAGATTTTATTCTCATTATTGGAAAGTTCTCCTGTTGCCTTTGATTGGACAGGTAGTAAATTCTCTCTTTATGGGTATTTTTCTTTTGCCTCAGATCTCTCTCCCTCCTGTGAATACAGTTTATGCTCTAGGATAGCTGACTGTCTTCTGTTGCAATATTTATCCACCTGCCTAAAGTTAAATTCTGGCCTTGAATAGGATCACTGTTCCCATAAGATTACACTGCAGTTAGGTAAGAAGTATAAATAACAGTCATATAATCACCAAATTTAGTGAGGTGGAATGGTTCTTTTTTTGTTGGGGTTTTTTTTGTTATCTGTAACTGAATACAAGCAGGAAGATTTTGAGTTCACAAAGTCAAAACAAAACAACTCTCGTGTTGCTTTCATATCCTACTGACAACATCCTGTACTTGTCATGCTGTCAATTAGGTCTGTAGACTTAGATCAATATTTTTCATATTTTTAAAGGCCTTGAATATAAGAATTCAGTAAAATAAACTCCCTAACATCAACATAACATTAAGAAGCAGACATCCTCTATTCAGCTGGATGCACAGGGGGATAGCTCCTCCCTAGGACGTGCATCCCGAGTACAGGAAAGTTTTTGTTTATATATTGCATTTTGCATACATATTCATTGATTGTCCCAGACTAAACATAAATATGATAATCATTTCCCCAAAATCATTAGCATATTTTGCTTCCGCTTTACACAAACGTTTTTGTGTCCTGGGGGAACAGAGAACCACACGGTTGTGGTCCCTGGTATCACACAGAACCACATGGTTGGAAGAGACCTTGCAGATCATTGAGTCCAACCCAGCCCTAAAACCTCAACTAAAACATGGCACCGAGTGCCACATCCAGTCTTTTTTTAAAAACTTCCAGGGATAGTGACTCCACCACCTCCCTGGACAAACCATTCCAGTACTTTATCACTCTTTCTGTAAGGGTGACAAAACTTTTTCCTAATATCCAACCTATATTTTCCTTGGTGCAGCCTAAGACTGTGTTCTCTGGTTCTGTCAGTGCTGCCTGGTGAAAGAGACCGACCCCCACCTGGCTACAGCCACCTTTCAAGGAGTTGTGGAGAATGATAAGGTCACCCCGAGTCTGCTTTTTTTCCAGGCTAAACAACTCCAGCTCCTTCAGCCATTTGTCATAGGATGCATGTTCCCAGCCCCACACTGTAGACACACAGTTTGTGTTAATTGGGAATGGGGCTATGGCCAAGCCTCATCCCTATAGGGCTACAGCTGTGCAGGACAGGTGAGCAATGTTGAAGGTAATGAGACATGGAGTGCCAAGGTGCACTGAGCAATCACAAAAGAGTTCACAGGGCACACAGGTGCAAGGTTGGAATGGAAGATTGGTAAGGTGGGCTGCTGTAGACACAATGGGAAATAATTTATCAAGTGAAGAACAGATTGTTTTATCTACATGGAAAGCTCTGTTGAAAAGAAAAGGCATTAAGACTACTGATTACGCCCTTCATAGTGTTTTGCTATGGGCAAAGTTGCAAGAATTTGATACTGATGCAAATACTGCTTTTAGTGTTAGAGCATGGAAAGAAGTTGGGGAAAGACTATAGTACGTAGTGTCAAAAGGGAACAAGGCAGCTGCAGATTTGGCTACCACCTGGAGGTTGCTCTATGAGACTTTAAAATAATGGAAAACAGAGCAGGACAAGTGAGAGCAGAAGAATTGCAAGAGAGGCTTGCAGTGACCAAGTAATGCAACAAAAACTGTAAAAAGAGCAAGGAAATTTATTAAAGCAGCAGTGAGAGCTAGGGACAGAGTACCTCCATAGTTCAGTCTGGTGTGTTTAATTGCTGGTGAAACATGTGCTGTGATTGTGAATTGAAGCTATTAATCTTTGTTAATATTTTGTAGGCATAGGTATGAGGGTTTATTCCATAGGCATAAGTATAAGGACTTTGATGGTGCTTCTTGATATCCCATAAGGACAACAACTTTGATGATATGTATGTTGGTTTGGGGGAGGAATCAAGGATGCATTCCAGAAGTGGTGGCTTGCACCATGTTTGCTATTTCTTCTGTGAGGGCCCTGTAAAGGAATTGCAGACATGGCATTTATTTGTAGGAGGATAGAATATAAGAAAATAAAGATCGTGTAGGAAGTGATCTTACCCTTAAGGAGTTGCAGCTGGGCCAATGATCAAAGATTAGGAATAGGCCTGATTTTAGCAGGCCACAGCTGTGACCAATGAGAAGAGTGCTATAAAAGAGTGGTGTGGCTGGTTGAGAAGGGAACTGGAATCAGTTGGCTCCTTTGTGAAGAAGAAAGAGTCAGTGCTCTGAGGAGCTGCCCATGAAAAACACCAAGAAGGTATGAAACTTTTGTGATAAGGAGACAATAGTATGGAACCCCTGCAATAAGTTGACAAAATTTATTTCAAAGGAAAAAAAGAAGGAATTGTAGACACACAGTTTGTGTTAACTGGGAGTGGGGCTATGGCCAAGCCTCATCCCTACAGGGCTACAGCTGTGCAGGACAGGTGAGCAGGGTTGAAGGTAATGAGACATGGAGTGCCAAGGTGCACTGAGCAATCACAAAAGAGTTCACAGGGCAAACAGGTGCAATGCATGTAAGATGAAGGGTATACAAGGTTGTACTGAAGACCGTAAAGGACAGATACTTGAAGCCTTCTTTGATGTCAGTTGTACCCCCAACAGCCACAATTCATCAGCCTTGTTGCCCTCCTTTGGACATGCTCAGGTGTCTCAAAGTTCTTCCCAAACTGAGGGGCCCAGACCTGGACAAAGCACTCAGGGTGTGGCCTCACCAGTGCCAAGTACAGGGGAAGGATGACCTCCCTGCTCCTGCTGGCCACACTGATTTCTGATACAGGCCAGGGTGGCATTGGCCTTCTTGGCCACCAGGGCACACTGCTGGCTCATGTGTTAGCTTACCAAGTGTAGGCCATTTATCATCTGATAACATGAAAATGTATATTCGATTTTCTCTTTTTTCTGTAAGCACTGAAAGTGATCTAGCTACTCTGCAACAAGACCAAAAAGCAAAATTCCCCAAGCAAATGGCATAGTAGCTAGTGGGAAGGGTCTCTCTTGCTTACCTTTTATGGCCTAATTTATTTGTTTTTATATCACAGAATCCCAGAATCAGCTTGGTTGGAAAAGACCTTTAAGGTCATTCAGTTCAACCCATGACCTAACATCAACTTGTCAGTCAGACCATGGCACTGAGGGCCATGTCCAGTCTTTTCTTAAACACCCCTGGGAACAAGGACTCCAGCACCTCCCTGTGCAGTCCACCCCTGTACCCAATCACTCTTTCTGTGAAGAAATTCTTCCTAATGCTCAACCTAAACCTCCCATGGTGTAGCTTAGGACTGCGACCTCTTCTCCTGTCACTGGCTGCGTAGGGAAGAGACCAACCCCCACTGGGCTACACCCTCCTTTCAGGGAGGTGTAGAGAGTGAAAAGGGGACTCCTCTAAGACTCCTTTTCCCAGGCTTAACAACTCCATCTCCCTCAGCTGCTCCTCACAGGATTTCTGCTTCAGACCCCTCACCAGCTTTGTTGCCCTAGTGTGAGCTGATTCCAGCACCTCAGTGTCATACCTGAATTGCAGGCCCTGAACTGGATGCAGACCTAAAGGCATGGCTTCACCAATGGGAAGTACCTCAGGGGAAAACCCAAAATTCTGCTGATGGTACCAGTCCTTTATCCTCTTATTGATAACATGGGTTTTCCTGTTCATTTCATCATTCATCCCAGCACTGAAGGCATTGAGCCGAACACTACTTTGTGCTCTTGTCCCATCATTGACCAACCCAGAGCCTTGAAGCCCATATTAATTACCCTTGTCAGCCTGATGACTGCCAGCCTTGACAACCAGTAGTGAGTAATAATTGGAGAGATGAATTAGTTCAGTGAGTCTCCTGGTGATAGTCCACACTCAGGCCCCATGGAGGAGGCAGAATTCCCTGGAATGGGTCTGGTTGAAATTGAGGGTCCTCAGTTCCCCTCAGAAGGGAGTCACATACTATAGCTAGCCTTCCTTTCATCTTAATGAAGTTGTGATCTGTCTGACAGATGGAGTGCAACTGGGAGACCCTCTAGACAGATTGTTGTCTCTAGTGTCATCTGCCAGTCCCTCTAGATCCAGCGCCTTGTACATTTTTTTAAAGGGCATCTGGACAGGTGATGGGGGTCAGGAAGGGATTCTTTTACATGTCTGAGCAAATACCTCTTTCCATTGCTCCCCATCTACTAGATCTCCTCCTTTTGCCTGGTGGTAAATGGATGGGGGACTTCTGACTCCTGCCAAGCTTCTCTTAGGGTACGAAGGGTTGTCCTAGGGCGACTTTATGATTGCTGCCTCCCTAGTCATCTGTTCTGTTTATGCTGGATATTAAGTTCTGCACCTTTAAGACCTATAGTCATCTACTGTAAGAGCTGATACACTGCAGGTTGCTTAGAAATCAGAAGAATTTATATTGTTTTCAACATAAACCTTGTTATTTTCAGATGAGTTGAACACAGCACTGGCTTAATTGAATATGGACAATAATATCTGGTAGAGAGGGTAGGAGTCAAAGGAATAAAAGGGAGAGTGAGAGAAAAATAGACTTTAAGACTGGGTCTGAGAGCAAAATGGGGCAGAAGAAAGATGGAGTTTGTTTTGAGAAATGGCACTGACTGTCCTGTATTTTTTTCTCAGACTGTGTTGTCTGCAGCACGAACAGTGGGAGAGAGTTGCCCTTTGATTTTAGTTAGGGTATTTTTAGCTAGCTGAGGCAGAGAAGTTCCCTGGACTGTGGCTTTTATTTTTCTTGGAGCTCATCAGCCCTACTCTGGACTGAGAAAGGATGCAGAAAAACACTGGGAGCTCACACCTGTGGCCCACCACGGCCTGGGATGTAGCATTTCCAGCACAGGAGGGACTGTTAAGAGACCAAGTAACACCACACAAAAAGGACTGTATCTCTGAATAGGCCATCTCTTCAGAACAGCAAAAGGTTTTCTTTTTTAATATTATTAATTTTTTTTAATGCTTGTGAATACTTTGCTTGTTAAATAAACAGGTTTTTTCCACTTTTCTTCAAGGATATTTTTTCCTGAACCAGTAGGGGTAGGGGCCCCTTGAATCAGCTTTCTAGAGAGAAGTTTCCTCCCAAATGTGCCCTAAATCAGGAGAAAGATGTTCCTCCACCAGACTATTTCACTCTCTCTAATAGTCCTTTGCTTCCTAGCATCTCTACCAGATCTTATTCTTCATGTGTAATAAGCCAGCACTGTTTTCACCTCCTCTGAAAATGACAGGGTTTATGTTAAAAATAATATAAATTCCTCTAACTTCTAGACAACCTGCAGTGTGTGAGCTCTTACACTAGATGATTCAGTACAATACTGGCTATAGTAAGTAACTCAATTCTGTCCAACCTCTAAAACAACTTTGTATGTTGTCCTTAGATAAGAAAAGGATCCAATTTTGATGACTCTGGTCTGTGGTGCTGCAGGCTGTCTGTGTTTATGGAGACAGACAACCCAACTGATTTTGTACTTTTGGTGTTACAACTATACAAACAAATTCTACAAATGCAACTGAATGGTGTTGTTAACTATATACATATCCATCAAATAATGAAAGATCATGACTAAGTGAAGAAGCCTTCACAAGAGAAATCCAAAAGCCTTAAATCCAGTATGGGACCCTTGGAGGGACAATTCACTTATGAATTTACTCAAGAGGCTCAAGAATCAAATATTTTAAGGACATTACAAACAAAGGATGTGTATTTTTTAATCATATACCAAGATGTGACCCGTAAAACCTAACTAGGACAGGAAATGTTTCCTTTAATAATTTTAAATTGATTTGGTTAACAGTGCTTTCAAAAGCAGTTATATATTTCACTACACACAAAATGACTCCTTCAGCTCTGGGATGTGTTACACCACCTGTATCCAGTACATGGCACTTTAAAATATATTCATTTTAAACAGAAACAGGAAGAGTGCCTGGTGCTATCTATACCCTAAATCACTAGACACTATTAGAAGAATTTTATATATTCAAAAGATAAGGACTTAAGGATTTATCTATTTATGGATGTGAGTCACAAACCTAGGTTAAAATCTGTTGTTTCCCCTGTTGGTTGGTTTTCCCACGGTTCTTTGGGAAATGTTGAAATGTTTCAACATTTTTGTTGAAATGTTTCCTGTTTATAGCGTTAAGTTGTAAGCAATGAGCCTGTGGCATGACAATTTAAAAACTTGTATTGTTGGTAATCCCACCTGGCAACTCCTGGGAATGAATGTTAGAACTTCAATGATATATGGGATATATCACTAGCTGGGAGATGCTAGGCTTGTGGAGCTGGGTGAAAACATCTGAGTCATCATGCTGCCTTGTCATCCTGTCTACAAGGCACCTGCAGAAGGATGACAAAGAACACTTCATATTTTTTAAACACAAAAGGGGAAACTGTGACAGCTATAGCTGGTCTATGGCTGCACAGATAATTTAGCATACCAGGCACCAACTCGACCAGCCTAGCTCGTTACAAAATTTACATAAATGAGCCTCGAGCATGTTGAGGATAGGTCAGTTTCAATCTTAAACAGGGGACCTCAGCCAATCCCTTTGAACCAAGAATGCACCCCTATAATTGGCCAGTGTGGTGTAGGTATAGGGGAAGGGATTAAAACTGCAGGAGTTGGATGGTGGGTACTGTTGCCTGTTACCTGTTCCCAACAAACCTCTCCTGTAGAAATGCAGGTTGGGTTAACATTCAGGCAACAGAGATCAGACAAAGCACTCACCACAGCTGGCTCAGCAAGAGAGGCAGAAGACTCTTTGAGGGTATGTTCCAGCAGACATTTATCACATGGAAGTTGAAGGAAACCCAGGCAAAAGAGAGGGAGCATGTGCTCTGGATGGCTTAAGAAGGGATGGGAGTCAGAGTTAAGGGCAGGGCAAAGGCGATTGATCTCTAGAGGAGAGGGGGCAGCCCCCAGGGGTAAGCAATGAGGAAAAAAGGAAAGGAGAAACCAGAGTAGGTTGTGAAATGTAGGGATCAGTGAGACAGAAGTCCAGGGGGGAGTATTGTATTTTTCCACAGGAGGAATGAACTCTATGGTGCAATTGCCCTTGGGAGTTGGTTGGGGAGAGGGGGTACACGGGATTACAAGTGAACTCATCCCTGGTAAGTCATAGCTGTACTAGTTACCAAAGAAGAACAGCCTTGCCCTTAATGGGTCACAGCTGTGACTAATAAAGGTAAGTGTGGATTGGCTGGTCAGAGAGAATCTTGAGGAAGAAGACCTGGAGGAGGTAGATGAGCCCTGGGGAAGAAGGAATGATCCAGAGACACAAAGAATGAAACAAGGAAGAGGGTTGCTGCTGCAAAAGATCTGCAGTGAAGTCATTGTAGGTCTGATGGGGTTAGAGACTGGCCTGCAGTCCTAGTCAAGCTAGGTAAAAGCCTGCAGTCAGAGGCAGCAAGGAAATATATGCAGTCATATTCTAGCAAGAAATAGCCAGCTGTCAGAGTCTGCCAGAGAGGACAACAGTAGAAGCTTGCTGCAGCCAGAGTCAGAATGGCTAGAGCTGTAAAGAAGAATAAACTGGGACCCTTTTCACATTGTTAAATGAGAGTCTGTGTCTTGGCTTATTTCTACCCCTAGCAAGAGATCTGCTGCAACAGGTGGGGTTAAGGCTTCTATCCAATCATATAGATAAGTGTGGGACATTTGAAGCCCCTATAACAGGAGCTGCCCAACAATAAACTGAGGCTGTTGCTGCATGACCTTGGTGTGTTCTTGTTGCATTCCTGTCTCTGTCACCAGCACCGGTTATATTGGTACCGTAGAGATGTATGCATCTGTGATGTATGAGAAAAGGCATAGGTGCTTGGAGAGCCTGACATGACCTGAAAGTCCTGTGCAGTGGGGAGGAAATCATGTCAGCCTTCTTCCCAGCGCCACTTCGTGAGCTGTCACCAAGATGCCAGAAGCCTGGCTGTGGGAACAGCATAAGGATGGCTGAAGATTTTTGTTGCGCATCCCCCAGACTGATGCACTTGCCATCTTTTACAATTCTCTGTAAACAAATTACTATTTGGTCAAATTTCTACATCTGACCATTACTGTTTTCCATAGACTATTGTGATTTTTGCTGTGTATTTTTTGTTGGTTTGGTTTATTTTTTTTTAATTGTAAAGGGATATCCTATTATCTGATATATTCATTTTACATGTGGTTTTGAATGACGAGTCTATATCTTCAGTTACAGTCAGAAACAAAGTATCTCTCAGAAGTCTAAAAGTTTTTATAAGCTTTACCTTTGATTAAATTTAACTTCAATGAAGATTTTTATCTACAGTTTAAACCTGATGACTACTAATTTTTCTCCCTTAAATGTGCCTTTAAGCATAGTCCTAAAGTCAAAGACATTATTATAAAGTGGTACTATTTCTCCAGTCACAGGGATCTTGTGCTATAAAACCTTTGCCAAAAGTTTATGATTAATACTATTGCTTAAGAAATTTTTATCCTTTTCTAAACTCTCTGTCACTGTGACCTCTTAAGTCTTGAGTTCTTTAGTTAGTAGAGGTGTATTGTAGTTGCAGTATATGTGAGAAAGAAATTGTACTAAATTTAGATGTCAGCTATTTCTGTTTATTATCTTCACCTTACAAAATGTGGAGGGTTTTCCATCTTCCTGTTCTACAGGCTGTCCATGCAGCACTGGCTGTAAGTTGTGCTGGAATCAAACAGCATTGTGTGTGTCAGACAGTCTTTGGTGTTTTAGAGCTGTCATCCCTCTGCCTTCAGCTGTCACCTGTCTCTCTTAATACTTTCGCAGAGAAGCTAATCCCGTTCATTCCATAATTTGCATGTGGGCATCAGATGAAGCTACAAAGCCAAACCTCAGAATTGCCTGGGTAGGTCCATAATCCTTTGAGTGTCATGATAAATTGCCTCTGGAGAAGTTGATATAGGGAGCAGCAGTCCTACTCTACTGCTTCAGTAAGAAGATGACATGACAGCCATTTCTGCAGTTGGGCCATCAGAATACCAGTTGCTAATGGCTACCAATTTTGCATTTTTTTGGTATGGTCTAAGTTCATCTAACGCAGAAAGAACAACATAGACAGTTAGTGCTTCCTACACTGTGCTCTGAGGAACTGAAGTAAAGGTTGATGGACAAGGGAGAATTCAAAAGCAGTTCTGTTCATACTCTTCAAATTAAGAGGGGTTGTTCTTTCGTTTAAAATATTTCCATTTAATATTCTGATATATTTCTACTCAGTTTGTTTTACTTGCTTTTTTCATTCTAGTCAATTTTTGATTCTATATAGTTTGTGGAGTTAATGAAAAATTATGTTCTTTCTCAAGATTGATCTTTTATTTTATGCCCATCATTTATTTTTTTTTCCTTTGAGTAAGCAATTCTAGTTACTTTCACTTTTGTAATTGAAGCCCTAAAGAAGATACTGAATTTTATATTCCTTTTAAACAAAGATTTCTTTTTTTAGATTAGAAATATAATTCTGCTTGAGGTTGGAAAGTGTTACATTTCTGTGCAAAAACTTCTGAGTGTTTTTGTCCTATTACATCATTTAATGCAGTTGTTTCTGATACTTTGGCATTTGCGATGCAAAGCCTGTGTTGTCTATGACAACGTTGTCATTGTTTAACCCCACCTGGCAATTCAGTACTATGCAGCTGCTCACTCTTTCCCCCCACAGTGGAATGGGAAGGAGAATTAGAAAAAAGTAAGTCTTTGAGTTAAGAACAATTAAGTAACTGAAATAGTTAAAAAAAACCTCAAAAAACCCATTAAGCCCCTAAATAATGAAGAGAGAGATAACAAAAAAATTACAGGAATAAAGTCTAATAAAACAAAATGGTGCAAAGTACAATTGATCACCACCTGCTGACCAAGCAAAAATCAGTCCCTCCTGGCCAGCTCTCCCCAGTTTATACAGTGGGCCTGATGTTCTGTGGTGAGTAATATCCCTTTGGCCAGTTCAAGTCCCATGTCCTGGCTGTTCTCCCTACCACCTTCCTATGTACCTGCTCACCGGCAGAGCAGGAGGCGCTGGACAGTCCTTGACTCAGTGTAAGCACTGCTCAGCAACAGCCAAACCCTAAGTGTGATATCAACATTATTCTCACACTGAATCCAAAACATGGCACCATACCTACTACTAGGAAAAAAATTAACTCTGTCCCTGCCAAAACCAGGACTGGTGCATTTCATCAGCCCTAACCCTAACCCTAACCCTAGGATGGCTTCAAAACATTAAGTTTTGAAAGAAATATTGAAATATTTTTCATCTGTATCTTTAAGGTTGCTCATGGTTTAGAAGATCAAATATGATTTTCTAAATTTGTGGGCTCTTCTGTGTACCAGACAACAAAAAACAAAGCTAGATATGGTATGTTAAGTATGGACAATATGGATTATTAGAAAAAAGGAAACATATTAAATGTGTGGGCATGTGTGCTGTTACATCATAAGATGAAGATGTTTTCATCATCCAATCCTGTCTACTCTGTCAGGTCTTGTTTTTGTCCTTAAAAACATACTTAATTTTATGATAAAAACAGACCTTCTCTCAACAGCCAACACTGCTTCCCTGAGCTGTTCCCTACAGTTAAATCCATTATTGGTCACTTATTGAGTGACACTGTAATAAACCTTGATCTATGAAGGAAAACCATTCTTGTAGTCTTAGTTACCGTCCCAACTCGCTTTACAGTTGATGTATAAAAAATGCTCCTACAAGAGTAATCTGACCTATTGTGAACCTTGAGCGGGATGAAACATGCCTTAAAAGTGCCATTTACTTTCTGCAGGCTACAAGAGTCTTGACAGCTGGTTGACGTGCAGACTTTTTGCTCAGATGCCCTTTTGAATGAATGGTCCAAGGGATGCTGGTGGGCAGTGGCTTCTGTGAGTGAGAGGATTATATTGAGGACTGTCCATCTATCTTTTTTACCAAGCAGAGTTTTAAATTTAACTTAATAAGTGATCTTCACTAGCAAGTCCTGACAATGCAAATATATCTCTACCATGAGCAGGAACACCATCACAATTTTGTCAAATTTCCCAGTGTGCATCTTTGCCAATTTGCAAATGTTATGCTTCTGAGCACATATTATTCTTGCTGTAGAAGTGCAAGCAAAACATGAAAAAACAGAAAACCCTAGAACTATGGCTGAAGTGAAAGAAAGTGGAACTGGAATACAAAGACTGCCATATGTTCACAAACCCTTATCGTATTCATGCAAGTCTTCTGAAAGTATTTCTGTAGCAGATGTCATTGGCTCATGTTAGAGCCAGAAGGAAGCAAAGAGGGAACAATGAAGTCTGCAACGTAAACAGCAGGCTCCAAACAAACAGAATACCTGTTGTGGGGTTGCTGCATGTGGAGAAATCTGGTGGCTCTTGGAGTCAGTGCTGTCACAGCTGATGGCAGTAGAATGGCACCACTTGGAAGTGCTCTGATGATCTCTACAATCTGATACCACCTGTGTCAATAGGTGAAAATAAACATTATATAAGTCCTAGACTTCATAAAAATCTTAATTTGTCTGCGGGCCAGTTTCAGGAAGGATGGTAGACACTGAAGTAGAACCATTTGAATATTAAAATATCACCTCTTTGTGCCCTATCCAACTTGAAACATAACATATAATTTCTTACATACTTTTTTTTTTTATTTAGGTTTTTATGTGAAGTTTAGGATGGAATTAGACTATTTTGGCATTTAAAAATGAAAATTTATCTGAGGAATAAGTATAATTCTTTCTAAAGTTGATAACTGAAAAAATGCCTCTTTTTTGTGTATAAGAATTATGTCGTGGCTAAAAGTCAATTTAATAATAATTATAGGTAAAGTAATGGAGTTACTTTAGGTAAATTCAGAATCTTGTGTGAAACTGTCCCCTACATTATTGTAGCCTTAATGTATGAAATTACATTTTACTGTGTATGCTGTTCATTACATATAAAGCTTTTTTTTAGTGATGAATGCCTTATACAAATTTGCAAAATAAAGTACTGAATACAAGGAAGACTTAGTTAAAATAATTGTATCTTTAATGGGTTTTTTTCCTCATAATTTTTAATGTTTTTTTCTCATTTTTGTTTGTAATTCAGTTATTAACAAAAATAATATTCTGAATTCTGGAAAAGAAACAGTTATGTAACACACATTTGTGTTTTTCCTTTTTTTTCCTCATCAGTTTTAAGTCACAGGAATTGGATCATGAATTGCAATGCAATGATATTTTGTGTGGGTCACCAGAGAAAGTTAATTTCAGAGAAAACTTCTTAAGGTCTATTTAAGGAGCAATCATTATTGATCTTACTAGTCTGATCCTGAATATAAGTAAATTGATTGATACTAATTTTTTTTGTGAAATTCTGCTTCTTAAAAATCTTAATGTCATTGGATTTTTTTTTTTTTTTTTTTTTTTTTTTTTTGTGGAAATGCCTATTTTCCAGAGACTTCAAGGATTCAAATTAAATACAAGGTTTGTAGCTATGAAGATGGTCAGAATGAATCTGGGGATCAGACCCCCATCCCACTGAAGATCTCTGCTCTGATCTGTTCCTATCCTTTGCAGCAGGCACAGAATTTGTTACCTCCACAGATTCAGGTCTTGTCCCCTCAAGACAATGCACCAGTTCAGATGGCTTCTGTAAGGTACAGCTTCAGCTTCAATCATCACTGCTGGCTAGCACTGTGAAGGATGAGAAAAAAACCTTTTAAAATTATATAAATAGCAAAAGGAGGATCAGAGAGAAAACATTTTACTTCATTAAGTCAGTTCACAAATCAGGATTTAGACAAGGCAAAGACATAGATAATATGTTCCTCTCCTTTGTATTTGACACTCATGATGGGGTCTGGGACCCTAGCCCTGTGCTGGAAGACTCTGGATGTCAGGGAGGATGACAAACTCACAGCTAACCCAGAAAATGCTTGAGACTTGCTGCTTTATTTGGATGTGCACCAGACTCCTGGAGCCCAAAGGGATTCATCCCAGGGTATTGAAAGAGATGCCATCATGGGGCCTGTCTCTATTATTTTTCAACAGGCTGGTAGTCTGGAGAGATCCTTGTAGATAGTAAATTAATGTGTGCTGTCCCAATTTTCAAAAAGGGCAAGAAAGAACCCCCTGTTAATAACAGGCCTACCAGTCCCACCTCAGTATCTGATAAAATTATGGAGAAGGTTTTCTCTGGAAATTAATGAAAAGTGATTGAGAGACAACGTTGTTCATACCCAGGATGAGTTCACAAGGGGAAAATCCTCCTTAAGTAGCTTGATTTCCTTTCAAGACAAGAACAGCCATCTAGCTGACCAAAATAACTTAGTAGATGTGGGGATTTTTGTGAATTTTGGGAGCTTTTTGATTCTGTTTTCCACGGTAATCTTCTGGACAAAATGTTCAGCAAACAGCTGCTCTATAATACGTTGGGGACTACAGCCCTGTCAGTCTATCCTTGTTTCCTGGAAAAATTAGGAATCATGCTGGGTACTACTGAGAGAACAGTGCAAGAATCAGCCACAGTTAATTCAGGTTCACTAGGCGAAAGTTCTGTTTACCAATTTTGACATCCTTCTACATCAAGGTTGCCTGCCACATGGATGAAGATGGTGGTTGTAGTTTTTCTAGATTTTGGTAAGGCTTTTGATGCTGCCTATCACAGCATCCTTCTGGACGCTGTCCAGATACAAAATGACAAGGTCTGCCATTAGCTGGATGAAGAACTGATTGAAAGAAAGTGTTGGAGTGTAGGAGACCATCAGTGGTTGCTGACCTGTCAGCAGTGGTGTTCCTCAGGGCTCACTCCTAGGACCTGTTCTATTCAATATTTTTATCAATGATCAGGATGCAGGAGCTGAACACCTCAGTAGCAATGATGATACCAATCTGGAATGTGCTGTTGACTCTCTCGAGTCCGTGTGCTAGGCCTCTATAACAGGCCTAGCAGATGGATAGGGATAGACTGGAGCATTGGCAATCATCAGTGGCATGAAATTTAATAAATAAAAGTGCCAGATTCTGCACCTGGGATGGGAACAACCCTGGTTGTCTGTATATGCTAGGGAATGAGATGATGGAGAGCAGCACCACAGGAAGAAACCTAGGGTCCTGTCTGTGGCAAGCTGAATGTGAGCCAGCAGTGCCCTGGCAGCCTGGAGGGCCACCCGTGTGCTGGGGTGCATCAGGCACAGCATCACAGCCAGGCAAGGGAGGGGATTGTCCTGCTCTGCTCTGCTGTGCTCTGGGGCAGCCCCACCTTGAGTGCTGGAGCCACAATGTAAGAAAGACATTGAGCTCTTAGAGAGTGTCCAAATGAGGGCGATGAAGGTGATGAAGGGCATTGAGGTGAAGCGGATGAGGAGTGGCTGAGGTCACTTGGTCTGTTCAGTCTGGAGAAGAGGAGACTGAGAGGAGACCTCACTGCAGTCTACAAATTCCTCATGAAGGGAAGAGGAGGGGCAGGCACTGATCTCTTCTCAGTAGTGACCTGTGACAGGACCCAAGAAAAGGGCATGAAGCTGAGTTGGGGAGGCTTAGGTTGAATATCAAGAAAAAATTTTTGACCCAGGGGTGGTTCGGCATTGTAACAGTTTGGACAATGCTCTCAGGATATGATGTGATTCTTGGGGTATACTGCATAGAAGGAGGACTTGGATTTAGTAATCCTGATGGGTCCCTTCCCCTCAGTATATTCTGTGATTATGTGACTCTGCACGTAAGATAGAGTAACTTGGATACAAGTATGAGCAGGGACAGGAGTGGCTGGAGATGAGACCTACAGAGCAGGACCTTCTGTTGTCAGTCAGTGGCAGGCTGTCTGTGAGCCAGCAGTGGGTCCAGGCAGCCAAGAGGGCAAACTGCATCCTGGGGGGCATCATACACTACCATATAGTTATAAGAGGAGATGATTCTGTTTGGATGCAGCATTGGTGCCACCTCACTTTTTGAGTTGAATGCAGTTCTGGGCCCCACCATCTAAGAAGGATGATGTGAATGTAATAAAATGCATCCAAAGGGATGTGACAAAGCTGTTGAAAGGGCTGGAATGTATGCCCTATGTCCCCTTTTCTCAAAAAGTGCCGACTGTGTCCTGAAGTACATCTCATGTCACAAAGCAATGGGACATGACAAAACTGAATGAAGATGCTTCAAAGGTGGTTCAGATTTGAGAGTAGGATAGGGTTCTTTACCAAAATGGTTTGTCACTTGTTCCCCAGATGGGTTCAGGGCACCAATGCTGTAAAATTTCAAGGGTCACCTGGATGATTCTCATAGTCTTGTGATTTAGTTTTAGGTAGTCTGGCTGGAGCAGGGATTTGGACTTGATCGTCCTGGTGGGTGGGGCCTTTAACTTGAGAGATTCTATGATGCTGAAGCACCAAAGAGCAGGAATATATTTTTATTCAATTCCCAAGTCCCAATTTCCTTTTCAAGAAATGCCCAATGAAGTGTTTACTGAAGATTGCAGGCAAAGCTGAAGAAAATGCTATTGAGATAGCATTTGCCTCTTCTTCTTCATGCAAGAAAGACTTGCTCCATCAGGACCTCAGCCAGCAGAAAATCTTATAAATCACCTGTAGCCCAATTGAAGAATAGTGATATTGGTTTGCCATGATTGTTTGCCATTATACTCAGGGCATTGGGTTTTGAAATATTGTAATTCAAAGGTCCTAGTTATGTTTTTGAAACCCAAACTAGAGAAGTTTGCTGACTGTGAAATGACGGAACTTGGAATTCAATGTACTGATTTACCAATAAAGAACTAGCAGCAAATTGGACAGAAAAGAAGGCAAGAAAATGATTTTGTACAGGAGATATTACTTCACTGCTTTGATTTGGCATTGGATGATGTGTTCTCAGACATCACCCTTGCTTAAGGGGGAAAAAAATACAGTTTCACAATGTCCCTGAATTAGTGTGGAGGCCAAAGGATAATACAAGAGGGGGAGAAATGGGGAGAGAAATATTGTCACATATTACTATTTATACAAATAAGGGACATTGCATTCAGAAAAAAGTCAAACAAAGTTAAGCATTGAGATTTGCTGAACATTTTTAAATTCACTTTTTTCTTGCATTTACCAGCCTCTAACAGAGAAAAGCAAACCTCAGACAGTTGTTTTGCAATTCACCTGACCTGAAACCAAATTAAACTGAAGGATGCAGCAATGGTTGGATTCATTTGAGTGACAAGCAGCTTTGTTATAAATATGAAATAATGTTATGAAGATGAACATGCTATCCAAAGAGAGCATTGACTATAGGGAACTACAGCATTTACATGCTGTTTTCTGACTGATATTTCCTGCTGCTCCTAGTTGGCAAAATGTCTTGTGGAGGTCTTGTTGTGAGTCAAGAAACTCTAGAAATAGTGGTAGCTGGAAATGGGGATAAGCGTCATTAGTTTAAATACTTCTTTCTTGAAACCAGTACTCTCAGTAATATTTAATTCTTCTTTCATCTCCAGGTGGGGGTTGTCCTCAGTCTTCCATCGAGGCAGGGACCCAAAACCTCTTTGGCAGACAAATGAGATGCTTTTACCTAGGGAGAATAAGGACAGAAAAAGGTGGGTTGTGGGGCCGTGGAGGAATTGGGTAGCTTATTTTGAGACAAGCAGATTGCATCCAAGTGAGAGAGGGCATTAAGAAAGTTGAGGGAGGGATGTACCATGGGTTTTTTTCTAGGCATACCAAAAAAAAACCTCTTACAGAGGTTTTTTACATCATCTCTTCTGTGGAGATGAGGTCAGCTTTTATTGCTGTGGTTATATTTGACTGTTGTGGGGTTTTAGTGTTTTTGGTTTGGATTTTTTTTGTTTTGTTTGGTTTGGGGTTTTTTTTTTGGTTGGGTTTGTTTTGTTATTGGTTTTTTGTTTGGTTTGAGTTCAATTTTTTTGGTTGGCTGGGTTTTAAAATTGTTTTTTGTAAAGTATCAAAGCTGTACATCTTGATAATTTTTATTTTCCTGTTATGAAAACAGACCACATTTTTTTAGGACAGGTGCAGAAGAGGGGCTGAGAAAGCTCATGTTCCAGGCAATTGAAAGAGTAGGGTTGGATGCTTCTTTACAACCTTGCCACACTATTCTGGTAATAGCTGCCTAAATCCAGAATTCTTGCTCTACAAATCATCTCTGGGTCTCAGTAGCTACAGTTTTGCCTATCAAATAAATGGCTTGTTCTTCTCTATGTTGAATTATAACCACCTAACTATACTATTATCTCCTGCGTTTCTCTTTGCATGGTATGCCAAATTCTTCTCTTCAAATACGCAAATTTAGGAAGTTCACATGAAAATCTCCAGTGGCTACAGTCCTCTCCAATGTTGACTGAGCTCAGGACTGTCATCAGATGTCTGCAATGTGTTTTACCCCCTAGCCCACACTCCCACATCAACGATCAGTATGCTGAGTAACAGAAGGCCAAGTTCATCTGCTTCAAGCAGAGCTACTCCAGGGACGGCTCTGACAGTTTTCAAATCAAGCAATCCATCGGTTTAATTTTCTATTTTTCAAGAACCTTCCCTCACATATTGCATTGCTGAGTGAGAAGTTACAACTAGTTTCCACAAATCATTCAGACGATTTACTTGGGAAGGTAGGGGAAGCTTGACAGCTGTGACAAAATACTTCTGTGGAAAAAATGCATGGAGGCTCCAGGACATAGCTGAAATCATCCTTCCAAATGATCAGTGTTTGTCAGCAGCCTTAACCTCTTCTCCTAATCCTCCTTTTGGAAGAATTTGAGAGGGAGAAAGCAAAAAAAAGAAGCCAAAGAGCTGACCTCTGCAGTGGCAAAGCTTCACCTTTCTCCTCCCAAGTCAGTGAGTACACAATGATCTGCATAACATAATGCAACTAAAAACCTCTTATCCAGAGGAATTATTTCTGAGAATGGATCTGCACATTTACCGGAGCTAGGTCATGGTCACTTTGGGGATTTTTATCTGAGTCAAATAAATTCTCACTAACAATCTGAAAGCTACCCTGGGGTTCTGAAACAAAATTTTAAAGCTAGCAAAACAACTAACCTCATCACAGTTTCAGAGATGTGCCAGGTGTCTGATTGCTATCATTTCACATGAGGTAAGTCATTAAAGGGCAATTCACCAGAAACATCTCTTGAGCAAATATTCAAGCAACTTCCAGCAATCTTGAGAAATATTGGTTGGATAAGGATTTCTGTGCCTCGAAATGCACTTTAGGTATAAAATAGTAAAAATGTTAACACTTAGACATAGTGAGAATCTGGTATTTCTAAAAAGAAAAAAAAACCCCTTCATTTATTTTGGCTTTGATATTTTTTCTATGGGTGTTTGAGCAATCTGTAATTGAGACCATCCTGGAAAACTGGGTGAAAAAAGTCACAATGTAATAGGTTTTCTCTGATTATAATTTTCAAAACATTTCCAATATTCATAAGTTAACTTGTGTTTGAGAAAACTTTACTGAAATTCTGTCAAGGATTCTGTAGGAATTCTGTAGGAAGCTATATCTCATTAAATACCCTGGGAATTTCCCTACTTTTTTGTCAGCTGCTAACTTGACACTCCTTCTTGGCTTGTTGGATGCATGATGGAAACTCTGATCAGGGTGTCCTCCCTCCTTAACAGTCCATATCCCTGAACCTGAAGAGTTTAAAGAATTCATTATTTTCTGGGGTTTCTGTGGTTTGGGGTCTTTTTCAATATGTGGATGTATTTCATGCAAGGATTTCTGTAATACTAGTATTAACCAATCCATTTGGTATTTTTGTAAGACTTTAGGATGGGATTTGCTGCTGTCTGATGTGCATTCAGGTATTGATGCAAAAAATTCTGTGACTTATTTAAATGGCAAGAGTCAAAATACAAGCTCAGCTAGTCTTGGAGTTATATGAATTGCAACTGTAAAATCACAATTAATGTTGTCTTGATTTGGAGTTGCAGACATCTATTTTGTACAGATTTCTTTCAAGAAGGGCATGTAAAAGGAAGATATTTGAACTTGTATCACACAGAAAAAGACATTAATTAGCCAAGGATAATTCTGCTTTTCCCAGGTGTTTTACTGAAATACTTTTTTGATATTGGAAAATTTGGAAAGCATACAGATTTTCAGAAGAAAACAGAAAATAATCCAACACTTTATCTTTTATGCCTTTTATCTCTTTTTTCAAACCAGGCCACTTGTACCATGGAAAATCAGGCAACTTTTTCATTATGTTTTTGTGCAAGATAAGTCCTGGCTTACATGTAAGTGCAGAAGGTGTTCCTACATAATTTGCTGGAAGTACTGAGCACATCTGATATTTGTGTAGTTGACGACCAAAGTGACAAGTGTGCACTTGTCACTTTGCACTCTTATCAAAGTGACAAGAATGCACTTTCACCGGACAAATACTTTTTAAAAAATCCCCTGTTAACATGTATGTGTTGATTGCAATGTTCTCTTTGTTGAAACAATGAGCACTACAAAGGTCACAGGCTTTAAAAAGATGCAACCAATGTGTTCAAGATTCATGTTTTCTGAGTACAGAAGCATAATTTTCTCAGTATCCTACCCATAGCTGGTTCTGTTCTTGCTTCAAAGGAGCATTATAACACTGTATTACTGTTCCAGCCTGGCTCAAAGGAAACAGGAAATATCATTGGGGTTTTTTTTCCTGACCTGTCACAAGATCTACCCTGACAGATTCAAAAAGGAAGTCACAGACTGAATGCCACTGCCGAAGACAAGACTGCAGCTACAGAAGTCCATCAGAATTCTGTATTTTTTCCCCTGCTCTTTTCTCCTACCTGTTTGCAAATACCCTGCTCTTATGCTGGTGTTACATGGAGAGTGACACGTCCCAGGCACTTCAAAAACCTTACCCAGCTGCTTTAGTACCTGGATGAAAGACAATTATGATTCCACTTTTGCTAGACATCAGAGGTACTTTCAGGGGAAGGCTGATGTGTGACAGCTTGTCAGAAGTACAGGGAAAGGGGAGCCGTGGCCCACAACAAGAGGAGCCTCCCAGTGTGTATGGCCAGCAGGCAGCTCCTAGTTATATTCCCTCTTGCTGGAATAAAAGCCTTCTTACTACAGCTCTAGAAAATTCTACATATTTCGTGCCATTCACTGCAACAGAAAAAAATCTGTAGGCAGGTTGCCAGTGAGATGTTTAAAGTGTTTTGTGTTTACTAATCTGAACCTGTTCATTACCTTTTTGATTCTGAGATCGAGAAAGTCTGTCTGATAAAATGTGCTGCAACAATACCACTAATAGAATGAAAAGGGATCCCTTTGGAAGAAAGCTGCATATAAAAGCAGTAGTAATATTGAGGCAAGCACATAGGAGCCTTGTTTGCTGAGCTGGTCCATCCATACAGGAGAATGTTGCATTTTTGATGTTGGACATCAAAGGTGTAATTTATAAGAGTGAAGAAGCATTTTCTACATATCCCTCTGTGTGTGTCTTGTGAGTGGGAGGCTGGCTTTTACATGCTAAAAGTTTTACTCAGATTTTTCACCATGCCTGAGGACTCAAATTCAGGTTTTGTTGTGAAACCTGTCCATAAAAGTTCAAGTACATCCCTTTGTACTTTTCTTTGGATTACCCTGTCTCCTCTTCAGGGCTGTTTCTGGGGAGTGTAGCTCAAACATAGTATATCATGCGCTTCCAAGGTGACTAAAAACGGGGAAACTGCACAGTAATACTGAAAGAGGCCTAGGCCTGCAGTTTCTTTGGGATTCAGTTGATATAATTTAATGTTTCCAGAAGACTTCCAATAATCTGAGTGTGCAAAGAAATGTTAGGAATGATAGTTTCTGTTGTTTTTCACACTGAAGACCATATTGATGAAGCAAAGCTGCACATTCTACTGCACCATTCAAAAGCCTCAAAATTTCCTCTGGGGAGAGATAGAGAAACAGTATCATAAATCTTAGGAAAAATTAAGAAAAAGCTATGAATGGAAGAAAAAAAAGACACTTAACTGCAAGATTTTTCTGTGCTTTTCCTTAATTTGCTGCAGAGAACAGATAAATGGGGGGAAGATAACAGGCAGAAACCACTCTGCTGAAATGCATATCTGTTTTCTCAAAAGTCTGGAAGCAATAGTTAATTTACAGCATGCAAATTGTTTCTTACTGGTTTGTCTGGAGCTAAAAAGTATTGTAGTCCAGTATCACAGGCAATGAACACTTTTATCCGCACTTACTGTAATAACTATGCTCTGGTGTGATATGTAAATGTTGGAATGAGTTAGTTATAAAAAGTTATCTAAAAATAGTACTGTAAAAACCTGAATTTGTGAATTAGCTTTCATGGCAAACTGGAAACTTTACACTCGTAGGAAAAGTATGTCATTCCTCTATTTTTCTCTCTCACAATTTAACTACCACTCTTCAGACATGAATTTTACTGTTAATATAAGGAAGGCACTTGTTTGAAAATCCAAGTGTTAGCCATCAGCCTGTAAGTACAAAAGTACAAACAAAGTATCTATCTATCTATCTATCTATCTATCTATCTATCTATCTATCTATCTATCTATCTATCTATCTATCTATCAGCTTAGAGCCTTTCTGTGCTGTGTCTTTGAATTAGGAGCAGACCAACATGAGTTAGTCTTTTGAAAAACATGTCCTTGTCATTCTGGAAATCATTCTCACAATCCTAATGAGTCTATTCCTTGCTTTCTTCTAGAAAAAATCAATGACTTGGCTCTGATATCTGGTCAAACTTTTTACTTGACTTTGTCTTTGTAGGATTTACATTTGTCATTTGGCAGGAGAAAATCTTCCTGGCACAGATGATCTCCCCCTTTTATAGAAGATGACACCCAGCAGGAGGACGCTGACTTGGGAGACAGATGTTTCTTTTTCAGATATCAGCTGTCAGGAGTTTTTGTTTTTTTTTTACAAAATAAATAAAATCCACACTAGAAACTTAGTCAAAAGTCAGGCAGCAGAGCATGGCATACCTGGGATTCCAACATGTGTCTTTTACTTCCCCTGCTTCAGCCCCACAATGGATAGGAATTTTCAGTTATATTTTCATGTATATGCTTGAGATGTAATGTACAAGCTCTCTGTTGTTGAATCAAACACTTGTTTAAAGCTGATCCACTTGATTAATTTTGGGTGGCTCTTTGATGCTACCCATGGTAATTTTAATATCTCTGCACCTTGACATCTCACCTTTAGAATGGAGATAATGCTCTGCATGAAAAAAGTGAATAGAAAAAGTCCGTTTATATAACTGCTATGAATTGTATAAGTAGTTCTCTCCCTGATATTAGATATATTTTTTAAATGACAACTAGATTCTATAATGATTTTTATTATATTATAGAGATTTTGTGAGTATTTTTTGCACATCTATATTCAATATTTATTGAACCATCTGTATTGGATCTGACTGAGGTAAAGTTCACAGCCCTTACAGTGCTGTGCCTTGCATTGACAGCTGCATGGGTGTTGGTAACATGCCAGTGTTTTGGCTACTGCTGAGCAGCACTGATCCTCTGACATCCCTTCCCTCATCAAAGCGATGGGCCAGATCCTGGGAGGGGACACACCCAGGCCAGCTGACCCAAATTAGCCAAAGAGATATTCCATACCATATGACATCAGCTCAGAGATATAAGCTAAGGAAGGGAGGAGGAAGGGGAGAGTTTGTGAGTTTTCAGTGTTTGCCTTCCAGAGGAAATGTTACACATGCTGAAGCCCTGCTTCCCAGGAAGTGTCCAAGCATCGCTGCTGATGGGCAGAAGAGACTGATGGTTTTATTTCCTCTTAAGCTCTTGTATGCAGATCTGCACTTGTTTATTTCTTTTTGCTGCAATAAAACTCCCTTATCTCACCCTGCTGGTCGTTCTCAATCATATTCTCTCTCCTGTCCCAGTAGGAAAGCAAGTGATAGAGCAAATGAGTGGGCACCTGGCACCCATCCGGAGTCAGCCTGCTACACCTTCACACATCCATTTTTATTAAATTCTGTCCTTTGTACTCTAAAGAAAATGAACATATTTATTGTATTTTTTTCATTCTGAAGCCTTGATTTTCTTAATTGTCCTGAATTTTCATGATCTTTAGACCTTTGGTGTTCTTTTGACATATCCGTGTTCTGAAATCTACCTTTCTTCCCTCTTCTCCAGGCGTTTAATTTTTTTTAAAGCAACTGGAACTTCTGAATATTTACAGGAAAGAGATGATTGGTCTCCTTCTTGCCACTTGAGCCATTTTACTACAATTTTAGTGATACAGCAATTACTGTGCACTATGGGAGTTGATACTTTTTTCTTTTATATATTTGTTTGTATGCCTTTTCTAGCTGCATTTATAAAATATAACAACATGAATGTGAACCTAATTCTCATGCAAGAACTTAACTCACTCTAAATTTACAAAGATATATTTCCTTTTGAAGGAACTTTGAAGTTTCTTATATTCTCTTCACACAAAAATATGAAGTGAAAGCTTAAAAAAAAACCTGAGATTCTTTAAGTCACTTCTAAAGTTGGTTACACAAGTGAACATTTCTTTAAAATGTATGCCTCTTTTCATTTTCCTTTTCTAGCACATTTGTAACTAATATGTCTTCATTTTTTCTGATTTCCCAGTGTGAGACAGAAATAATCAGTGCTGAACCAGGCTTCAACATTTAATTGGAAGAAACGTGTATTGTTTCATTTTTAAGAGTTCACAAACCCCAAGACTTATTTTATCAGCTTATGCAGGTTTGCTACATGAATGCATCTTCCAAAATAAAAGTATGCACATTTATTAAAATTTTATTTAGTTCCAAAGGAAGACTTATGTTGATAACTATTAATTTCAGATGCATGCAAATAATAAACAAACATTTTGTACTTTAATTTTTAGGGCTTCCTATGACCTTTGATGCATTGCATTTCTCTAAAATTATTTTATCCCTTCATTTAGTACTGTAATCACATGAAGAGTTGGCAAAACTTCAGCTAAAGGAGCTACAGATCTTGTCCTTCCTTAAGGAAGAGTTCTTAAAATTTAATGGGAACATATTTCAGCTCTCTTTGAAGGCACAGTTGCAAGTATTTAGAAAATAACAAAGGTTTTATTACTTGCTTTGCTTTGTTGATGACATTTCCTTAGAGGCTGGGAAACAAGGACTCTTAACCTAGAAGGTTATTTTCATTTGTGAAACCTAACTTCTTTTATTTCTCTTTCTACATGTAGTTTAAGTTAACGTTTTTAGTTTCCTGGAGCATTTAATAATTCACTACTCTTGCAGAACAGGCAAAAGAAATAAACTGACTTTTCTCCATAGATCTTGTCAGGTAGACCTGTCCTTTCAAGATTAAACCAATAGATATGCCTTTACAAATAAAAGTTGGGTACTGAACTTCAAAGAATTGCAGATGCTGTAGCAGTTGCAGTCAGATGTGGCTCCCTTAAGTCAGTTGAACATCCGCAGGCAATGTGATCTACTTTGCATGCCTCTCATTTTGGGACCATGCCTGCTATTTGTAAAAGATGCTTCTGTCCCTCAGCAGTTGATTTTAAGGCAATTTTTGGTTTTTGTTTGGAAGTGCTAAGTGCACTGGTAAGCTCAGTGCTCTAATACTAATATGGTTCAGTGGTGCACTTTCTCCTCCCATTTTATTCAGTTTTGCATGGGAATGCAACAAAACATTATGTATACTTGTAATTAAAAAAAAAAAAAGCTTTTTTGGTCAAATTTAAATAATTCTTAGAACTGTGGAAGATAAATTATGAGTATCCTTGATAAGCACTGAATAGTTTCAGTAACCCTCATTAATTTGCATGATGGGACATTTTCTTCAAAAAAACCAAAAGACACACTTAAAGCATTTATTTTTAATAGCTCTAGATCCAGATTCATCTTAGGATATATTAATATGAGTGTTACAAATGTAACACGGGATTTTCTAAAACTGGGGAAAAAAAATGAATAAAACTTAGGTGTCACATCTGGAAATGTTAAGACTCCTCTGCTGGCTTGCTTTTGAGGTAGGTGAGAAGTAATAAAATTCTAGCTCTGGGGCGCTTCTGCCTCAGGTATGATATATATTATTCTCTCATATGTGTGGTGTAGACCCAGAAATATATGCATTTAGCTACCCCAGCAAACTGCGACATTAGATTCATTAATTATAGCCATTTTTACTCACTGATTCTCACAGAATAGCATGTTGCAGTTGTTTTTCTGCAATACTGATTACATTTCTAAATTACTGAAGACCTGTTAAAAAAAAATTACTCCTAATGTTATGTTTTGCAAATTCTTTATTAAGTCAAGCCTGGACATTAACTCGCAGGGTCACTTTAAAGGAACCTCTGTTTTACACTACAGCTGGAGGGAACATTATTTGATTTACAGGGCACATAACCCTTTTTCTGCTCCAAGCTGAGTGTATTTTTATACCTTCAGCTGTGTAATAGGGAAGAAGACTGCTATAAGGCTGAAACCACAGGTCTGTTTTCATAAGGTCTTAGCAACTGGCTGAATTTTAGAGTTTAGATTCTATCTGCCCTCATGTTTGAAGCGCTGAACTAATGATGGATCCTGTGTGTCTGTGAGCATGCTTCAGTGATTATGAAGCTGTCTGTATTTCACTACAGATAAATATAGATGGATTGCTTATTTTTTCATTCTGCTCCTAAATGTTCTTTTACATTGTCCTTTTGCTTTGTTTACCAAATACTCTGAAGGAATAAACAGGAACTATTTCCTAACAGTTTTTCCATGGTGCTGAATAGTCCTATGAATAAAAAAAGTTAATTGCCATATCTGGCTAGATTCTCCTTAAGTACATCTAACAATCTCATTAAGATATTCTTCAGATATCTTCTTTAGGAATTAGAGGTGATAAGAATAATTGAATTTAACACTGAAGACTGTCCAAGGGAGTACTGAGTCCTGACATCTTGGTGGGTATTTTGCTCAAGTCTTCCAAATTTTTAATTTTCTCCTTTCATCTTACTACCTGAGTAAAAAGATGGAAGCTATCTCATAGCAGATTTTAAAATAAAAAGAGTAAATTTCTAAGATTGTGTAGTGTGGAAAAGAAGACTGTTCCTTGGACATTCTCTGTCTCTTGTTCATGGGCAAAGCTTGGTCTGAGATTTTGAAGAAACTGATATATTAGTCCCAGATCTCTGCTATCACCTTACAAATATACTGTGGCCTCTCCTTTCCTTCTCTATGAAATGAAAATCCTACTTCAGATTTGGAATTAAAGCATTATCATGTTGTTTGCCCAATTTGATTATTTTCAAAGCATGAACTGTTTCCTACTCTGTCTGGTGGTAAAAGCATAGAAATACTCCGAAATGACAGAGCTCCTTGGCCCTGCAATAAGAAAAAGAGTACATACTTTATACTGGAGCATCACATTTGGCTTTTGCCTGCCAACACAGATACGCAGATAAGGCAAGGAAGACATAATGCTGACTAATTTTTACAATTTATGTGGAGCTGGAAGATCAGAAATTGAGAATAATGGCTCATCTTCAGTTGTCAGGGAGGTAGAATTTAAATGCATTGTCACATTAGCAAGGAGGTGTCTAGAGAGGTTTGCAGCCCAGCAGAGTGTGGGAGTGTCATGCCCCTTGGTTTCAAAGACATATGTCTTTTCATCTAGTGAAAATCCCATACTATGCTTACCTACATATCTTCAAGCACTTTTGAAAATGTGGCACTACAATGCTCTTAAATATCAGTGAGGTGTCAGGATACACTGCTGGCAGTACCAGCTCTTCTCTAATACCATAGCTGATGATTTGAGGCAACTCTTAAACACTGTTGTGAAACTTGTTCTCAGGGTGGTAAAGTCCTTGACAACTGGTTAAACAGGACTTTAGCATGATCTGTGGAAATATTTTGAGTACTTCAGTGTGCAAAGTAGGGCAACTGTTTAGGAAGATTATTGACCTTCATAAATATATTTCTTCTGTGAGTTTATTCTGTTGAAACCGCTATTATAAAATTAATGACTGTAAACAATAAGTCAATTTAAGGTGTTCCTCCACGTTCTTATGGAACTAGAGTGTTTAGCAATCAAGGTAGTAATTTATTAATAATTTAGAATATCTAGTAATTTGGTAATAAAATTCTGCATCAAGGTCACACAGAATAATTAAGAAAATTATTTTCCAGCCTGTAGGCAAGAGAAAAAAATCAATCAGAATAAAAAATGATGCAAACTAAAGTTCAAGTACAGCTGAGAGAGAAGCACAATCATTTAAGCAAAGGAAGCAGGAAGCACTGAAGCTGTAACTTTTGCAGTTGAACTATTCTTGTAGAATACCTGTTAATAAATGGATAGTTGTGAAATTTTTGTTTACCATATGGGTATTGAAAATATAGTGCAGGAAGATGAGAATAGTTTTGTAAACTGAAGCTAATTTATTACATGACATTCTGTAAAAAAAGACATTTATAGGCAACCTCTTGTACAACTCAATGAGTACTCAAGCCTGAGTATATAATCTATAAAGCTAAGAGGCATAGCCTTTTCATTTTAAAAAAATTTCTACCAAATACCAAGTCTGCATTTTTCTAGTGAAAATTCATCACTGCAGTGCTAGACTCAAGGAGCTTGAGACCTCAAAGCAACATATCACAATTCTATATATGAAAAGGATGATTCTTCACTGATCAGTCTGAACAGTTTAAACTCTGGAGTGTGAAAAACATTCCTTCTAGTCCTTCTTCTGACTTGACTTTCTGTCAGGTAAGTTTAGGGTTTATATGATCAGTGTGTTTTGTCATGCAATTGCAGTACCACTTGCAAACTCGCAGTTGGTCTATCCAGAAGTGGAGTTTCAATATCACAGACTGAGAAATGTTGCTTCCATCTGCAAGACCAAAAAGCAACGCTCCCTTCCAAAAACCCAAACAAACAAACAAAACAAATGAACAAAAGCAACAGTGCTGTTACCAGGGATCTTTGATAGTTCTGGAATTATATTAATGAGCAGAAAGTGATTAGAGCATTGGTTTGCTCTGGCCAGAGATTACAGTCATAAAAAGTGTAAATTAAACATGAGGTAAAGGGAGGTTTATCCATCAATTAGAGTGTCCCCATCTTTTCTTCCTTGTAAGTTATTGTTCTGTGTGCGTGTGTGTGATTTGGGAGTTAACAAATCAAACAGAATGTGAACTCTCTTTTGTTTTCACTGTGCTCAGGACCAGGTTGACCTGTTACTGTAAGGAACCTTTCCAGCAGCTGTCTCTTTGAAGAAACAAATGATACAGAGGATGGCAGCACTGATCTTTTTGGGATTTCTGGGGCTATTCTCTTGTAGAATACACAGAAAGGACCAGAAATTGTTTCTAACTGATGTTGAATTTGAATATAGTGACTGGGCCTGCAATAGTAGGGAAGACAGTCATATGCAGTGCAGGCTGATCACTACTGTATTTGCTTATGTCCCTGAATAACTTAGATAATCCTGAGACTGTCAAGTCATTTTTGAGAGGTTTTTGAAGTCTCTGTTTCAGTTTAAGAAAAAAGTAGAATGTATCCTATATTAGAAAAAAACACTAAAATATAATATAGTGGCATTTATATCAATCAGTACTTTAATTTATTAATTTACATTTAAGATAAAAAAGTAATATCTGTCTATAGCTCTTGGAGTAATGACAAGCAATATGATCCATAAATCTCTGAGAGTTCAAATGACTTTTTCAGCAGAAACACAGCTACCCTCTTCTCTTTTTTTCATGGCAGGAAACATTACACTGCTAAACTTACAGGCAGTTACCTCTACTAAATACTGGAGCTCTAAGTAGAAGTTCACATTTTCTCTCCAATGCTTTAATGCATTTTAAATCTTGGTGTTTACTTCTCTATGAAAATGTTTTTTTCTGGGGGGATGTTTATGGTTAGGACTTCTATTAGGCATTGGAGACTTTTATTTCCATGGTTATTAATAAACAAACCATGAATAGAAGAATGAAAATGCAATCAAAATATACCACAACAATCACTGTACATGTATGCTATTTTACATTTTGGAAATATTTCAATAATGAGAATTGTGCCAAAAAGGGAAAGAATAAAAGTTATATACATTGATAGGAAATTACAATAATTTTGTAAGGTCTTTTTAATGAAGGCTTAATTGTTTAGCTGCATATCTGCTATTTTCAAACCACTTCAATTTGTTAAATAAGAAAAGTCTTTCTCCTCATTAGCCTTGTCTTGCTCTCTTTCTTCTGACACTGCCTGCCTAGACACTTCAACAAACAAGTCAGAGATTAAAAAGAAGCACAATTTCTGTTTTAAAGCTGGGGAAAATGAAGCACAGAGAGATTTCAGAGACAGATATTACAATGTGACTACAACTCTACTCGCTTTGTGGAAAAAAATAATTCCTAAAACCTGAGATATTTTAAATGTTCATACTTTAAAAAGTTAAAATTTGGGGTTCTTAGGTTATGGTTCTGAGTGCTGAAGATCTCTGAATAAATTGTGAATTGTTACACTCAAGAAGTCCTAAGTTTTTGCTGGGTTCAGGGTAAAGATGTGCATATTATCCCATGGGATGGTTGTAACTGCTAAACATGAAGAGGTACTGGTCACTGTGCTTGCTTGGACCAGCTTCTCTCACTTCTGGCTGACCCAGGAGGAAATTGAGACAGAAAGTGAAAGGGGATGTGTCAGGATTACTTGTAGAAACTGCCCTAAAACAGGATTTACAATACCTGACTCTCAGCCCTGAACTCTCCCCCAGCAAGCACTGGCCTGTGACTCTGCAGATACTTCTGGCCCTTTTTGTTGTCCAGATCTTTCTTATGTGTGAGTCATAAGAAGGGGAGTGAGTCATAGGAAGTCAAGAGGAAAAACCACGAAAATGCAGGATAGTTGCATTAAAGGAAGAGGATTAAAAACTGCTCGAACACTGTTGCTCCTGCCCAAGATGGGGAAGAAAGTTGCATGAAGCATTTTCTTACACTGCGAATGTCCCCATTGGCACAAGGAAACATTCTGATATTGGCACTACTATTCATATTAAAAGTAACAGTAACAAAACCACCATGACCAGCAAAAGAAAAAAAAAAAACAAAAAAAACCAAAACAAAAAAGCTTTTGTCAGGTGAATTAAACATGTGAGCACTAAAGATCTACTGAGCAAAGGTAGGGATAGAAAAGAAAGCCAAAATAATCAGAAAAGCTTCCTAACATGCAGCAGTGTTACCATGGCAACAGGACTTTAAAATTTCTCTAGGTGAAGTTGCCCCCTTTTCTGCTTCATTCACTTTACAAAGTAGTAAAGACAGGGGGCAGCTCCCAGGGCTAATAAGTATTGATAGCAAACTCAAAGAATCTCCTGAAAGGCTTTATAAATCTCTATGATGAACAGTTTTACATCCATACTGAAAAAATAAGAAACAACCCATTTAATGTTTTACTGAAAAAATAAGAAACAACCCATTTAGTATTTTACTGAATCTTTGGCAATTTTACATCTTCTGGAAGACACGATAAAATTCATAAAGTAATATTTTTCCCTAGATTAGAGATGCATGATCAGGATTTATTAGCTATGCAGCTCAGTAAAAGTGAAGGGATTAGCCAAGATATTTTTGGATTTAAAGTCCATGTGAGTACACAGGCTGGTATTTTTATTGTTGAACACTGTATGCCCCTTCTAGACTAGATTTTTGTGCAGTATTTGCCTTAGAAGCAGAAAACCTGTATTGAAACTGTTTATGCACTAACTGAATAACACCACATAACACATAGGAGCTGCCCTTGGCAACTATTTCACATCTTCAGCTGTCTGCTGATCAACACTGTCACTAACAGCTGAGCTTAAGAAAGCAAACAACTACAAATACCATGTCACAGCCTTTCTGCATGACTTTAGCTAGGACCAGAGGAACAGTTGCAAAGGATATTAAAAGAGAAATCTTCCCTTAGGTTAGCTTCTAATCATGAGATAGGAGGTTTTTTTGGTGTAATCAACCGAGGAGATGCATCAAGAAAGAAACTATTTCCTTGACTTAATTGAGTTACAAACTTTGACCAAAAAAAGGCAAGAGGACACTACTGATTGCAGTGGACCTATATTTCTCATTAAATTTATAGCTTTCTTACCCTTTCAGACATAAATTAGAAAACTAAAATTTGTTCAAATCGAGAAGGAAATTACACAGTGTGCTAGATTCTAGTTCAATTGCAGCAAGCCAGGTGATGGGGCAACATTTTCCTGCAGCCTGATAATGTAATTTGTTAATTTAGTTAGAAGCTCCTTACTAATTTCTCTATGGGAACCCCTTTGCTGATGAGCAATGCAAAATTTCACCCTTTTATTCTTCCCCAAAGGGTTAAACTCTGCTGACTGACATTCCCTGGTGAGCAAGGCAGTGGTGCCATATGGCATTAATACATCTCATTCCCTCTGAGACATTTCAGGACCTGTGCATGCTCTTCTGACCTATTGCCCCTATTTGCTTCAGGTGGCTTGAAGGCAAGAATCGTGGAGACAGCAAGGCCACGACCCTGCCTTCTGCAAACCAAAGCACGTGTTACAGGGTGGTAAGAAATATATTTCCTTGATTCAACCTGAGCCTGTAAGTGTGTGTCTTGTTGTGGAATGTGGGTGGCAAAAGTGTGTGATTTCCTTCCTTCTACTGAAAAACAATGAATAATGAAACTACTTTAGAAGACAGAGCGATTGGTGGTTTCAGATTCTCTGGCTGTTGCTTAATATATCCTGTGGCTTCTAGAGATCTAAGGAGTTAGCTTGCTGGTTCCTGCTATCTCTTGCTATATTTTTGTTTTTCTGTTGTACGTACTTTTCTTGGCAAGAAGAGTGTATCAGAGCTGCCACCAAAATATTGCAGTGTAGACCAGTATAGAAATTTCTTCTTTGGGTACATGGGATAAAAGGGAAGACAAAAAATTATCATAAAATCCCTGTCTTGCTGAGATTCAGGAACAGTTAACATTCAGAAAATTTCCATTTTGCTGTGTCTGGAAATAATAGAGTTATATTGCTGGAGCTGTAGTGCTTAGACTATACCTTTTAAATCAAAGAAAGTCCTTTATCCTTTTATCTTTTGCTTCTGGATATTACCTGTAATTAACATTGAAGTATGGTTTTAGAGACAGATTGGAACATTGTATTAGGTGAGGCCACAAGACTAAAAGACTGTTCATTTTCTCCTTCAAGAATACCACAGCTAATATTTTCACACTAGGTATGGTATCACTTTGAAAAACTTGCAGAAAGTTGCAGCATATGAGGGACCTTTTTTTCCCACAGAGGGCAGTGTTTATTTGCTGAACAGTTTGTCATTTAGCATGTGCATTGCTATGCAATGTACCCTTACCACAGGCAAAGAGCAGAAAAGGACACTGCAAATAAGTCTTACCTTTGGTTCTTTCTCTTTTTTATTACTACTGCTGGGAGCATAACTGCCTTTTTAATGAAAATTTAAAACAAAAAAAGAAAGAAATATTTTCCATATCACAGATTTTGAGACAGTGAAAGAGGAATTCCTTCCCACAGTAAAAGTATAACTTGCTGCTGGAAATGTGCACACATGTTTAAACCCTCCCAAAATTATCATGCAGCATTCTTTCCTTTCACACACAGGTACACAGTGTCACCTTTTTCTCAACAAAAAGTGTAGTAAACATGACAGTGTTGTTTAATCAAGTATTCTTTAATCAGTTCTTTAGGAAATAAGTACTCAGTTTGCCTTATTTTATGCTTAAGTTTAGGCGGTAATGGTCAAGGTAACATAAGTTTAGCCAATTGGGACATATTACAAAAAATGAGACTATTGAGTTAGTTGCAGATATGGAATTATGTATTAGTATAATTTGTTGAATTCAAGGAGTGCAAGCCAGCCTCATGGGGCTTCAAAGCCTTAAATCCCAGATTTAAGCTGTGTTTTTAGGCAATATTATTACTATCTCAGCAGAAAAAACTCACATGGAGTAAAAATACCTCCTTGTTTTTCCTATCTCCCTTTTTTCAACAAAATTGTTTTAAAATTAAATATTAGAGAATGTGCCCCTCAAATATTTGTTGTTTTGAATAAGGCATTTAAACTTGCCTGCTTTGGATAAGGCATCTGAACTTGCCTGCTTGAGTGACATAACAAAATTCTAGCATCTGTGGAGTTACTTGATAGTTATGACTACTTATAATGGGTATTCTGGGACTAATCTTCTCCTTATGTCTTAAGATAATAAAAAATAAAAGAGATTGCCTTCTTGTCAGAAATTGAAAAAGTACCTGGATTTCAAAGACTCATTTGATACAAAGCTTTTATAATAAATAATCCCTAAAAATAATATATTTAGCATTTAACTGTGGTCAAAAAATTCAAAATTCAGAAGTCCTAATCATGAAAAAATACATCAAAAAACATCTTGAAAATTGAGAAGACAAAAGAGGAAACTATTCTGGTCAAATTTCTGCACAGAAGCTGAACTCTCCATAATATGCCCAGACTACAGCCTAAAAGTACCTATGTCCATATAAAACAAGACAGCATTTGAACAAAAAAAAAAAAAAAACCAAAACCAAACCAACCAACCAACCAAAAAAAAAAAAAACCAACATCCCAAACCCACAACCCCTCCCCTATATAAAAACCCCCACAAACAAAACAACAACCAAAATACAAGTTCTGAAAATGAGTTCAGTCTAAGAAGCTGCTTCAAAAAACAGATTCACAGTGATGAGGACCTTTAAGTGCATCTAAACATCAGTAATAACATCAGCTATAAACCATACAAGAAAGAAATGAAACTTTGTGCAAGCTTCCACCATTTCCACTAATATAATACCAACAATAAACTTTGCTATCAACTTCAATTACCTCAATAAAATGGTCAATAAAAATCTTTTAAACTGTGTTAGCAGTCATAAGCTTTCCAGATATTGCACCATTGAAAACTCCCTGTGATAACCATCAGTAAAAGGTAATTCTATAAACAGCAACAGGAAAAAAAGATTAAACCACAACCAAAAAACAACCCAGAACCCACCCCCAAAACCAGTTCATTTGGATTAATAGGAAAAGTTTCATTTCTTGAAGAATAGAAACAAAATTTGGTTTGGCAAAAAAAATAAACAGCATCTTAAAAGAACCATGCTCATTCTGAGTTAAGAAAGAAAAAACCACTACCTAAATAAATGGAGTAGCTAGGGACATTTTTAAAGACATTTTAGCCCACCTTATAAGGATCTAGCCTTTTGAATACCTCAGGGGATAAGCTGTCTTTAGAAAGGCAGGTATTAAACCAATGAACACAAAACATAAAATGTATTAAAAAGATTTTGTTTGCAATAGTAAAACCAATCTGTCACAATAAAATGCATCTCAACATTCTGTACTAATACCTGTCTTACAGTGTCAGAGGTAGGGGTTTTCTCTGTCCTTGGGGGCCTTAAAGGACCAATTATATTTTAATAATCAGTTTGAACCTACATTAGATTACTCCTAAGACACTTTGATGCTCTTCTTTGTAAAGCCAGAGAAGATCTAGAAGTTATTCCCACCTCATTATCCTGAATCATTTATTCAGAGTATCAGCCCTCATTTCAGCAACTAGTGAATGTCGTTGAGCAGGTCTGTGCCAGAACAAACTCGGATCAGAGATTGGGTTTGAAGTGCTGTTTCAACAATAGAGCTTTTCTTCTCTAGTGACTCTGAGTTGGCTCAGGCAGACAGCTGGGAAAACCACAAACCCCTGACTAAAACATAAAGAGCAAACTTATTTCTGTTACCTTATAACTGGGGGACCCCTGAAGCAGCAGTCAGAAAGGGGCACACAGGCGAAGACACAGACACAGCTAAACTCTCTCTGTGCTAGAGAATCACCAGTTTGCTTTTCACACAGGCTTATGAAGGGCTATTTCCAGCTGCAAGGTCACTTGAGCATATTTTCAATCCTCCTACCAGTGTTCTGCTTATCCCCACGTTCTCTTTGGCTTAAACAATTTGCTGAATTCTGTTTCAGCTTTAAGAGAACTTCATCCACTTATCTAACACATTTTTAATTCTGAGACTCCAAAACTGGTGATCCCATAATGTTACTGAGTACTGATTATTGGTGGAGCTGCAAAGAGGAAAAATTCCAATTCCAAGTTCACCTATGTCTGGCTAATCCAGATTCATGATGATACTCAAACATTTGTTCATCTTCTTGATTGCTGAGAGAAATGTTGTTCCTTGCTTTGGATGTACTTCCTCCCCATGTACATGCAACTTAATTTCCAGCTGATAATTTTCACTTTAATTTCTGATTTTTCAAGTCTGCACCATGGTCACAAAGAATTGCTGAAAAACTGAACTGCTCTTTCTCTGTCATCTTCAGTCACAGAGCTTTGGTTTTGGAAATAATTGAGTTGAGAGTCCCTTAGCTGTTTCCTTATGAAGCACGAAGTACATGTTTCTCAGTCCTGCTCCCTGCTAGTGTGGGCCCACTGCACAGTGCCACTGGATACTCAAGACTTTGGGAAGTTCCAGCCTAGCAACTGCCTGGAGCAAGCTCAGCCATGAGGTAAGGCCTGGGCTCAGTACTTTATCCTATGGGGACTGGAAACCTTACCAGGAGGGAGTCAGCCCTGTTCCCACTGCCCTCGTGGGGAAAAAAACCTCCACTGTATCCCTCATCTGTCTGACCTTGCTCAGCCTCTTCACGGAGTTTCTCCCAGCTCCACTGGCATTGCTGCCAGGCGGGCAGAGCCCCAGTGCTCCTGCCTCAGTTGTGTGTGGGTCCTTTTGTCCCTTTCCTCACTCTGTCCTGGCCCATCTGAGAAGGACAGCGGGGTTAGATGGAATATTACAATCTTGCTGGCAGTGACAAAGCTCTTTAGAACCTGATAGCTTTTCCTAAAAGCAGAAACCTGGAGAACTCATTCTATACTTCTAATTTTCTGCATGTTCAAGTAGCTAACTGTATGAATGAGAATTCACCTTTTCCCTTAGTTGCCCTCCTAATTTGCCGCTCCCCTCTTTCAAAGTATTTCTATGTAATAGGTTTCTGTGATTCTCTCAGCCTTTCTCTTTTCTCCACTATTTGATTTTACATCCTATTTTTTTCTATTACTTTTTTAGTGGCAGCAGTTTGCTTTCACAAAATGACAATTTAAAAACAACCTCCTTGGAGTCTGCAGTAGAATATATTTTTTCATCCCTAAATTTCTCTTTTTTCATTCACATTTGAAAACTACATAATTTACTTTTCAGTGTCACCTCTGGATGCCTAAATTTTTTTTCCAGAGGGCTGAAACACTTTCTTCATCTGTGAGATATAGTCTTCTATAACCTGTATTTGACTGTTAATGAGAAATCAGACACTGTGAAATGATAAAAAATGTTGAAAAGAGAATGGCAATGGCATACCTTATTAAGTCCCTAATTTCTTTTCCATTCCATAGGAATTTATCACCTACCTCTTTTATAGGCTTTGAATTGTTAGGGGAATAGTTGTTGAGTAAAGCATAAAATCTGGAGCAGGGATAAGAAATTGAACACGAATCTTGTAAAGAGCCACCAGAAAGACATGAAAAAATATGTGAAAAGATGTATTTTCTGGGTCATGCCGAACAACTTATGAAAAATTGGCTGTGTTTCTGTGCTGGTTTTGGCTGGAATAAAGTTAATTTTTTTCACAGTGACTACTGTAGGGCTGTGTTTTGGATTTGTGCTGGACACAGGGCTGATACTGTAGGGATGTTTTTGAATTGTTATCTCAACCCATGAGTTTTCTGGCTTTTACTCTTCTGATTATCTCCCCAGTCCCACTGGTGGGGGACTAAGTTAGCTGGGGCTTGGCTGCTGGCTGGGGTGGAATCCTGCCAATTTCCTATCAGTTATGATCCACCTATTCAGAGAAGGGAAGTTTGTGAGTTTCTTTGCCAGAACTCTGAGCCTCAGAAGCTCCAATTGCAATACCTATATAGATTTCAAGCCACAATTGTAAACTCCTGTTCTCAGAAAAAAAATGATAAGGTAATTAAGCATTTCCCATGCATAACAGTTTTTCACTAATTTAAAAGAAAATTACCTGTTATGCCACTCTTAAATAAATACACACATGTAGAAAGTGAAGGGAGAGGACTCATCCTCTGATCAGCATCGAACTCCAATTTATTGATCCAATATGCACATTTTATAACCGTGTTAATTAAGTTCATACATATTGCAAAACCCGAGCTCATCATTGGTTACAGATTAAACACCAACCGCTCCTTTTGTTTTCAATACCTGTGGTTTGTTATTGAGACCAAGGGCTTGTTTTTTCCCATCTTGTTATGAACGGTTCTCAAGGCCTCCATGTTTGTCACTTTTGCTTTCCCATAACTTATCCAAGGACAAGATATTTACTTGTTATTAAAAAACAACCTGAGAACTTCTGTTTACATAAATGCGCCTGAGAACTTTGTTGTTTACAGAAACAGGCTTGAAAATTGCTGCTTACAGCTGCCTTTTACTTTTCCATCAGCTGTATATTATCATGGCCTTTTTCCCTTCAAGCCATGTCTGAGCAAAATTCTCAAACACACACACAGTGAAGTGTTACATTATCCTATTTTTTTACCCCAAATTATGATGTTCTTCCAATTTTGTGTGATTTTTTGTGAGATGTCCAACCAGAAGGAAAATAGGATGGAATGCTGGGTGACCTAGGGTTTTGTGCATTTCTGACATTTTGGTTATTTGAGTGAGATACCCATTACTTTTGAAGGGAACAGGAAAGAAATTGACTAAATTTCATTGCCTTTATAAAAGGCAGTTTCTATTTTAGGTTTGGTACATAAGTTTCTGGATGTGCCTCTTGAACTTTTAAGTTGAATTACACCTCAAAGACAGGTTTCAGCCTCTCAAGATCATAGAACCAAAGATGGGCTTGGGCTGGAAATGGTCTTAAAGATCACCCGGTTCCAACCCCTGGTCAGGCATGGGCAGGGCCACCTTGCACTAGGTCAGGTTTCTGAGAGCTGTAAACAGCCTGGCCTTGAACAGTCCAGGGATGGGGCATCCACAACTTCCCTGTACAACCTGTGCCAGTGCCTCACCACTCACACAGTGAGGAATTTCTTCCTTAAAGCAGTCAACATGTACTGCATTGTCAGTTTGAAGCCATTCCTCTTGTCCTATCACTACATACCCTTGCAGACAACCCCTCTCCAGCTTTCTTGTAACCCACTCTAGGTACTGGAATGTGTAAAAAAAGAGATAATCCTTCTTTTCTCCAGATTAAGCAGCCTCAATTCTTTTAGCTGATCTTCATAGGACAGCCTGTCTTCACAATTCTGTATAGGAGTAAATACAAATACTGTAAATAACTAAACATGGAATTTGTTCTACTTTGCAAGACATGGGTTGCAATTCCTATGTTGCAGACATATTTGGAGCACAATTAACTGATGTTTCTGGACTAATCTGGCCTTAGCACGGTCTTTACTGCTGTTTCAGAGGGGATGCTACAGCAAGCACCATGGGAGGAATGCAGTAGAATTTAGAAAAGGGAGGGATTTGCCTTCCATAATGAAGTGAAACCCTGAGCATCATGCCAGTGGGAGTGAGAAAAAGAGTGCTCCACATAAAAGCTTTGTAGAGAAAAGACTGCAAAACTAACAGATCGCACTCAAGAATGCTTGAGAAAATAGCTTCATCTTTTCAATTGTTCCTCCTACACAATACCTACAGCTGGTATGAGTCTGTTTTTAGCAAAATTGTATTACAGAGAATCTGTTATACAAACTGTAATTAATGATATCTTTAATGAAAATGCCTACTTATCATAGATAAGGACCTGTGTCTTCTGAGGGATTAAAAGACCTTTGAAAATGTTTTGTATATGATGAAAATGTTTGTAATGATCTTTTCATATAATATTTTTCCCTCCTTTTCTTTGGTCCTTATATCCTATGAAAATTTTTTTTCCCTGGCATTTGGCCTTTCTTTCCCAAGTTGTATATTATGATCTATTTTCCTTTCCAGTTATGTTTTCACCATCCTTCTTCAATTGTTGCAGTTAAATATGAAGGTTGGCCTTGGTATTTTTAAAGATTTTTTGCAGTTTTCCTTGACCTTTTATGCTCCTGCCTTATAATACTGGCCCGTAAATATTTTCGATGCTTTTAATACTTCTTTCTGTGTTTCATAATTAGCTTTAGAATTTGGATGTTTTTATTAACACCAGCTTCTGTCTCATAATTATCTTTAGACAAAATTTAGGTGGAATTGAAGACAAATTAAATTCTTGCAACTTCTGAGTAGTTGTTTTTCTGTACTATAAATTTCAGCCATTGTGTAAAGGGAAGTTCTTATTGTAGGTCTATTAGTGCAAACAATCACATAAGTACAAACAATTATCTCTATTCTCATCCTGCTTTGTCACAACTCAGGCCTATCATTCACCTTAACTGCAAAAATTGCAATTTGGTTCAGTAGCTTTTGGGGTGGACTTTGGAAATAAAGTAGCCACTAGCTGTGATCTGTGCATCGAGATGTCCCTAGTTGTGATTTGTTGGTGGAGCAGATAAAGATATTCCACAGCAGAAGGTAGGATGTTGGCAAATGAGGTGGATCAGTCACAATAACACCAATTTTAAAATGCTGTCGAACCTGGAGAGAGACAGAACTCAGGTGGGAAAAGCAGTTAGGAATAGGAAACCTTACATGATTCAATTACATGACTGTCTTTACTATTCATAATCTCCTCCTGCAGGAGGACTTAATAAACTTGGAAATCCTCCTGCAATTCTAAATTACTGATTACCAGCACAGTTTCTTTCCTATCACTCATATGAGTCACTGCCATTATGTTAAATATATTATAGAGTAAGAAGGTAAATCTCTCATTTGATTATTTGTGTCATGTGCTTAGAGGTCATATTTTTTATTCTATAGTGAATGAGATTTGGTACATAGCACTGAGGTTGATAATAGTTATAAAATTATTCTGCTTTCAAATTAATTTTCTTATGTAATTCCTTAAATTTTAAAAGTAAGTCACATATACTATAATTTTTCAGTGTAAAATTCATAATTTTTCCCCTTTATAAGACAGAAAATTTAGCAATAAATAACAACTAATATAAAAAATTGGGTATTTGATCATAGTCTTAGGAAACACTGGTGTGGTTGTAGATGAAATGGTCATGAAAGAGCTACCTGTTAATTGATTTTTCTAGGGAAGGCTATTAAGTTTGGATTCTGGACTACTGAGTTGCATTACCTGTTTGGGCACTGCTCTGGGCAGCCAGGCATAGCACTTGTGCCTAGCACAGTGAGCTATTTCATTAACAAATGAAATCTGAATCATCCCTCTATTCAAAATCATCACACATCATACTGAGATGTCTGCAGAGTCGAGAGTAATAAAAAACATGTTTCAAAGCCTTAATAGGAACAATGCAATATTTCCTCAGATCATTAATTCCTTATCTGGTGTATGCATACCTTCTAACCAGAATCTTTTGTTTACTTAACGTTCATCAGTTTTAGTCTCTGCACTGCACTCCTGCAGTCTATACATGCAGATTAAAATTGCTCTATTTACTGAGTTTCAGGATAAGCACATATATTTGTTGAGAAAGAGAAAAGAAAATTGCCATATAATTTTTACATTTAGAGCTGGGATTCTGACAGAAATGTAATGAACACAAACTTCATGCCACAGTTGTCAAGGCAGCTCTATTCTCCTCTTGACAATCACAGTTCTGCAAAAGATTTTCTTCTTTCCTAGCGCTCTTTGTCATAAAAATAGGAAAGTTGTGATTGTTGTAATTTACTTAGCGTTTATTGCATCATTATAGATTGTATGTTTCTCAAATAGCTGTCCTACCAATGGCTTCTCAGGTGGCCATCAAACAAGCCATTTGGCAAACCAAACAAGCCATACTTCCCCATTTTGGTGATTTTTGTGCTATTAGCATATGCCCACTGTGAACTGCAAACTAGTTTCATGTGACTAGTTTAACAGCTGCTCACTAACAGCGACTTAGAGATTCTGATTGTGAACTCCTAATCATACAGCTCCTGTATGGACTTCAGTGAAACTGCTGCCTCATAAAGCAGTTAAACCTTAACCTCACGTGATAATGTTTGTACTTATTAAGAATAACCTCTAGGTTTGGAGATGAGAAAATTTGAATAATATCAAAATAAGGCAGATATCAAACTTGTGTACTGAGTTGCCAACCTTCTGGAATGTGTATTAGTACTGTAAATAGTATTTTTTATCAAATGAAGTGTTAGTTATGGATCCTTGGATATTTAAGCAATAAGACAGATACATCTTAGCACCCATTTTAAATGATAAAATTTCAAAATATTCTAAATCTAATGCCTGTAGTCCTCAACAAAGTGATGTTTTTTAATACCTAACCGTTTTTTAAAAATTTTTTCATTCTCTTTGTAAATGGTAGTGAATTAAAGGTTGCAGAACATCACAACTCAAAGCCATTCTTAAAAGGAGAAAGAAAAGGTTGCTGTTTCTGTTAGGATATGATTGACTTGACAGTCTTTGTATAGATTTAATGTTGAGCTGGTATTTTTGAGGTGATTTTAGACTTACTGTCTTTCAAGACAAACCTCATTAGGTTCTTTAATAATTGGTAGCAAATAATCAGACTTATATGAAAGTTTAAATTTACAATTAGTTTATGTTTTCCTGGCTCTTAATTACAACTATTGAGATTATATCTAGTGAGAAGACACAGTCAAGACACAGGCCTGACATGTGAAGAAGTTTGTGTGCACATTGAGCCAGGGCTCTGCTGACTATCTCACTCTCATTATTGCTGAGGCTGAAGATCAGCTGTTCAGAGAGGCCTCAGGATGTCAGCAATCACCTCTACACTCCCACTGAAGGTGAGTTTGGAACCACCAGAATTGGAACTAAGAACTGAAATACTCATAAAGACAAAACTGTAGATTTTGAGATTTATTTCAGCTGAGAACCATTAACTTCCAAATAATATTCTGTTATGCAATTAAAACAAGATCAGTTAGTCTTTTAACTTACCTCTACTTACCCCGATATTTCCTTAATGGACTTCCCCCTCCCCCCCTCCCCTTTTTTTTTAGTGGGTGTGATTCAGATACTGGTATATAAGACTTGAGTCTGGCATGACAACTGTCAAGGTCATGTCATGGTCAGTGTTAGAGAATTTGGAGAAGAGAGATACAAATTTAATTTAAAGAGTAGCAAAGAATATATAGAATTTTATTAATTAATCATTTCTTAAGGTATATAATGATAAATTGAACTTTTATTATGACATAAACTTTAATTATTAAAAATCAATACAGAGATCTACAAGCCTAAGAAAAGTGTCTTGAGGTAAGAAAACAGAGGGGTGGATATTGAAAAAAGTACGACAGTTTAACCTCATAAGATAAAAATGGCTTTTTCTAGAAACACTTATATGCTTTTGTATTGTTTATTAATAATACCGATATGGAGGGTAGACATTTTTCCAGTTTGAATGTGTATGACCGCTGTTGATGAAATGTAACTATGGAAAAACTTACATGTTCTGATAACATCAAATACTGATTTGCAAACAAAGTGTATCTTGACGATTAAACAAATCATTTCTCTCATGCTTTGTACAATGACTGTGTGTTACTAACAACTGATTTACTGATTTAAGTGCTGATTTTCCATTTATGTATGATTTTTGCTCTAATTATAATGAACTATATCTTTCATGAGGAGATATGTACTCAAACATTAACATTTAAATTAGGTTGTCAGTATAATAATGTCGGTTTTTTTAAAGAAACCCAAATAAAAAAACTCAAACTCAAACAAATATGCTCTGCCACTGCTACATCATCTTTTTTCTCTCTCCATTTTCATTCTGTCAACACTTTTTCTCATTCTCTGGTATGCAGCTGACATAGCTTTTTAACATAGTCTTCTAAGCTGTCTTGTTACCTTCTACTTTAATGTATAGCTATATGAAAAATCCTTGGTAAGCCATTTTTATGCCTTTAATTTTTTATCACTTCTTGCCTTCTGACAGGGTTGAATATTTTGTTCAAGAATTACTCCTTTAATCAAAAGTTAATATTAAAAAAAAAAAAAAGTTTCCTGTAAAGATTCTGTATAACTGATGTTAAGCTATTTTGGGTCAGATTCTACCACCACTGCAAATTGAAATAATCTCTGTCAAGGTCATAATATGGTCTATTTTATTCTCTTCCTAATGTTCTCTTCCTGGCTTTTGGAGTAGAGGTGTGCAGTTTACCTGGTCTCATTTTAAGGGTCTGTGTATCAGACCTGATCACTAATCAGGTGATGCTTATAAGGGCTTGGATATCTGTTTTGAAATGGAAATCTACTTTCAGGCTTGTGACATCCTTTCTAGAGCAAGTGTGGTGACAATAGAGTAACAAAGATTTTCTATTCAGCAAGATGAAAATCCAGGAGAGTTTCTTCCAGCTTATTGTTATCTTAATTCTGTAGTGGACTAAATCTTGTTCTCTTCAATGTCTGAAAAGAAGACATTATCTCAAGAAGATACAACTCTTTTTTACTCATCTCCATTTTCAGGGCTGGTGCTTCTATCCTCTGCTCTGAGAACCTATTTTTAAAGACCTTTTTGTCCTCTGGACTCTCTCCTCCCGTTTCCTTTTTGTAAGTGTGGCACCTATTCACTAGAAGAGAGGCCAGACACTGCTTCCACCAGCAGTTTTGAATACTTTTCTTTCCTTAAAAGACAGATCAGTAGATACAAACCAGTGATGATATAGGTGAATGTGCACTTGACACACAAATACTGCCACGTTCTCTTTCCAGACAAGGTGGCAGTATCCTCACATCAGTCCAAGACATACAGCTCCTTTCAGGACACTGTGCGTAAGTCTTGCTTAGGTCCATGTCCTGCGAGTAATTTTTGGTTAATTCCCACGCTCATGCTCTGTTTTGTCCAGAACAGAAGTGGTCAAGTTCTCTGAGCATGCAAAGGACTCATTGACTCTGTTTTGTCCCAGTAAAGGAAAACAGGGTTGTGGCAGAAACTACTGGCAGTGTTTCTACTGAATAACCTCCTTCCCATTTTATTACAATCTATAAGGGGCTGTGCAGCTGGATATCCTAAAGCAGGCCCTAAAGTATTTGCTTAGGACTGGCCTTTCTGGTGAGTGGTTATTCAGTTCTGTATGACTTGGCTAAGCATGTTTACCAGAGAAACATTAAACTATATTCAGGCTGGTCCAGGGAAACATTAGGTCTCAGACCTGGGACTCACAATGCTTATTTCACAAAGCTGATATTTGCATCTGTCTCTTTTAGCCCATTTTTCAAAATTGCCATGTGTCTGATGAAAAACAGGTGTTGATCCATCTCAAGTATGTCTGAAGATATATGGATCACCAAAAAAAGCCAATTTAAATTTCTGTGTGATACATATTATTCAAAGGAGGGAAGAAAAGCTGAAGTTGCACACTAGTTCTAGTGTTGCTACTGGAATTGCAGATGCATGAGTCATGAATCAGATTAGATAAGCAGATCTCACTGCCTTGGCAGAGAAAGCAATACCCCAGAAGGGGGAAAAAACCCCCTAAATACTATTTCATATTCTACTGAATTTCTAACTGACTCTGAAATTCTCTTCAAGCTTTTCCAGTGCTGCCAGTGAAGGTAATAGACATCAAAGCTGAGTAAAACTTCAATTTATTACATCAAATGTAATATCAAATGAGGAGAGCATTGAAACTTATTGAATCATTAGTAGATGTGTTCTCAGGCAGTGGGATATGTATATATATAAAAGTGCAGGTACTTGCTCAAAATTTCACATTCAGATGCTTTCCCTGTTCTTACATTGCACTGACTTCACTAATATCCTCCCTTTTTGTAGTTATTTCTGAGCATGGAAAGCAAGATATGCAGACTATGGGAATCTAAATAAGTAAGTGTGTGTGTGTGCCCGTGTGTGTATATGTGTATATGTATATATATATATATATATACACACACACACATTTATAAAAAATCTTATTAAGAATGATATGATACCTCGGATTTTCAAGAAAGTTGTGAAATATGTTATTTAATTTCTAAATCAACTTTAAACAGTCCATCACAAGGAAGTAATTCACCCAAAACCTAACACCCTTTTGGTATGCTTAGCAAGGAACTCCACTACTCCTCAACCCAAAGGGTGTTTTTTGCATTGAAAAGTGACAAGTTTTTATAGGTTGCAGATTTCATGAATATCACCACAAAGGAAAAATTAAGAGAGGCAGGCAACAATATGTGCATGGTCTTCATTCTAATTACCTGTATGTTTTCTCTAGTATTTGCTTAAGGCATCTCTTCTTTCTGTTCGCAGATTTCAGAGGTTTCTGACTGTTGCTGAAAAAAAAGCTAAATATGGAATTTTCCCTTTCTTGAATTGAATTTTCTGTGAAAATTTCTCTTTCTTTTGGTAAGGCAAATATGTTGTATTCTGCAAACTTTATATTGACCCTTGAAAGTAGTATTCAATATTCTATGAAGAATAATTGACAACAATTCATGCTGCAATATACATGTCTGGTCATTAAAATAATGGACTGTTTTCAAGATTTCAGTTAATATTTGAGGTGTAGGACTCAGGATTTTTGTCTGTGGAAAATACTGTTCAGTGTAAATTATAAATGGCTGGCATTGTATTTTGACGGAATCAGACAATATAGCAGGTTGAAAAGATGGACTTCCAGCAGAAGGAATTCAGTGATGATAATTTAGACCAGTTGGTGATTGGCTTCATAGTTTTAATGTATCTTTTTTATTTCCCATGTTATCAGCTCAGGGTTTCTTTTATGAACAGCCAGCTAAAATCACACTGTGCATACATGAGAGATTTAGTTATGTATGAAGTATTGCACAGAGTGGACTAATAGGAACTTGGCGATTTCACAATAAGACTGGAATGTAGATCAGTACTTTTTACTTCTCTTTCAACATTTTTACTGGAGTTTGAAGACCTTGAGAAGTGAATGTAGGCCACTAGTTCTTTGAACAATATTATTGATCAAACTGTGGTAAAAAAGACATGGATGTTGTTTTAAAATGGGAAAATCAAGGCACAAAGAAGAGGTAACTGGGCGTTATCAAGGAAAAAAAGACCAGAAAGGTATGTAGTTGGAATCTAGTTATGCAACTTTTTATTTTAAGCTAGGTCGGTCCTTTGCTCTTAACCATACAATCCACCCTTATTCACATGGCACATGTGTTCATTGAGAAAAGATTTGGAAATGGTCATTAAACTGAGTTGATAAGGATAAGGAGGACTTGACTTAAGAAGTAACATTAAAATTACATTTTGTGGCACTACTGTAAGCTGCTTTTCAGGAATTTGTCACTGACCCAGGAGTTCAGGTATTTCAGCAATTTTTCTACATACTTCCAAGAAATGGAATGAGGCCATTTAGCTTTGGTCCTGCCAATTGTTCCCAATCTCTCTTAGCAGGTATTAAAATGATGTTGAGAGTAAGAGAAGCTGGCAGTGTGGGAGACAGAAATGACACTAACTTTGCTAAAAAGCAGATTCTTAAAATTCTGAGAGTGTTTCTCTATAGTCGAAAATCTGAGTTTCAGAATGCATAGTTTTTTGTTCTACCTACTGATGATCAAGCAAGTTTTGTACCTGGGTAAGATAAATAGGATATTGAGGTACCATAGTTGGTTATGCTTAAGTTATTGTCCATTTCCTTTGGATGTCTGCAGTTGAATAAATTATTATTCAATTTTTATTATTGAATAAATAATAAAAAAAAGATATCTGTCCTTTGTGTAGGTGAATCTCTTTGTGCTTAAAAATATATATTAATGAAACTACCTTCTCCAAGCCAACTAGTAAACATAAATAAATAGCCTCAAGAACTCAGCAGCTGCTGATGTTGCCAAAGGGAAAAGAAATTATATTCACTCTAGCTGAGCACAGGATTATGCTCTGAATAAATCACCTTTCAAACTATCATTTTTTTTCTGACATGACTGTCAGGCAAAACAGAGAAAAACTTTTAAAGAAAAAATTAACTTGCACTTACCCTTTGACAACAGTGTGCATTACAGTGATTGAACTTCATTAAGAGAATTGTTTGCCAGCCCTATTTATCTTTCTTTTGACAGCTCTGGCATAAATATTTAATTTAATTTATGTTCCAAATTAAAAAAATGTCTCTATAAAGACAGAGCAGTACATGCCCACCATGAAAAAAAATTATTCTTATATATTGCTGTGCCATTCACAGTGAAACATCTCTGTATGAAAACTGACTGTTCCCTTGTAGCCTGAAGTTTTAACTGTTTCATAGATGGGCTGAAGGACAAAGCCTGGAGAGTTGGAAAAATGCACCAAGAAGTGAAAGAGATGCCTATCATTGAAAGTTTTTTCTTCAGGCAAGGATGTTTTTCTTATTTTTAACATGATATTTCTCTACATTTGCTACATTATTTCAAAAGCAGGCAGAAAAAAAGATCCTTTTTTGTCTAAACCTGGGGGTAAATGTATCCCTAATGCAAGGCCAGGAATTATAGTGAATGTCATGAATAGGTCACTCAGCTAGGTGTGCTGAGTAGTAACTAAGTACCCATTTTCTAGGGATTTTCTTGTATGTAATAACATTGGATTCATGCTTGTCCTAATTAGCACTGAAATCTCCAACACTATCTTCTATTTATTAAATTTTTAATGAATTTATAATATGAAAATTCTGCAGTTCAAATCCAGTATTCAAATCCTGATTTCTGTATGTGTACAGGACTTCTCCCATGCATACAGTTTTTCTGTCAATTTTCTTTTAACATTTTAAGTAAAATTGTACTTTTAATTAATAATGACTGTTCCTTGTGATATATAGGGATATGAACCTGAGGCATCACAAAACTGAGAATTCAACAGCCCTGATAATGACGACACTGTATAAATGGTTTTACTTCAGAAACCTGGACATATCCCTTCAGGACTTGAAAAGGAGCCTACAAGAAAAGTGGAAGGAGAATATTTACAAGAACATCAAGTGACAGGACAAGAGGAAACGACTTCAAAGTAAAATATTAGATATTAGGAAAAAATTTGTTTGCCGTGAGGGTGGGGACACACAGGAACAGGCTGTCCAGAGAAGTTGTGGATGCCCAATCCCTGGAAGGCCAATTTGGATGCAGCTCTGAGAAACCTAATCAAGTGGAAGGCGGCCCTGCCTATGGCAGAGGAGTTGGAAAGAGATGATCTTTGAGGTCCCTTCCAACACTGGCTGTTCTACGATTCTTTCCCAGGTTGCGCTGAATTTGACACCTCTGAGGTTTGTGAGTGAATGTGCACTTCTGAGCACAGCAAGTGGAATACTCAGCCACATTGTGTTATAACCCGCATGTTCTTATTTAGTGAGACACCTCAATGCTAGAAATAAATGCTAAGTCATCTGAGCTGAGTTCTCTGAACATTTTCCTCTGACCTTACTGTACTGCTAAAGAGATGAGAATAGAGAAAATAAATGTTTTTAAAAGTGAGAATCAATGCAACACACAGTTCCAGTTGGTTTCTTAATGGTCCTCAAGTGCCCAAGAGATATTTTCACAACTTGCTGTTTTTAGTAATTAATCAACAACGCATTATTTTTACAAATACCACCTATTTATAGGTTTTATTTATATTCTCCTTCTTTCATGTGCTGCGTAAGGTTTTTACTTGAGAGTAAACAAAAGTATTTTCCAATATGTACGGAAAAAGACAACACAAAGGAGTCTTTTGTGCCCAGAAGAGTTAACTGACAGTTTCCCAGCAATATGCAGTCATCTTCACGTGATAATTTTAATGAGTGTAATGCATACAGGGTCATTCAAAACAAATTTTCGTCTGCTTCAGATAATGAATTTCCTCATCTGGATTAGTACTAGTGTTTATTTTCAGTTTAGATTGAGTTTAACTGAGAAGTTTTATAGTCTGAAAATTCCTAAATTTTTTAAAATTTTCTTGTGTGTATTTGACATCAACAGCCACCTAGTGGTTTTGGGTACTAGCTCTTTCATACAGGAAACTCATGATGAAGTTAAAACTATAATAGTTCATCACAGCAAAAGGACTTCCTTTTTCTTCTGCTGCAGCCTTATCATTGCAGAGCTGGGATATCCCTCAAATTTTGAGTTAAATTAGATTGGAACCATTAAAAAAAAGAGAATTTTTTCCAAGTGGTATGTGTCTATGCCTTTATGTCTATGAGAGAGGGAGAGGAATCTATGCAATGAAATGAGTGTAAAAATACTCATTAAATTTCTTTTCGTTTCGTTTGACAACCAATACAGCATTAAAACAGTAAGAAGGGAAAGATTCCCCCAAATATTCTTTTCTGGATAATACACTGAAGACCTGAAGCATGCATATGTTTTTACTCATATGTGACAGCAGGCTATAGACAGATCCAGATGTAGGAAATGTGGTACATTTTCAATACTAATGACAAACATGTGAAGATGATATGCAAAATCTTATAAATCTGTATTAATTCTGAAAGTGTTGAACAGTTTTGTTTACAACTCTGTTGTTGTTTGGATAACCTCTGGCTGATGACACCTTGCTGAAATCCCACTTAGAGTAGAAGTTTTCAGGTGTCTAATAATATGGATGATTATATTCTCTCCACTTAGATGAATTTAAGATAAACATCAACCATGTAAGCTCATTCATCTAAGATCTTAACCACACAATAAAAGTAATTTTTTCTAGGGACATGACTGACTTGGTTTTCTCTGTAGGACCAGTTTGTTTCCTGACCTTTTTTGTATAAGTTAGGTGTCAGTAGGCCATTGTTGTATTACTGTTATCACAAGAAGCTTCGTTCCCCATTAACAAAAGATGCTCTAAATATATTTCTGATCTTATTTAAAAGTGTGATAAAATCATACTATCTCCACAGTAGAACTGCTGTTCAAGGCAGTTACAGCTCTTATAAAGTGTGTCTTTTGCTGCTGGTTTTTGTGCACCTCTTATGCCTCTAAGTTAAATCTGTTCCAGAGGGGAATGTCCATTGTGGTTTTAGTGCTATCACTGTGCCTGGTTTGTGGTGCTAACATCTCATCCTCTACAGCTGCAACACTGGCCCAGCCTCTGGAATGGTTTTCTATTCCTACACTTAGTGCTTATTGTGCAGGAATAAAAACCTGTTAAGCAATTTCATTACTCTTTAATTTTGTATAAACTATATTATGTTGAATTAACACTTCGAAGTGTATGGAAGATATTAAAATAAATACACACATCTGCTGTAGGGATTAATTATATGATTTTGTTTAAGTTAAATATTTTTTTCAGCCTTCTATATTTACTGTTTTCTTTTATTGAAATTTATTTCATGTCTGTTCACTTCTGCTTTCGATATTTGTCACATCTTGGATGTCTAAAAATATGCCTAGAAAAATTTATTGAATGAGGAGTTGAATTTCTTTCTCTTTCTTTCCTCTTATGTCTGTATAGATTAGCAGTTTATTTTGATGAGGTTTTGGCCTCATTTCTTCTTTTCTGTAAGAAGTTACACTGAGTACAGTTTTTTTCCCATTTTCTACTTCCTTCTTCTATCCAAATAACATTTAACCTGTAGATCAACATCAAAACTAACAGAGCAGGAGATATCTCAAAAATATTGGAGCTTTTATGTATTTTGTGAAAACAGTTGCTGAGGAATTTCTGTAAAGCCATGTAAATAAGAGCAGCTGGATGTGGAAAGTTGGGAACAGCTGCAGTGGGGACCCCAGTCTTGTTGGACCCTGGAGGAGGTGTTCTTTTGAATGTCTCAAGTTAAGATTAAAAAAAAAAAAGCTGACTCCTGTTGCCTTAACCATCTTTCTACAAAATGTACAATGCCTTTGTGGAAAGGGACATGATTTATCCATGGTTGCAATAGAGAGCTGTGGGTAGTTTTCAAGATGCTGAACTTTGCCTTGTACCTTGTTCAGGGTTGCCCTCCAGCTGGATAAATATAAACTGGAGTGTCAACATTTGCTTTCATACTGATAAGTACATTCTCAGGTCTCACAATGTTGTGTCACTGAGGTCCTAGGCCTAGTACTTTGTTTTGAATTCTATAGAAGTCCTGATAGAGGAAAAACAGCAAGAAAAATATTTTTGCAGCAGTCTATTTTCTTGAGGAGAGTTTTAAGTTATGTGGAATTTTCCTTCAAGGCGAGCAGCCATTTGAGTTACTGTAGAATGATTAGGGGTTCAGGAATATATGTTCTATATATTAATAGAATTCAAATAGGAAGTGATGCCAAGGAATGGCTTTCTCCCAATGCATTGATATCCCAGCTGATTGAGTCTGAAGTGTACTCGGTCATAGAAGGTCATATAACATGTACTGAATTGTCAGAGGCCATCAGGATCATTCAAGTCCAGCTCCTGCGCCTGCAGAGGACACCCCAAGAGTCACACCATGGGCCTGAGAGCATTATACAAACCCTTCTTGAACTCTGTCAGGCTGGTGCCATCACCACTTCCCTGGGGAGCCTCTTCCAGTGCCCAATCACACACCAGGCAAGAGCTTTTTCCGTATATCCAACCTAAACCTCTCTCAACTCAGCTTGATGCTGTTTCTTCAAGTCCTGTCACTGGTCTGCAGACAGAAGAGATCAGTGCCTGCCCATCCTCTTCCCCTCATGAGGAAGATGTAACTGCAGTGAGGTCTCTCCTGAGTCTTCTCCAGGCTGAACAGAGCAAGTGACCCGAGCTGCTCCTCAAGTCTGAGGAGTATTCTTGTTCATTCAGTTACAGTGCCATTAGTTGTTAAGATTTATGGGTCATGTATTTGTTGAGACAGTATTTGTTAGGAGAGCACACATGCTGTGTAAGGATTAGGAAGTCCAAACAAATTAATTCAGAGACTATCTATCGATGTTTAGAGATTTACAAGTCACTTTCTTGTGGGCTCAGCATTACTAGTGATTGAATAGTGGTTATTGCATGATTTAGAGATGTGAAAGATAAATCTATTCAAATTAGGTGAGTTGCCTAATAGTTCTGTATATTTCAAGAAATATCCTCTGCTTGTAGTAGTAATGCCAATTAAGATAGATCACTTTAAAACCTGGTTTAGAAAAAAAAAAACTTTATTGTCGAAAATCTTCAAGCTGGTACAAGTGAACTTTTTAAACTTACCAGAAAATATCTTTATCTTCCTCTTTTGAGAAGGAGACACAGCATGAATCATTACAAAACAGGATTGGACAAAATAATTTCCGAAGTACCTGTTCCTGCAGTGGGTTTACTTAGCAGGGTAGGGGTGCTTGGATTGTAATCGAGGCCACCACATGTTGGTAAAGTTAACATTTGGGTGAAGTGGCATGAGGCCAGAGTGCTGCTTAAACCCCACTTAAGTCATTGATCTAAGAAGCTGAAGAGACTTGAAAGGTATGGAATCCTTCTGCTTCCTTCTTGCCTGAAGGCAAGTTTCACTTTATGTGAAAAATGCAGGAATTTTCCTACAGTTATGAAACTTTACTAAATACACCTCAATAGTAATGAAAAACCAATAAGACCTGTATAAAAAAATTTCAAGCAGAAGAAACATGATGCCAGTGACTTGTTTCATCAATGATTATTTCCTACAGAATTATTGTTTATCTTCAAATAAAAAATTAATATGCAGTTGATCCTTGTCTTTTTCATTAAGTTTATGCTCTAACCTCAATGCTTTCACTCAGTATCTCAGTCTCATAGGAAACAGTGTTTCTCTGCTAAAAGTGATAACTATCATATATAGCTAACTTTTTTTTCCCCCTGAAATGTAAATGGAAGTTCCGTAATTAGGTAATTTTTCCTTTTCCTTTTCCTTTCTCACTGTTCTATCTACTGCTGGCAACCACTTCTTAGGATTGTGTCTCCTGGTGAGCACAGTACACATCTCTCATAAAGCCCTTCTGTGTGATATTCCATCCTTGGTGACATGTCTGGGGACATCATTCCCAGTGAATTTAAAGTCTGCCCAGTTTAAACAAACTGTAGATGGAAATTTGCAGGGAGGTGTTTCAGGAAAAGATCACTTGGTGATCTTCACCTTACAGGACCTAATCTGTTAGGAAGCTAGATGTGTATGTTAGTTTCTCTCTGGGATTTACTTTGTGCAGTATTTGAATTTTTATATTAAATGTGCTTGCTGTAGAACAAGCAATAGGTATGACTAAAATATGATTGGGAACTATGGGAATTTTTGTTGCTGACAAATGTGCTGTTTTGAGATAGACATATTATTAGGAATTAGGACTTGACTCCCTCTTGTCCATGCAGGGAGGATATTGCAGTACAAGACAGTGCTTTGAAATTTAGATTTCATGGGCTTGTTCTGGGTCATTGTATAACAAGATGACACTTTTCAGCAGTTTTCACTCTGTCTTAGAGTTTGTGGTTGTATCTAATGCATTGTATGCTACCTGCAGGATTCATGAATATTTCACTTTGAGAGATAAGGAGTATGCAGGAAAAAAAATCTTTTTTTTCCATAAGCAGAGTTTCCCCTCACAAGTCCTCTGTTTCTTTGTGTGAAAAAACACCTCTCAGCTGCTTAGAAAGCTTTTGCAATCTGTTTAAATGTTGCTATGTTTGCAAACCGTGCTCCCTAGCATGTTAGAAATTGTCAGGGAAAGAAATGCTCCAGTGCTACTTAAGTAGAGTGGGAGAAGAACAGAAAGGATGCAGGCACACAGTGTTGATGGAAACATCCTGGAGCTTATAGCACAGGAGCACTGAAGTGGGTGAGCTGGCTGAGCCTTGGTTAGTTCCCCAGTGTTTCACAGCACCTCTCTATATTCTCTGTCTTCTTTAGGTAGCTACTGCCCTTTAGCAGTGAGCACAGCACTGCTAGAAAAATTGAGTAGAAATGCCAGCAAAACCTGGAGAAGAGATTATAAATACAGTCTCTGAGAACACCTAAGTAAACTTGACATCCATACGTCCCTGGGCCCTGGCAGGATGTATCCGTGAGTGCTGAGAGATCTGGCAGACACCGCCGTGAAGCCATTTATGATCATCTTTTAAAGGTCGTGGTGACCTAGAGAGGTGCCTCAGGAGAGAAAGAAAATGTCACCACGTCTTCAAAAAGGGCAAGAAGGAGGACCCAGGGAACTTCAGCTCAGTCCCTGAAAGGAGAGGGTGCACTTCATTCTGGAGGCCATCTCTACCCACATGGAAAACAAGAAGGTGATCAGCATGAATTCACTAAATGAGGTAAAGGCCTGAGCAACCTGATCTGACTCCACGACTGAGCCTACTCTGGGCTGGGGTGTAGGTGAAGACCTCCTAGGCTGACATTGACCTGAATTGTCCTGCCATGCCAAACGGGTTGGCAGGTCACTATGTCAGGATTTTAAAACAGCCAGTGATTCTATTTTGATTTCAATTGCTGCAGAATTTGCTTAATTCTGTATGTTTAAGTAAGACAAAAGAAAGGCCAGTGAAAGTTAGAGTTATGCAATAATATAAGTAAGGGGGAGGAGAAAGACTGTGGTGATAAACGATTTGTATTTCCATTTAATAGGGCAATTGTTTACTTATCATTTTAGATCCCTTTCCCCAAGAATTTGTGGATTAAGACAAGAGAATTCTATTTAAAAAATGATGTTTATTTGATATAGGAATTACTTATAAAGAGGAAGGAAAGAGGAAGGATGCTGGCACAAGGAAAAGTCCAGTAGCAATTCTCCACAGGCAAAAAATAATTTTTTGAGTGCATAATTAATAGATTTGTTAGAAAAGTCCTTAGATTGTGAAATATTGTGAATAGACCTCTTTCCAGATGGATTAAGAATAGCAGGTTCTCCAGCAGAGTATGAAACCTTATTGCTTAGTGGAGAGAATTGCACCTAGATGTGTATGAATTTTTGTTTCTTTACTCTGTTCCTTCTCTTGCTCCTATGGCTTCAGGAGAGAGAATGAGGAGAATGAAGCCAAAAGAAAAGAATGCTCCTAATTTCGCCATGGAATGGTGTCCTTTATCTAAAAGGCCTCCAAGCAGTCAAAATTAAATCAGATTGGCAATGTGAGGCTATATACTTCACGGGAATATAAATGGAGGGAGGCTGATATTATGTACAAAACTATTAGGTTACATACCAGTGCACTTCAGAGACAGTAGCATTTCCAAATCAAAATACTTAAAAATCAATTCATACGTTTTTGTTACATCCTCAGCACGGGGCGAGGAAAGAGAAATAATTTGTGATGCCAAGGAAATATGGGTGAACAGCTTATTCTCAGCTTAGCATTAAGTGTTTCTTCACTGAAAACATGGAAAGAAATTTGAAAAATTTTTGTGACTCATGTCAAGAGAGAAATAACTAAAATGTGTTAATGACCACTACTCATCATCACTGGTTCTGAAAATACACTCTTTTAAAACCAAACAAGCATCAGAAATGCCATTTATGCAGCTCTTTAATTTTGTGTTTCAGTTTTGAGAGAGCAGGAGTAACAGAACAATGTTATTTGATGTATCTCTGACCAAAGAAAATAAGCAAATTAAAACTATTGGTGACAGGCAAAATAGGGTAGTTTTGAAAATGTCTGTTAATAAAGGAAAAGCAGCTGCATTTGTGCCAACAGTTTCGGAATTTTTATAAACATGTGACCCTTCCAATTTGCTAGAATAGGCAAACTCACAAGTGGAACAGGAAAGAACCATATTTGTGAGCTTGTTGATTGTTTCCAGATTCCTGAGAAGGCTATAGCAGAGCTGCATAATACTGCCTTATGCAGTAGCACTCAGATTATTTTAATTCTTTTTTTTTCATGTGCTGAACACGATTTCCCCCTTCATGTTCTCCTTTGTCATTTCCATTCCATTTTTTGTTTAGAAAGTCTTGATCTGAGCTTAAAATTCCAAAGAAATAAATAAACTGAATTTAAAATTCCATATTTTTCCCTTTAGACTAAAAGTACACATTAAAGCTAATGGAAATCTATACCAAAACTTAATATGAAAAGGCACACATATTATGAAAATTATCCTTTTTGCCCATCCATGTTTAAACCTGACAGTTAGGGCCAGTCTCCAATTTTTGGTTTTTATTTTTTCTTGGCTTACTATGTGTCCAGATGTCTTTGAATGGAAAAAAAAGTTTTAAATAACATTGTGTTATTTAAATTGTGTGTTAAAAAATACCAGAAATTGTGGAATCATTGAGCCATGTGCTGTATTTTTGAGTCAGCCCCCAGCTGGGTAGTTCATTGTGCAGTGTAGCCTATTTACATATTTAGATGACTCCTAAATTTCATTTCTGGGTCTTTCTAGACATCCCCATGTATCATTTCTAAAATGTAGAGGAAATATCACAGACAGAACATTTAGAGTTCATCAGAGAGTTTGCTTTAAGTTGCATTTCTCACTGACCAAGGTTGCACAGAACGAGTTCTAGGATTCAGTTTGGTCAGTGAGATTCAGGACAGCTTCATTAATGGACTTATGTTGGGGAAATTAAAATTTTTCTTTCAATTAAATCTAAAGATCTAGACTAGTCAGGAGATGTGGATTGCAAGCTGACATGATCTAAAGTTACTTGTGCGATGCTTGGACTCTGTTTTACTCACATTTAGACAGCTGTTTCAGACACTTAAAAATTGGTCTTCAGTGATGTCAGCTGCTCCCAGGTTTGACTGTGACTCTGCATATTAGTCGACTATTGAGGCTAGCAGGCACCCTACAACAGAGAAGGGAAAAACTCAGCTCACTTGCCGAGCTGGAAATGGACTTCGCTTATAATTCACCCAAAGAAGAGGAAAACAAATCAATGATGGCTCTTGAGTAATTAGCTTTTTATTTTTTTGAGAAATACCTCCTCAGGAAAAATATGTATTTTTATTTTATCATTCTGAAAAGGTGGTAACTCCTGGTACCTTTCCTGAAAGAAATGATCAGAAAAATTGAGCGCCCTTTTAAATGTATCTGAATATTTTTAAATTTTATTTAAAACATTCATTTCACTGTTTTGGTTTTTTTCAACCCAAACCAGTCTATGATTTGAGAAACTGATTATTTTTATGTCATGTAGAAATGATTCTAAGTCATGACACTGCCCTAAAATACTTTTAATTTTACATCTGTCAGTCCAGATTTTGCATCTCTTAAGGAGTCTTTCCTTAGTAATTTATGTTTCACAAACTTTAGAAAGAGAAGAAAGGGGAAAATGTTTTTGTGCTCCATAACACACTAATTTTTGCATTTTAGCCTTATTTTCGTGACACAAGTGTTACTCGAGGCAAATTTTATACCTGTTCTATGTATAGATGACTACTTGTATACTTTTTCTCAAATTCTCATAACTGAATCTTGTACCTCATAAGAGAGAAATTTGAGAGACTTGCATGTGTTTTAAATAAGTTAAGCCACTAATTGATAAGATTAAGGGACACTGAGTTGCTATGGGAAAAAAAAAAGATAAAGGAAAGGAAAGGGAAAGGAAAGGGAAAGGAAAGGGACAGGAAAGGGAAAGGAAAGGGAAAGGGAAATCTGGGGCATCAGCACTGTCTCCATCAAGTAGAATTAGACGTGACTGCTAACAGACTTTTATCCAAACAGATCTTACAAACTTTTGATGAAGAAACTTCTGTGAGTTCCAAATTAGGTATCCTACCCGTGGAGAAAAATGTATGCTTTAAGGCTGAGTAATTTAAGGTGTGATTTTTCCAGGGATATAAATTCCTTCTGTGAAATCCTATATGCTAAATAACCAATCAGTACATGCAATACTTTAAAAGAGGGATAATAATGAAGATTTTTATTTTCACTGCCTTTCTGTAAGTCTTGAGATACCCTTTTTCACAGGGTGAAAAGGAAAACAGAGTGGGAGGAGCTTTCTTTTTTAAAGTCCATACTGAAAATGTCCTTTCTGATTGTTAAATTGTATGAAATTCACCCTACTGCAAGCATCTGAAAGACCATGTTCACCAGACCAAGAGTTTCATGTGTATTTTACTCTCCTGCCTTCTTCCAGTGCAATGGAATTTACAGAAAACTGATGCCTTAAGAAGTGGAATGACAATACCTCCTTAGCCTCATCTTTCACTTGGAAATATTTTGCTCTGACTTTTAGAATTCTAATGATATTTTCAGTTAATAATGCATAATAGACAAAAATAAATATATTCATTACCTAAAATGGTTTTTATCCTAAACTTGTTTTCATAAAAATTAATTCTGATTCCCTCATTTGGTTGATAAAGGCAATCAGATTGATCTATGCAAAAGTGTCCGTCTTAATCCTCCCAAAACTTCAGACTTGCTAAATCCAAGATAGCACAATATTAACATATTGAGTTGAAAATTAGAATGAAAAAGAGAAGTATAAATATTCACAGGAGTTATTAAATTTTTTTCTGGTTTGTTTGTGAAATTGTTTTCTTTTTCCAAATAGCTTCCTGATTGATTAGTATGATTCAAATGCATCTTTCTGGTAGATGTCTTGACTGAAGCATTCCACCTCTGGGGCCACAAGGCCACATAGAATAAGATCTTCTAGGATTTACATTTTCTATCTCACTCTTCCTGGAATATATCTCAATTTCCAGAATGTGCAACTTAACATTTCCTTCAATTCTGGTTCTGGGATCAAAGAGCTTATCTTCTTTCCTATGGCCATCAGTGATGAAATTAGGACCAAATCTGATGTTGAAACCATACTACTCAGTTCCTAATACTCCTAAGTCCAGAGATTTTGACATGCAATATAATTCTCCTTCATTCCTTCTACTGGGTGAAATGTGACAATCTAAGTAGTTTTCAGGATTCCAGAATTAACTGGAAGATGTTTTGTCAAAATGTGTTCAAACAATTTTCAGGGTACATGTGAAAATTTTTAATAGATTCATTTAATAAATCCAAATGAATAAATTAAGGTGTGGCCAATTAAGAGCAGCTTTCAGGGTAACAGTTAATGCCTTGCCATATCTTCAGGATGACTTCATGTTCTCTTGGTGAATCTTTTAAAATGACTCCTTTGTGCTGGTAAGCATCTGCAATTTCAACAGAAGAGTGGGTGCCTAACTTCCAAAACTCATTCTAGGATAAGTCAGAAATAATAAGATTTCACTAGAGCCCTTTTATCAAGGCTAGAAGTTAATTTTCTATGTGAGTCGGCATGGCTTGCTCAGAAAACTGTCTGACTACAGAACAAAAAACATTCATTGAGTTATTGGAGAAAAAGAAAATACACATGTGTGTTTCTCAGTAAAATCTAAATTTCATGTCAAGATTTACACTGTAAAGATTACACTTATTTGCTTATTAGCAAATAAGCAATCAGATTCCTCTTAACTCAGAGTTTTGAGAATTAGCTTTTAATCATATTTTGTATACACCATTTCCCTGTCTTGCTGCCACACTGTCTTCCTTGTCAAAGCAACAGGACCAAAGTTCACTTTTTCAAAAGGATCTATTTGTAAGGCATCCCACCAAGGACAAACTGATCCACACAACTCATGTAAAGCAGGACTGAGCTTCAAGCTTTCAATTTTTTGGTCTAATAGTTATTTCTTGCTTGCAATTAAGTTGGGTGTCAGAAATGCAAGAGTACTTTGAGGATGAGGTAGATTACTGACAGTGAGCTTGCTGTGCTTATGCTGTTCCAATACACTGATATTTAAGCTGCTTTTATTTTTTTTTACTCCCTTTAACATTTTTCAGAATCAGAAAAAGAATGTAATAGATTATCCCTCCGCCTACCTCTTCAGCTGTGTCTGGTTTGGTAACTGCCATAAAGAGTCAACGGGGTTTAAATCATGAAAGATTCAGATGAAAATGTTCTAAATACCTATTAATTTTCCAGCCATTCTTTATCAGTGAATACATCTTTAAAGAAACCATACAATTTTGGAGGGTGGGGGCGATTTGCCTGTTCTTTTCTGTACCTGACTGATACTATTGAATTTCTTTTAAAGTAAAATGAACTCATCTCATTTACATCATTGGAAGACCTGACCTAGCTTGTTATATTTTAGCATAGCTCTTAAACTCAAAACTGTGTTAACTGAAAGATGGGTAACTAATCTGTTTTCATTTCTTTTATGACGGATTGATGCAACAAGGCAGCAAAGCAAGAAGCTGTAGCTACCCTTCTGTGAGAGACCAGGGGACTATTATATATCTTCTACAGAATATTTGCAGTATTAATTTGGCTATCTTGTAAGAAAGTAGAAAATTTCCTGTCCTGCATTTAATAAACAATGTGTGTTTGTACTATTTGGCTGCAAAGTACTGTAAAACAGGTACTTGCTCTATAACAGTGTAAAACCAGAGTTTGGGTTACCTTATCTCCACACACTATTCCTGAAATTAATGTGCTTTCTCTCTTCTCAGACTCTTGCTCTGCTGTCTAGGTTGGACCTCTCCTCTCATTGTGTACTTTTCCTAATTTAATTTAACATTATAAATGTACATATTCATGTGTAAATTTCTACACAGGAGTATGACTCCTTTCCATGTCTGATATTATGCCACAGGTACCAGTGAAGTTTGTAGCAGACCTTGCCAGGGGATACAAAGGGACAATCAGGATCACTAGTGGTCGTATTTTCCTTGCTGAAGATAATATAATATTTAAATGGGCCACAATATGTATTATGAAAGTCTGGCATTTCGATAACTAACTTTTCATTAAGATGAAGGGTTAAAAAGAAATGCAAAGAAATGTGATGGTAAATATTGACATATCCTTTCCCCAGTTGATGATACATCCTGTAAATTTATGTGTATACAGGCACACAAATGGAATGAAGTATCTGCTAAACTAGTAAAGCTATCAGCTTATCTGATACTTCTACTGATAATTACATCTTTACATTTTTTCTCTTGGGAAATAAAAGCTTAACTTTGGTACTAGATGGTAGAATCCTCTTCCCAGTGTTTGAAAATGGTCTGCTTTTTGTCTGGAATGCCTGTTTTTTTTCCTTCTGCTGTCCTTTCTCAGACAGTAATTCTCTCACTGTAATAAGAGCGCTGTAACAAGTGCCCAGTTTGAATATTCTGTTATTGGGGAAAATTTGCATTAAAAATTGTATAGGAATGCAATAAATACAGCAAACCTCTTTAATAGTGATATACACAGACGAATATTCCTGTATATTGGGATTTTGTCACTTGTAAATAATGCAGTCTTATAACTTTCAGCGAATGTTGGAGGTGGTTTTTGGTTGGTTTTTTGGTTTGGTTTGGCTAGGTTTGGTTTGGTTTTTTTTTAGAAAATCATGGGGATTAAGTAAAAAATCCAGTCTTTGAATGATATTCTGGAAATGGAACATACTGAAAATGCCAAGAAGGGTTGTGAGTGTGGAGTTTTTTGGGTTTCTAGTCATATTGTAATATCTCAAAATTTTGTAAATGGTAGAGAAGGAATATATGTACTCTTTAGTACATATATTGCTGCTTACTTATAATTCCTTAATTCTATTTGGCTTGCTTTTTTGAAATTTGTTATGATTCTAAATAATTTCTGTTTGTAAAGTGGTATCTGAGCATTTTGTGGCTGCTGGAAGACTCCTCAGAGCAAACTTATGAGGAATTTAAGGGTTGTTTGCATACCCAAGACTGAAAAGCTGAGGGTTGAGTGTAACTGAATAAGCATTTGTGTTTAGAGCAAAATGCTTGCATTTCTTTTATTGTGTTTGAATCAGAATTATTTGAATGCATCTGGGCTGCTGTTCAAATGAAGTCTCTGTGAAGGATTATAGTTTTAGAAGCTGATAAACACCTACAAAGAGCAAATTCAAGGGATTGTTTTTCATAATTGTGCATTGTCAGGAAGATCAGGCCACATCTTCAGACAGATGCAAGGGCAACCCTTATCTTTGCAGAAGAATTCTTGATTCTGCTGACACATATTTGATCTTTCTTGGATTTTTTAAAATTTATTTTATTAGTTGATGTGGGACACACCATTTGCTGAAATTTAACAAAAATACCCCACAGCTCAGTGGTCAACAGCTCACATTCAATGGACATCTGTGGCAAGTAGTGTACCTCAAGGTCCATAGTGGGACCAGTGTTTTTTAATGTCTTCATTAATAACACAGATGAAGGGATTGAGAGCACCCTCTGGAAATATTCAGACAACCCCAAGCTGAATGCTGCTATTCACACTCTTGAAGGACAGGATGGCATCCAGAGAATGCTGCACTTGGGTCAGCAACCCCCAATATCAGCACAGGCTGGGGATGAACAGAGCGAGAGCAGCCCTGTGAGGGGGACGTGGGGCTGCAGGTGGATGAGAGGCTGGATGTGATCCAGCAATGTGCACTCACAGCCCAGAAAGGAAACTTTGTCCTGGGCTACATCAAAAGGCAGAAAGGAAAAAAATGGGGAAAAGCACAATACCAGGCTGGCCAGGGACAGGAGTGGGATGGTGTGCCAAAGCTTGAGGCAAAAAGCATTACTGGGATCGCTCAATCTGCTCCATGAGGCATCAGCTACAATGAGTGATGCACAATACAATTGCTCTCTATTCACTGGCCAAAGCTCAGCTGTCTCCAAGCAGCAATCCACATCTCCTGCCAATTCCCCTCAGTCTATATATACAGGGCATAATGCAGAATCTCCCTTTGGCCTGTTCAGGTCAGCTGCTCCTCAGCTGCTTGTGCCTGTTTGCTGGCAGGGCATGGAACACTAAACAGTCCTTCATATAGAGTAAGCACTGCTTGTCAACAACTGAAATATTGGTTCAGTATCAGCATTATGCTGATACTGAATCCAAAACACAGGACTGTACCTGCTACTAGGAAGAAAATTAACTCTATCCCAACCAAAACCAGGACAGGTGGAAAATAATTCTAGATTTTATTTTCCCAGTGTCCTGGGGTGACGTTATGATGCTTGTATATCCCCATTCATCTGTTCTGTGCCTTTAAGACCGGCTCTGAAGAGTGGAAGTTTTGTTTGGGTTTCTCTTATCAGGACACAGAGACAAGCGGTACATAGGGCTGTTTTTTCACTTCCAGCTTCAGCTTGCTGCTTTTGCTTGCTCTCTTTTTCTGCTCTTGCTTCTGCTCTGCTTTCTGCCTCTGCTTATTAGCTAGTTCTAGCTAAACAGTCCACATTGCTTCCTGGACTGTTTCTCCTCTCCTGTTCCTGTGACCATCTCGAACCTGCTCCGGACTGGGACCCGGGAACACCGAAGGTTCGGCTGCAGCGGCTGGCCCAGCGCCGGAGGGACTGAGAACAGAGCAACCACCCCTGAAAGAGACTTTCTGATTTTGTCATCTTTCTCAAAGCGGTGTCATCGGGTATTGTTCATTTTGTGTGCTGGGGGGTGCGGGGCCAGTCAAATAAACAGGTTCTTTCCACCTCTCTCCGAGGAATTTTTTCCCGAACCGGTTGGGGGGAGGGGCCGTGTGGGTTTCACTTTCTGGAGGGGCCCTCCTTTGCAGATTCTTTAACAAATTTGCCCTAAACCAGTACACCCAGTAAGGATAATATTTTACTCTGTGGCATCATTTTCTAGAATGTCTTAATGTAATGTCCCTTTTATATTGTGAAGATAAAAGCAATGGATTCATTATGAGGGATTTGATCTGTCACGAGCTTGTGGAAGATGATTTTAGAGAGCTCCCTCTCCTACAGGCAGGGTTGAAGGTGGTCATGACTGTATATGTAGCAACATTAATTTTCCTTAATTATCAGCAATTTCTTAAGTTTTCTATCCCATTTTTTGTCTGGAAAGACAGTATAAAATGGTTCTGGCCCTTCTTTTCAGTATTTTAATTTCATTCAACAGTGCTTCTTTCCCCTGCTGTCTGGAAATTTTTGTTTAATATCTTAGTTTATTCAGTGTTAATCTTTGTCAGGATGGGAATCTCACTCAGTCTCTCACAGTGATAACAGCTAGGGTTACCTATCATCATGCATTTATTCAACTTTATTAATATGCTATGAGATTTTTGATATTTTTTCCCTGTTTAAGTTCTTCTAAGAGATATTTACTGGCATAGGTCAAAAATGCTGGTTTTAAAATAGCAAAGGCAGCTCCAGAAAACCAAAAAAACCTCCCAAGCTTCTTCAAAAGCCAGCCAAAACCAAAATAAACTTTAAAAAATATAGTTTATTTGGGCAGTGCATGTAAGCCCCATTTTTTCATAAAATATTTATGCTTGACTTTTTCAAGGACTGTGTTATCTTTCTGTACTCACTGCCTTTTACTCACTTTCAGAAAACAAGAAGGAGACAGAACTAAGAAATAAGGATAAAGAAGAAAGAAGGATAAAATAAATTTCAGCAACTTTGTAATGTTGCCTTTTTCCCAGCCTGGAAATGAAACTCAAGATCATTTTAGTAAGGACGTAATATAAGAATGGATCTTTATTTGAAGGCCTTCAGGGGCAGCTATGGAAAGATGTCCACAAAAGCCCACCCTCCCAAGGATGAGTGCATTTTTGTAGGTTTTAGGAAATTAGCATAATTGATAAAAAGCACCAATTAGGAGGTCAAATGTTGATGTAATTCCCCCCCACACCCCCAGGTCAAGCCCCTTTTCTGGAGTCCCCCACTCAGCACTAGCTGGGCTTTGTCCATGAAATGTGTCCCAAAGAGCTGTTGTAGGCCTTGGTTCCCAGGAGGAACCGAGACAGCAGAGGGGCCCTGCACCTCCCCGGGCTTGGAGCTCTGCAAGTTCTTTTGTCTTTCTGCCTCGGGAAGGGCCATGGAAAAGTACTGGGAAAACCAGCCACTAGTACAATAGGCTACAGAGCTACAAATGTATGTGTGAAGAATACAGAGAACATATTAAAGTAGAAAGGCAAATACCAAAGGGCATCAGTAATGAACAAATTGTTTCATCAACTCTGTTATAACTTTGCAATTTCCATATTGTGGAGGAGTAGCTCATGGCAGAGATGAGAAAGGACAGAAGCAGAAAAGGCAAGAGACGTCAGAGATTAGAGAGCTGGTCTCCTGCTCTTAAAGAAGGCTCTTATGATCAGAAGAGTAACTCCCTGGAAATTATATGAGGACCTCCAGGTTTATTCTTCCTTACTGGCTGATGTGAAAAGTTTGCTTCTGTTTTTCAGGTCAGAGTCTGTCTTGCCAGATGTTCCCTCTCTGTTGCTTTGTGCTAGATCTGAAGGTCCTCCACAGTGCACCAGGCAATGATGTTGTTCTGTATCTAAATCTGTCAAAACATCTTGCTGATCACTATCAATTAAATAGTTAACTTGTAACACAAGAGCTTTTGTTAGAAATGTTACTGTGGAGGACACAAAATACTTACATTTGGGATTTCCCAGTGAAATGTTTAGGTTTTTATGTGTTTACCTAGCAGGTGAGGTGTCACAGACATCTTTTCATAAAAATCCTTTCTTGGGATTTTTCCCCCTTCTGAGAAGCTGGGGCCTCAGCAACAAAATGTAAACAATAGTTATCTGCTGCTGTGGAATGCAACAGGTGCGTCCGTGATTGGTCTCCTGTGGATGTTTGGATCTACTGACCACTCACAGCAGAGCTGTTCTTGCTTTCTGCTGAGACACAGACCTTTGTTATTCTTTCTTTTCTATTCTTAGCCTTCTGAGAACTTTTCCTTCTATTTCTTTTTAGTATAGTCATAATGTAATATATATCATAAAATAATAAATCAAGCCTTCTGAACATGAGGTCAAGATTCTCGCCTCTCTCTCACCATGAAGACCCTTGTGACCACTGTCACAATTGGTGAACCCCAAGTGACTGAGGAGGACAAAACCTCAGGTGAGGTCCATGCTCTTACTATTCCTCCATGACAAAATTTCCTCAAAGTCAGCAGACAGCAGGAGGGAATTATGTGAGTATTTAAGTTACTGCAACTATAAATTGGAGTGCAGAATCTTAACAGATAGAAAGAGTCCTGGAGGTCTAAAATACTCTCCATCCTGAGAAAAGACGGAAAAGAAAAAAAAGTGAATCATGCCAGTTGTACCCTTACAAGTATTTACATCTGTTAAGTGACTCCTGCTCTTTTGCTCTTCAGTCCAACAATTCCTGGTGGGCCTGGCACTTGAACTGAACTGTTTCATGAATAAACAGATGGCCTTATACTCATGTGCCTCCAGCCTAACTCTAAAGTAAAAAAAAGGTGGTGGTTTTGGGTAGATATTGTTAACATCTTTGTATTTTTTGAGTAGAAATGCAAAATATTTGTTACTTTATGCAAGCTGTTGATAAAGAAGAAAATAGTGCAAAGATAAAATAATTCAGTCACTGAAAAAATAAATTCATGTGAGAAAAAAAACCCCTTGGCACTGGATCTATAAAAATGGTTAGCTGCTGCAGAAGTGACTGCTGGTCAAAGAGAAACCTTTAGTATAAGGTCAGAGCTATATGCTTGCCTTTGAAGAGTCTGTACAGTAGGTGTTCTTCCTCAAGAGACTGCAGTGCCAAGGAGACTCAGTAAATCAGATTCAAAGAACATTTAGTTCTGAACTCTGAATAACTTGACCTTATGTCTTACTGAACTTAGTGGTGACTTACTAAAGCAGACTTGAAATACCAAACAGCTATACAAAGCATTTTTGACAACTGTCCTTCTGCAAAAGCAAATTAATCAGAGTCTTCTGTATGGATTTTGTTTTGTATTTTCTTTGTTTGCTTATTTCTTTTTTACTGGGGAAGGTAAAGTTTATTTTATTGTAAGAGTGAGCTGATAGGGAAGAGACCAGATCTCATCCTTAGAGAGCATTTTTCCTGTCAGTACTGGAAACAAAACTTCTTGTTAACGTGTGTACTTTAAGAATTCAGTCTAACACAGTCTTTTCAGAAATTTCACTTTGCATCTGACTTTCCTGTAACCTTATTCGCCATTCTTCAGTGCATGTTTGACATCATTCATATTTCATTGTGACAAGTTTTCTTAATTCTAATACAGAATACTGCTTGAAAATATCCTTTTATGTGATGGTTATCGAGTTTGGGAATCATCATTAATTTACTGTAACTTAATTCATTAAGATGAATGATATATACTTGTTTTGGTAAATGGCAGTGAAATGTGTAGTCTTTTCCCAGGCATTAATATTTCTCTGGTGTCAGTATGTCTTTTGATACATATCACATTTGTTTTCCTATTTATTTTCCCTGGAAATCAATTGTACAGGATGTGCTTGCTTTTAGTTCAGTACTCATTTGACTGGGTTGTACTAGCATCTCTTTCCTCAGATTTTTTTAAGATCTTTCAGAATCAGATTGTATTTGGAAATTATATGTTCAGAGGCACAAATAAATTTCATTGGATTCTGACAGACAGAGACAAATGTAAATGCACAATAAAGAGCTGCAATGTTCATATTGAAAAATATTTCCAAGGTTACAATGGGCATTATAATCAATTTCTTTTCTATATCATGACCTTCATGTTGCAAGAAAGGTTTGTAATGTTTCCCTCATCCTACCCAAAACCAAGGAGTGTTGACTGTAGCTCTTTTCTTTTAATTCCCAGCTGACACTATCATGTTTTGTGCACTGGACTGAAGGTAGTATTTTTCAGTCCAATTACTTGTGCAGCAGCAGCAGCAGTGCAGTGAGATACTCAAGAGCTTAGCATGAAATAGATGAGCAATTCAATTTTCTGCCTTCATTTTACCCTGACTCTTCTTTTGTATAGCAAAGACTTTGTCACATCCTGCTTCTGTTGTGTAAACAGTAGCCACAGTCACTACTTTTCATTAATTAACAGCATTAATTTGAGAACAGTATGTCAGTAAGGCTGAGTTTCCACTGCCAATCAACACCTGAAATAATAAAAATGTTGGCGAGGGAAACAGGAGCAGAAGACATTCCTAGACAGGAAACTTTGCATCACATTTAGTTAGAAAGAAATTCAACCTGCAATAATAATAGGATGTTGCTGACTGAGGACTTCATCATTACAGGTAAAAGTGAGTGAAGGCACTCCTCATTTGAAGAATGTACGTATCCTAGGAGGGGAAAGGGAAGCAAAAGACTGAAAGGTTGAAGTGAGAAATTGAGGTAGGGAGAAAGACAATCTAGCAACTCTTATAATGGAAGCAGGGAGGACAGACACTGTGGCTTTCTGCAGGAAAGGATAGAAGGACTTTCCCTCTTCTCTAGCCTTAAATGGCTCCAAATATGTGCTCATAACTTTCAAGGATACGAGCTCTTGACTTCTGGAATCAGCTCAAGTGTGTAATTTTCAGCACACAAAATTAGGTGTAATGAAGAGTGGTATTTTCAGAATATTGACTGGCAGATGACCCAACCAGAGTAGGTTGAGATGTAATTTTATAGTATTTTCAAGTCCATCTAATGGATGGCACCTGCACGACCATCACACTTCTCTTTCCAGCTTTGCTCTGCTCTGCTGCTCCCCAGTGTTTAGAAAGCCAAGGCCACTATGCAGTAGAAATTGGAAGAGCACTAGTGCAGCCCAGGTCCATGATCCAGATTCCCTCTCTAACAGCAGTGCAGTGGCAAGCAAAGACAGAAGGGGAGCACCATGTGTTTAATGGCTCTGCAATGACTGCCTAACGCAGCTGTAAAGCTGCATCTTCAGTGACTTACTCTGACTTTTATTCAAAGTTCCCTCTTCTGAGCAGGGTTTTCAAAGTGATCATACCAGATACTAGCAGCTTCTTGATCTGTATTGGCCAGCACCAGTAAAATGACTGTGTAAAGTAGAAAGCAGAGGAGAATATGGCTTTTTGCTTCCAGATTCACTATCTGCATTTTTTTTGCTTTCATTTTCCCCTCCTCCCCCATAGCTGCATGCCCAGTCAACTGCTAAAATTATTTAAAACACTTGAAGAACCAAACTCAATAACTTTTTTAAGGGCTCATGATGGAAAAATGATCTTGTCCTGAAGACAACCTCTTATAATGAGATTCAGCAAAAAGGCTACAACATTAGCACTGAAGCAATAGAAATACAAGGAAAATGTCCTTGAAAACATCTGTTTCTGTATGGGGGATGTAAATGAGGCATCATACTGAACTTAAATGGTAGGAAATACCAAAGAAGAAACTCATAAACCAGAAAATAATTTGTATTTTGGGCTGGTATTCAGAGAAAGCTGGAGGATGCTGAATTGCCCTACAGGATAAGGACATGACTTGCAGGAAAAATTGTGTGATTGCAGCTGGTATTAAATACCATAAATAAATTTAAACAGGGATTGCACCAATTGTACAGAGAACTTGAATTCATTTAATTTAAAGACGAATCAGCATTTTTAGAATGCAAGTTTAATAATATTTTTCTGAAAAATATGGGATATTCTTGTGAAATATAATGCAGTTCACTGAGCAGCTTCCTTTGTATTTCCCTGGAAAGGCTGCTTGCAGCTATTCTCTGGAATGTCCTACACTGAGCAATGGTGTGGAGCATCGTGCCGAATTCAGCTGCATTACAAAACTGCTCTCCTGGTGAGCTGTGTCTCAGACAGCAAATGGAACAGCGTGAAGGCTTGTCCTCTGGACCACACCCAGTTTGCAGGCAGTTTTCTCTCTAAACCACTATAGTTTCATGCAAAGTTGTTACTGGGACTATTTTCTGGCCTTTACTAAATCACTGTCTGTGCCTGGGACCTGTTTCATCCACAGCTGAAACATCTTCAGGGCCATACAATTGTTCCCACTGCATTGTAGAACTGGCTGGAACAGTATTAACCAAAAAAGCACAGCATGGAAGTCCAGCTGATACACAATTTTCTCAGTTGCTGCCTTCAAATTTTATTGAGCTGTAAACATCAGGAGTCATCCGAAACCCCTAGTTTATATCTCAGCTGAAAAATGAGCCCTTCAATACTTTGCACTAAGCTGAATCATTCGGTCAATAAGAGTGCCATCTATTGAATCACCAGTGCTATTCCTACAGGAGCCTTTTTTCTACCTTACTGCACTGACCACGATTGTCTCAGCTTTGGAAGTTACCTCAGCACGTGCTTAAGACTTTCTCAAAGCTAAGCACGTGTTTAAGGACCCTTTCAAAAGCAGAGACACCTTGCAGACTGAAAATCAAGATTCAGAGCTACAAATTTGTATACCAAAGTTGCATTGCTCCTAGCTATCATTTCATTATGTCAAAGTGGCTTATCAATAATTCAATTGTTCCATTAGTTTTGTGTTAAGACGTTAATAGAGTTAACTGAGTTAATACATGCATAATTTATCAGTCTATAAACTAAATAGTTCAAAATGCAATATTCAGACTTACCGTGGTTACAGCTTATAAAATGTGCTCTCTATAATAGCTTAAAAATGTGCTGCCTGCATTTGCTCTGGAGCAGCTGGAACATGGAGCTGCTGTAAAACTGCAGAGAGAAGAAATGCCCATACCTATGGTCTGTAGAAAAAAAGGAGGAAGACTGTTAAAGTCAGGTTTAAGATGCTGGTTGGAAGTGTGGAAAATGCAGACAGAAAAGTATATCCCAACCTTGCTGTTGCACTACACTATTTTCGATTTAATATTTCCCCCTATTTTATGTTTTTTAGGAAGAAATCACGGTTACATAGAGGAGCTATGAATTCCTTCTAATCTGAGGGAAGCACTAGCCAAAACCCAAAATAACCATAACTTCTCCTTCAATATGTACCTGCTACTAAGCAGTTCTGCACCTTATTGCACCTTGTCTACAGAGGAAATGAATGAGTCATATGAATCACACCTTTGTCTTACACTAAGATAATTAAATTACATGTGAGCTGATGGGGATAAATAATTCTGAAACCTGAGTGGTCATGGATTGCAAAGTCTGAGGTAAGAGTTTAAGCAAATGTTTTTTCTTTTAAACAAGCACAAGCTTGAATTTTAAAAGTATCTTTGAATCTGGATGTTCATTAAAATTAAAATTTTTCTGTCATACATTCTGTAACTTCTTTACCCCATTTTCACATTTCAGATTATGATCCTAGTTACTAAAACCAAAAGATGGGGTAACAGAGCATTTCATAATCTTAAAAAGTTCCATTCAAATTTAGTTTAAAGACGCAGTCTGACATTTTAAACCTGGGAAAGATGTTTCTATGCAGTGGTAAGAACAATTATTCTATACACCCTCAGTGTGTGTGTGATTTAGTCCTACTGAAGTCTCCTTCAGCCTTCTTTTTCTATCTCTCTTTATATTTCTGAATTAAGCTTTCATTTAGCTTTCAAGTAAACAAATCAGGTGGATATTTTGGAGTTTGGCAATACTAAATAGAAGCTGCTGCTTAACACAGACAAAAGGAACCTGCTTTGTCTCTTTTGTGCTCATTTAAGTTCTTCTTGTTAGTTCAACTGGGGAAGCAATATATGAGACAAATCCACAGTATAAACACATACTTATTTGCTGTGACTTGCAATAGTGTCAGCTGTTAATGGGTCTTGCAGGCAGTAAGGATCATTACAGGGGAAGCTTACAATGAATGAAGCTTACTATGTGTGGTTCAGATATCTACCTCTTTCAGTCACAAATACACATTTACTCATTAAATAATAAAACAACCTATTTAGTTTTGTTCAATTTTTACAAAGATGGGTGATAAGGAATCAGCCATAGGGAGTCTAAGGAGACTAGACTTAAACCACAGCTGTGCCATCAGTGATCATGGGAAATGATCTGGAAATCTCAGCAGCACTTGCCTGTGGTCATCAGTAAGCATTGCTGGCACCAGCCCCTCAATGTCTTAGATTAAAATCACATTTTAAGTTTGGCATCTGTTAAAGTCTAAGGCAAAGAGACTCTGCAGTCACCTTAAAAGTAATGGGAATAACCACAAGTGCCTATTCCACCCAATCGTTTACTTTGCTACTAGCAGTTGTTTTCATCCTTATTACTACTCAGGGCCAATAGAGACAGAATCCAGAGCAGCTGCATCTTTGGAATAGCCTGACTGAAGAGTTCCTGCTCCCTTATTTCTGCATAATGAAAGGGACCACA